>NW_006262339.1:439794-837812 GCF_000493195.1 Citrus x clementina | reverse complement strand
AAACAAAATTATTAGCATAGCTATTAAAACAGCACTACTTAAAATGTGTCATTCATCATAAGTTAGTGGGAAACTGACCCTATCTGCAATTAGACTCTGCTTCTTGTGGTTCTTAAATAAGCCAAGCTGAAACTCTTCCTGCATAAAGAAAAGGTTCAGAATGAATTCATCCATAGAAAAACATATGAATTATCCTTTGCCTTCATGATATCAAATTTTGTTGCATTCATATATCGCATTAGCTTGTATCATGTATTCACAATTGTACATGTTTATAACGAGTGGAACTTACTTTGCTTATAATCCCATCATCAACTAAAGAGCTGCTTAATTTCTTGAAGAGCAGATACAAAATTTCAATTTCAGTTTCTTTAACTGCATGACATAAGCAAGGAAAGAGAAGAAAAGCTAAGTCAACTAAGAATGTAAATACTAACAAACGAAATTTATTACTCGATGAAAGTGAGGCTTACAATGGGTTTGAGCAGCAAGAGCAGCATGGTTTACAGATTTTAGTCGTTGCTTCATGCAAACACAGCCCATCCAGGATGCTCAGGTATCAAAGATCCGGCGTTGTTTGAGCTAAGAAGCAAAAGCAAACTATGTAATTGTTCAAATAGAAGGATTTGCAAGCATCGTGCTCCATGCCAGCTGAAATTTATAAAGATATGCAAGAATCAAATTCCGTATATAGCTTTCAAAGAGGTTCGCACATTAGGCTTTTCTAGTTTCTGTCTGAATATTTGGAAAGATTTGCAAGCATCATGTTCCAGTCACAGAACTTCCACGTGAGGATGCTCATAAGCATGGCTCCCATGAACTTGCTGAACGTCTTAATTATGAACCGCAAGCTGCCAATAAGCAGAATAATGATATCTTTTCCAGTTTTTGTGTCACGGCTCTTTATTACTGTTGTTTGTAAGACCATGAAAATAAAAAATTTGATATTACAAATGCTGATCACTATTTATGGTAACGTATCTAGTAGCACAAATGCGTATAGGATGAATTTCAGCATTTTAATTGACAAGTCATTTGCTGATGCTCACCTTTCAAATGCACTACTGGGTTCTGATAGTTGCCGCTGCTACCTATGGAATCTGATTTAATGACAACTAGAGCCGATAGTTTTTATGTTCTCTTCACCCGTACATTTCATTTTCCATCAAGTTAAATTTTGTGCCAGTTTTATTTTGGCGCAAATCAACTGGCTAATAATCTCTTATTTGAGATTAGAAACCTATTTGGAATAGAATCGTTGTATGCCAATAGCTTGGCAAGTAGAATAAAATTGTTCACGTTAAATTAATTTTTTTTTTTTTTTTGACATGCCATGTATTTTGTGATTCTAAATAATTCAAGGCAGCAAAAGGGTAATAAAAAGGAAGGAAAAAAAGAAGAGAGAAAAAAAAGGGAAAACCTTTTGTACTTTAATAACCACATTCAGCATACAATTGATTTTTAAGAAAATGCATGGGAAGTAATCAACAAACCAAATGTACAAGTTCCATCTAAAGAATGATCGAGAGTTAATAAAAATTAATCTTACTAAGCTGCATTTCAATGGCCTTGAGGAATCCATATTTTCTTCCTCTCAATGCTTAAGTGCAAACGCAAATGCATTAGGACATTTCTTCTCCATGTTTCGAGCATCTAAAGAGAAAAAAAGAAAAAGAAAAAAAAACTTGAACACATATTTGCTTCGGTAATTATTTCTAATATCGAGCTTCACTGTGCAGCACAAAGCTTGGGAATGCCATAGTTATTTCCCTGGAAAATGGAAGCCCAAGTGAAAAATCAATAATTTAGTAACAGCGTACAAATAGTAGTAACTCAAGGGGAATTCAGTGTTCAATGTAAGCTTTGAGGACATACTTTAAATATGGAAGCGTCATGCTCTTTAAGATAGTTGGATTCCTTCCCGCAAATTCCGTCCACTCTTCCAGATCAATCTTCCCATCTCCTTTTATATCTGCCTCCATCATTGTCTGTACAAAACAAGAACCCAGTTTATAATCTTCAAAGAAGAATGAGTGAAATACACCGAAATTTTTTAGCTGTATAGTATCCGGCACACCTTGTCTACAATTGATTCGACAACATCGTCGGAAAGTGCCAGTTCTGATTCACTCAGAAGGGATACTACCATTTCCTTAAGCTTCCACAGCAATAATACATATTTACAGCATAGACTGTCAGTATCAGATTTGCAGATATTGCATAACTAAAATAAAGAATAATGACATTGACATCTGACAGAATCATAGAAACTAATTTAAGAATCATTATACAAGAACACAGAAAAGCTTAATGTAAACCAATAAGTAATTAACATCATTGCAATTCTATGCATGAGACTTCTGACATAAACAAATTCTCCAAAGCTTTATAGATGTTTAGGTTCATCATTAGTGGCATCAACTTTAAAATTATATAAAACAGTTGCAAGCTGCAATGTATATTCAGCCTTTCTGAGTATTCACCTCTTCACGCGCAATGTAGCCAGTTCCCCGAAGATCATACAATCTAAATGCGACTGAAAAGACAAAATTTTCCGTCTTAAGATCATAACATATTTGACAGGGAACATAGAGATTTATGAACATAAAGTCATATAGTATACAAATGCCAAACATAAAAGAAGGAGAACAGATACGATTTTCTGTCATGTATAATAAATAATATTATCTTACATGTAATTTTCTCTGCTTCAGGAGCACTTGGGTGAAAGATGCTTAGCGACCGAACAAATTCTCCAAATTCAATCACCCCATTACGCTTAACATCAAATAAATCAAATATCTGCTATAAAAACCCTTGCTTAAGATGGAATAACTTGTGGCATGGAGTCAGATTGAACAAGATCAGAAATTAGACAATATGATTGACAATGGACATTAGAGTGATAAGAATGTGATGAGAATACGAGAAGAAGTTACAAGGATGTGAGGAGAATTGACAGTAAATGACTGAAAGGCAATGAAAAATGAAGAGAGCGGTGAGAATACGAGAAGAAGTTACAAGAATTGAGGAGAAGTGACAAGAAAGTTATGTGAAAGTTATGAGAAATGACCAGAAAGTAAGAGAAAGTGACGAAAAATTGATGAGATTGTGACAAGAAGTGACCAGATGATGACGGTAAAATTTTCCACAATGTAATGAGAAAGCAATAAAAAAGTGATGAGAAAATGGAGGAAGTAAGGTTTTAGTTCAGGACTGGCCTTCAATTAAGTCAAATACTTTAGATTAAAAAAAAAAACATAAAACAGAAAGTAATTTGATAATATAATGCATACCCTGTCTGCAAAAAGATTCTGCTTACTGCTATTCCTTAAAAGTGCAAGCTGGAATTCTTCCTGCAGAAAGTGTCAAAAGTAAATATGAAATTTGCACTTCTCATACAATGTCAATTTGAGCTCAATAGCAATCTCAAGCTAAGCTTTCAGAGTGCAGGGCATGTATTCAAAACTAATCACAGGTGCAAAGTGAGATGGAGATACCTTGTGAATAAGACCATCGTCAATTATTGAACTGCTTAACTTTTTGAACAGATCATACAAAGCCTCTACTTCATTCACAGTAACTGCCCAAAAATCAGATACACTTCTGGTTTAGATATGTTAAAAAAACAGACAACGATCAACATCAGATTGCAAAAATCTTGTAAAATTCAAATTGATTTGGGACTTTTGGCACATCAAGGCCCTAGCACTGGCTGATATATCAAGCATGCACACTTCATACACAGCAGCAACAAAAGACAATGGCATACGCGCATTCAAAGGAGAGACCATAGAACTAGAAGAATATGCTAAAAAATACTAGATTTAAAACCCTTCTGGCATTTTACATTGATGCAAGTGCAAGAGGTAACCGTGAAAACTTTCAAAACAAGATATTTAAGATGTGGATTCAAATTGATTCAATGCATTGCCTTATATAATTTTCACTTACAATGTGTCTCAGAAGCAAGAATGATAGGATCCTCATACCCAGGTATCTGTTTGGATTTCTTCATGCAAAAGCATCTCCCAAAAGCATTCATGGTGATTTCAGTACAAGATTATTTAGCCTGAGTATTCATGCAGAGTATGCTGTTGTCTATATGCCTGTCGCATTTAAAGGGAAGATACATGAACTTAAGATTTAAGCTTATAAATTGCACAAGATCAATATCTTATCCAGTTGGCTATATTCTACAATACATAAGGCCCCTTTCATTGCCCTGTTTTTGTTCAACTTGGCAATTACATTTAGCTCATCTGATGTAATACCTCTTAAAATGGATTTAGGATTTCGACTTTGTCATGTCTAAGACTCTAGGTCAAGCTCAAAAAGGACAAAGAAAAATATCTCATGTCAGGTTTCACTTAGTGGGCTCATTATGTTTTGAACTTTGACAAGTGAGAATTCTACAGATGTAAATGCTCGAATATTATCCATGCACAAGAGTCACAATGTGAAGCATTAAGTGGGGAGATCTGATCTCACAAACAAATACCCAAAAGCTACCATCACATCAGGATCACTTTTCAACAACCAAATAACAACAAATTGACCTCCAAGAAGTTGAAAATCTCAGGCACCCAACTCCAATCATCTAATTTGCTAACTTGATGGAGATCATAAGCGGAAAAAGTCAACTCCTTTGGTTTAACAGTAACAGCAACAATTCTTGCCCCCAAAAAAAGGGAAAAGGAAATGATGAAGCAGCAACTATAGTTGACAGTCTGATACCATATACAACGATATGAACTCTATTGCGCAACTGGTCCATTCTTACATAATATGTAGCCACCCATTAAAGTGAATCAATAGAACAGTCAAAAGATCAAACATCGTACTACTAAGTACTAACAGCCACTTACCTTTTTTCTGACGAGCTTGAAGATGAACTTAAAAACATAACAGCAAACATATCAACAGATAAGAGTGCTACTTGATTTACAACTTTGAGTGAAAATGAAACTGACCTGGCCCGACATGAAAGGTGGTGGTCATGGTGGTGTTAGAACTGAGAAGAGTTGAAACATTTGATGGACACGTTATTGTTTTTCTTTTTCTAGTCGTGGATGCATGCGTCGGCTTTAATATATTAATATTTGCCACTTCCTTGTATCTGCCTGGCCTCATATTTTCAATTTTCCTACAGTTATTATAAGCTTGATTCCTTCTCCCTTTCTTCTTTCCCCATTTTTTAATCACAAAACTTGAGCATTGAATTGGCCGAATGAGAGAATTTTGGTGGATTTCATATGATCGCTTTCTGTGGTTCTATGCACTGTTTTATTTATAATTTCATTTTTTTTTTTAATTTTGTTGGTCTAGAGTTATTTCTTTGCCCAATTAGCTTGTTGGTCGATAGTTTCTTTGTCCTAATGTAATTTACCAAAAATAAGGACTCGGCTTGTAGTTGCATATCTTTTGTTTTGAGAAAAGACAGATGGACTCTAAGGTCTTTTTTATAATAAAAAAAGTTAGATTTTTACCATCCTCGTGCAAATGAACAATTGAACCTTACTAAGATTAATGCAATATATTGTCGAGTAAGATTAATATATTATAATGTTCTATCCAAATAGAAATAATTTATTTACAAAAGGAGTTTGGATGTTTTATTTTTAAAATTATAAAATTCTAGTCTCTTACTTTCAGCTTCTCAGGTTTTAAATTTCATTATTTAATGTTAGAATGTCACCTGTGCGGGCAACTAGCTGGTCTAGGGCCTTTAGTTTTGTGGGCCTTTGGTTTTGTTGGGGTCAGCTGCAAAGACACTCGATATCATTTTCCGTCTGAGTTGAGCCATCGGGCACCCACAGTAATTCTCCCAAATCCCAATAGTCAAGACCCCACTTTTGTATTTTACAATTTTAAGCTTAAACAAAATTACATAAAAGACAAGTGTAATTCTTAGCAGACGCACGCATTTGGCTTGTTTTACAACTCTTTAGACCCCACGTACTACAAACAAGTTTCTTTTTACTACAAACCCTTGGCTTCTTCACGTACATTGGACCAAAAAAAAAAAAAAATTTAAAAATTAAATAAATAAATCTGCAACGAGGAAGACCTGTAAATCTTAAAAATTTTCCTAAAATATTATCCTCTAAGTAGTATTTTATCGACAAAGTCATTGTATCTGAAAACAAAACCAGTGCAATACAGGTGGTGTTGTTTATTTAATAAAAATTAATGTTGTTATTTTATAAGAAACTTTAGAACACAAGTGGAAACCTGACTGACTTGCAACCTTGTCTGGTTTAGTTGTTATATTCTCTACATTAAAGCAAATTAAGAATTTCATTCAGCAACAAGTTATACACATATACATACAAACTCGTTCGTCAGAATAAACAACAAAGAAAAAATAAATTGTATGAAGAGCAAAAGCCAGCAGCGTTTCAGTTTTTCAAATTTGACCCCTCAAGCTTTTTCTTATAATAACCAGCCAAATATTAGTATTTTTGACCAAATATCTCTCGTCACTTTCGGCAAATTTACAAACAATGCCATTCTTACAAATTTCAAGTTTTACTTAACACTCTCAACATTCTCAACACTCTCAACAAACCTCATCACTCTCAACATAACATAAGATATAAAATCATCAATTGGAGAATATCTTAAAGGTTAATGTATGTTCTTACACTATGAATTTTTAATGTATTAAGTTTAGGATTTACATTCGAAATTGATGGGGTTTTGTTATAAATATTATTATTTTTCAATCACAAAGTAATGTGATTTGTTAAAGTATTTAGATTTGAGTTGAGAAATAAAAAAAATTTGAAAACAGTAGAAATTCAAGCTAAAAATGAAACTTAAGTTATGTGCAACAAGCTGAATTGCGCAACAAGCACCCGTTGCCTTACCTATCGCACATAATCACAGTACATGCGACAATACATTTAAGAGGTTATAACTTAGAGTACACATGTATGTTATAGGCGTATAATGATAGAGCGAGGTGTAGCGAAAGCAAAATTGATAGGATAGGAAAACTAGATATTGTTATAGTATTGGACCAAGCCAGCGCGATTAGGTTACACTCTAATCAAAACGTGATTAGATATTATTATAATCTAAATGATTCAATGAGATTTTTAATAATGCTTAAAGCGAGATTATATTACACTCTAATCTAAACAACTCTACAAGAGAGATTTTGATAAATAATCCCAGAGGGAATTATAAAAGAAAGAATTTTATTGGATAATTGAATATGTAATTATGAAAATAATAACAAGATTTCTCTATTTATAATAGAGTAAACCAACTTCGCTAAGTTAACTTAAAAAGGAAAACTAAATCACAATTATAATGGAATCAAAAGATATTTCCCTAAATTAATTAAATATCATACCTTAATTGACCCCAAATAAAAATAAAAAGTCGTAAAATAATAAAATATCATAATTGACTCTAATTAAAATAGAAAATTTTAAAATTATAAAATCTTAGAATCTTAAAATTTCCAAAATAACTTCCTACATAATATAATATATCGTTTCAAAGATCTAAATTTGATTTGTCTCTTCGCAAGTTTTGAAACGATATATTATACACTCAAAACAGACATGTGAAATCTAAACTATGACCTCTAAAAAGTACCGTCACACATAATGTGATTATGAGATGCCTATCGCACATAATTTAACCTATCACACATAATTTGTGTTTCATTTTTAGTTTAAATTTCTACTGTTTCCAATAATTTTTTTTTTAATTTCTCAACTCAAATCTAAAATTGAATCAATTAGTTTGATCGAATTGGATCGAATCTTCATCACCTTACATTTAACCTACAGGCCCGTATTTTCTAACCCCTGAAATAGAAGACACGTCAGCCATATGAATTGGCTCATTATTTCGTAAACCGAAACATCAATCCGATCAATTACTACCCTGCCCTTTTTCTTGTCAATTGCCTTGCAAGCAGTATCACTCTCTGATCGTCAGAATCAGGACTGGCGGTATCGCTCAGTCGCGAGCGAAATCTTTCGCTCAATTATTCGATATTATGTCTTTTGCCCGTCCAAGTTCTCCTTTTTTACACCACGAACCCTAGATACACAAAATTACGCGACTACAGGTGCTATTACATATTCGATCATGGTTTCCATTATACTGCAAACCTCGATCATTATCATAATCATTAATGTTATTTAAAATTTGTGTGCAGATTTTAGACAAATGGAGAGCATGTTAGAAGAAGAGACTTTCCAAGTTGATAATACTGAGAATGTAATTTTCAATTTTTTTTGAAATTTTTGTTCTGTTGTAGTTCAAAAGCATGAGAGCTGGAATTTCATTTGTTGCATTGATTTTTTTTTTCGACTTCTTGCTTTGAAGCATTGTTGAAAGACGTTTAGTAAAGAGTGATATGCTTTGATTCAGACGTGATGAGAGATAGATTGTTGATGGAGTAGGATCTAGCTAATTGTTTACTCTCTGACGCATGAAAAATGAAGTTAAATTTACCTTACATTTTCTGATATTTGCTGTTCTTCAGATTAGAAAGGTTGTTTTAATGTGCAGGATCTTTTGAATTTTGAGTGCGGAAGGTGTGGGATTTGCATGGATGTTGTTATTGACAGGGGAGTTCTAGATTGCTGCCAGCACTGGTATATATCTCGTAATTGTTTCTTTTTATTTGTTTTGTTTTCTTTTTCTATAACTTATTTCCTCAAGTTGCCAAATACACTCATCTTCATCATTTGACGAGAACTATTGTTATTGTTGCGTCACGGTCTCATTTTGTGCTTAACCGCTCATTCACGCATACCCTCCGTGCAGTTTTCCTAACAAATATTCTGAATTCAGGTTTTGTTTTGCATGTATTGACAACTGGTCTACAATCACAAACCTTTGCCCACTTTGTCAGGGTGAATTTCAGCTGATTACATGTGTTCCTGTGAGTGATGTTAAAATCTTGATACATTTTATTATCAAAATTATTTTGTAGTGGTGTATAAAAATTTATGGCAAGAGGTACCTATTGCTTATGAAGTTTCTGTTTGATTATGGAGGTATATGATACCATTGGAAGCAACAACATTGACGAGGATTCATTATCTAGGTATATTTCCTTATTAATTGTGTTCATTTACTCTTTTTGCTAACTCTTCCTGCGTAAACCACGTTCATGTTCGTTTGTACGTTATTAGCATTGTCTTTCACCTTACTGTTTTCTCATTGCCCCTGCTTTCTTTTGTTTCTAACCCGTGGTTTACCTTCCTCCTTTAATCTATGCAGAGGTGAAGATTGGTCCATTGAAGAGAAAAGCAACACTCTATCTTTTCCATCATACTACATTGATGAAAATGTATTTATCCTCCTTTTGTTATCCTTTGAAAGTTTCTAGTACAGATTACTGAATGTATCTTTGAGACTTCATCATATTATTCAAGGATTTACTCAGCTCGTCCATTCCATGAACAATTAGCATATTAAAGTACATTCTGCATCCAAGTTTTATTTTCATTATGATGTTGTAGGCAGTTATCTGCTTGGATGGAGATGGCTGCAAAATTCGAAGTGGATCTATGGCTGCTGAGGAAAGTTCAAATCTTGATACATCAATTGCTTGTGACTCCTGTGATCTATGGTAAATATTATCCTTAATCAAATGTGTAAGGATTTGTGTGATTGCTTACTTTTGCACAAACACAGAGAAAGACTCACTCCTTGATGGTTCCATTTTATTGCTCATTTCTGCAAACTAGAATTTGTCCATAACCACAAGTTCTGATACCTTCTAAAACAATGTTGGACACTGGTCCCACTTGAATCTCCCTAACTTCTTTTTCACTTGTTATTTCTCTTTTTCTTCTTTGTCTCTTGACTTATTTCATATGTTTTACTTCTTGCATCATAAAATTTCTCTACCAAAAAAAAAAAAAAAAAGAAAGGAAAGAAAGAAAGAAACATAATATCCATTTAGTCAACATTTACTTCTACTGAATGTATGTTAGACTACAGCGATTTATTAGAGAAAAGATGTTATCAGCTAATTGTTTCCTGGCTTTCCATGTCAACAGGTATCATGCTTTTTGTGTGGGCTTTGATCCTGAAGGCACGTGTGAAGATACATGGTTATGCCCAAGGTAGTGTAGAAGCATTTGATTATTTTGCTGGTCATTGTTGGGCTGTTATGTAAAAAACTTCCTTCTAATTATGAATACTTAATAGAATTATGAATATTGTATTATAGAATTGTCTAGGTAGTAGTTGATCAAGGAGTGAGTGCCAGGGATTTGGAATCTCCCATCTTTCAGGTTTTTCGGGTGACTAGTAATCCAGGAATGAAGGATGCTGCAGTTACTTCTTAGTCATCTTATTTTCTTACTTAATTATCTTAGAGTTAGATCCCATGAATTTGGCTTCTACATTCAACATATGTGGCTCAGCTCTAAGAGGAAGATAAACTAGATGTTTTGGTTTAACGTTCGTATTTATCTTAAATCCTAGGTCACTAATCCTCCCTAAAGTTTCCTTCCGGTTGTTGTAGATGTGTGGCTGAAGTGCCGCAGAACTCTTCCATTGATTTAACACAGAGTACAAACGATCAGTCTGGTCCAGAAAATGCTAATGGCGATCATTTGGCTGAGTCTCTGTTTCCAAGAAAGGTGTCTGTTTCTGTTGCTGATGCTGGAGAAACGGCAGTTGTTGTCTCAATGATAGGAGAAGAGCCAAATGAGAACTTCCAATCAATGCTTGAAATTGAGAAGGGCGTTGGAAATGAAGCATTTAATCCTTATGGTGGAGATCGGAACGCTAAATCAGAATCAAATGAGAGAACTGATATACAATCAATGTTGCAGGCACAGGAGCCAGAGCTGTCTTTCTCCCAGGATGCATCTTTTTGTTTGCCTTCTACCTCGTTGGGATCTAGTGAGGTGAAGACAGATTCTGCTGATGAAAAATTGAATGAACAAAGTAGCTGTGGTGGTGTTAAAAGCTTCTCGGGCAAGACTTTTAATGAACCTTACCCTGGAAATAAACCTTCTGACTGTATATCCAATGTAGATCTTCATCTTGGTTTATCTATGAGTAAATCTGGTAATTTTGTGAATGTAATAATCGTGCATTTTTTCATTTTTAAGCTTAATAATTGTATAATTACTGTAGCACTAACTAAAAATTTGCATATCATTTCCATATCTTACTCCATCTATTCTCATTCTTAATGTCTTTCTAGTTGCTGACACAAACAAGTATCTAACTGAAGATCAAATTACTGGATATGTACAGCAACAAAATCCTTCGGAAGAGTCGTTGCACGAAGGTATGGAAGAGACTCGACAGTGCCTATAGGCATCTTTTTCGAGTCCCTTATGGCCATTGTTAACATATGGAAAAATTATATCTCTCTCATATGTACAATGTATTATTATGGTTATTTTGTCAAATGCTTGTGGTATCCATCTTATCACATTGTTTGATCTTTAAATGCTTTCAGCTGACAAGATTGAACCTGGTGCTAAGGAGGAAAATTCCCAAATTATTGGTGGAAAGAGAAACCATGACAACTGCAGGTCAGTTGTCATACCCCATTTTATTTATGTTTTTTTTTTCATCAGTCAAAATGTTCAATTCCTGATTTATTGATATGATTTGGTGACATTGTTCATATCAGTGGTATTAACAAAGAAATCACAACCAAGAAGGTGACTGAAGTTCCTGCAAAGAAAATTAGAGCTGAGAAGCTGACTCAAACAAATCCTCACAAGGATGAAGCCAATGCATCTATTTTAGCTAATTCTAAAAAATTTCCCACTTTGATAGCGGGTCGCAGACATGAAAAGTCAAAACTTTGTCCAGAAAAAGTAGATGTTACTTCTGATATAATGAGTATTGTTAAGGGGACAAAATGTAAGCTTCCCAAAGGGCTTGCACACAAAAATTCTGCTGATAGATCCTCAAAAGACAGAGAAAATGTGTCTGGCTTGAGAGTTAAAAAAATCATGAAGAGACCTGCTGAGGATAAGGATTCATCTGAGCTAGTTCAAGAACTAAGAAAAGAAATAAGAGAAGCTGTTCGTAATAGATCCTCAAAAGATTGTGATGAAAACCTTTTTGACCCTAAACTTCTTGCTGCCTTTAGGGCTGCAATAGCTGGACCCAAATGCGAACCTGTCAAACAGCCAGCACATTTGGCCGTGAAAGTAAAAAAGTCTATGCTCGAGAAGGGTAAAGTTCGTGAGAGTTTAACTAAGAAAATTTATGGGAATTCCAATGGGAGACGACGACGTGCTTGGAACCGAGATTGTGAAGTTGAATTTTGGAAGTATCGCTGCATGAAAGCTACGAAGACGGAGAAGATTGGGACTTTGAAATCAGTTCTTGACCTCCTGAGAAATAATTCTCAGAGCTCAGATACTGAGCAGTCAACTGAATGCCAGGAAACAAACCCCATTCTCTCAAGATTGTATTTGGCAGACACATCTGTTTTCCCACGCAAGGACAATATCATGCCTCTTTCTGCTCTTAAAGCTACTGATAATTCTGAACAGAGTAAAGAACAAGCCATTTCCATGGAAAAACCTTTGAAGCTATCTTCGGATAACTGTGCTTCAAAAGTTGCTGAAACAAATAAGGTTTCATCAAAAGTTGGTGTTCTTTCAGCGTGTGAGAAAGGGACTAGGAATATGTCATGCTCAAAGAGTAATGCTGCTCCAAGTAAAGTTCATCCAATTCAATTAGGTGATCCTAAAGTTAATTCCCTGAAGGGAACTGCTACGTCTGATGATGTGAAGGTGGATAAAAGAAAATGGGCCCTCGAGATTCTTGCTAGGAAAACTGCTGTTGCATGCAAAAGTGCAACTCATGAAAAACCAGAAGACACTGCTATGCTTAAAAGAAATTATCCACTACTAGTATGTTACACCCTGCTCCTTCTCTCTCCCTCCCTGTGTGTCTGGAACTGGTCTGTATAATTCTGTTTCAAGTGCATCAGCTGATATAATATATATCTATTTATGTTTTTTTTTTTTCTCTGCATAGGCTCGACTTCCAGCTGATATGAAACCAGTACTGGCACCCAGTCATCATAATAAAATCCCAATATCAGTTAGGCAGGTATGCAGTTTCCTGTTTGTCTGCTCTTTTTCTTTCTTTCTTTCTTTTTTTTTGGTTGTCTGTGATATTCTATATTAACTCCTTGGGCTTCTCTGGTTGCCTTTCCATTAGACAAGTGTTCTCTAACAAATTCTTGTACAAATGGTTTTGATCCCTTTAGAGTTAGCCACCATCTTTTGTCATTATTTAATTGTTTCCATTCACCGAACTTGGTAATTTGTCTATTTATTTAACAATAACTATTAACTGCTGGATGTACAGACTCAGCTTTACCGTCTAACAGAGTTCTTCTTGAGGAAAGCAAATCTACCAGTCATTCGCAGAACTGCAGAAACAGAATTGGCTGTTGCAGATGCTGTCAATATTGAAAAGGAGGTTGCTGATAGGTCAAACAGCAAATTGGTGTATCTGAATCTATGTTCCCATGAGATTTCATGTCGTTCAGATAACAAAAAATCCACTAGAGCTACAGAATCAAATTCTTCAGCTCCACCTGCAGTTCCTATTGATGAATTGGAACGAGCTACTGACAAGCTTTCAACTGATCATTCAGTTGAAGAGGCATTAAGAAACGCAGGTCTTTTATCTGATTCCCCTCCCAATAGTCCACATCACCCAACAGAGGTCCCGAGTGAAGTGGATATCTCCTCAATGGAGACAGGAGAGGGAGAGCCTGATAATGTATTTGAAATGGAGTCTCATGCAGAAATGGATATTTATGGTGATTTCGAGTATGATTTAGAAGATGAAGATTTCATCGGAGTTAGTGCCATGAAAGTGTCTAACCAACAACCGGAAGAAGTGTCCAAAGTGAAAGTAGTGTTTTCCACTCTAAACTCGGAAAAGTTGAACAATGTTGTGGATAACAAAGTTGGTGGAGGTTTGGAAAAGAATGAACATAAGGATTCCACCTGCTTGTTGGAGAGTCATAGTGATGCAGTCATCAGAAGCTCAACAACAGAGGATGGGACTAGCAAGCCTTGTATTCCTCTGGAGTCCTTACCTTGTGAAGAAGGTGAAGATCTTTCACTTGCAGAATGTGAGGAGTTATATGGCCCAGACAAAGAACCACTTGTTAGCAAATTTCCAGAAGTGTCACAGAAGCCATGTGGACTGCTAGATGGGGAAGCTCAAGCTGAGAACAAATGTGCTGGAGAAGCATCTGATATTGGAAATGAACAACATGACGAGGATATTTCTTGTGGTAAAGAAAAACTAACTGATGATGTTCAAACAGGTGATGGAACATTGAGGAAGGAGTCGGAATCCAGCACAAGCACTGAGAAGCGGCATGATGGTGTCAATTTAGTATCTAGGAAGGTATTGTTTGTCCAATTTGTCAATGCCACTGTTTTGATATATTATTTCTGTTTTCCTATGAAATAATAAACATTTATATGAAAGGCTGTGCTTTGTCTTCTTTTCATCTTCTTCCCGTTAGCCAATTTTTTCTTTTAGCTGACCAGACAATCTATTGCTGGCAGGTGGAAGCCTACATCAAAGAGCACATTAGGCCCCTGTGTAAGAGTGGTATAATTACCGCCGAACAATATCGGTGGGCAGTGGCAAAAACTACTGACAAGGTTATGAAGTACCACTCAAATGCCAAGAATGCGAATTTTCTTATTAAGGAAGGTGAGAAAGTGAAGAAACTTGCCGAGCAATACGTTGATGCGGCAGCCCAACAAAAGGGAAAAGTTTATCCTCAGTGATACATTGATGCAAATTTTCGCAGCTTTTTCGCTCTTTTTTCCAATTCTATGATTCCAAGAAGCTCCAGCTTTATACATATATATGTACACTGTAATTGGAGCATATAGAGAGTATCCAAACATCATCTATCATCTATAGGGACTTTGTATAAATCAAAATTATAGAGAAAATACTTGAATCCAAATGGTCATAATAGGCAACTCGGTCATGCATATCATGCTAAGTGCTACAGCCCCGTGGCTGTGCGAAAGAATCTTTTGAACGTGGCTGGTTGGACGGAGACACCGTCCTACGTCTTTTCTTAAGCATTGTCTTCTGAAAAGAGATTGGTGCCGACCGCTTAGATTCATTGGATGCAATGCTTTTCGATTTGTGTACTTTCCTTGGAAAAGTGAAAATGAACATAATAAAGCCTACAAGTTTTATCTAAATTTCGTTTAATATGATGTGGCATGCAACAGTGGTAATTGCCCAATAAATAAGACAAAAAAAAATTGCATTACAGGATAAATAAAAATTTACTATAAAACGAAAAAAAATTATTTTGTTTTTTGTATTTTATCTTATTTTTTATGTTATTTCCAGTGGAAATAGTATTATTGTTTTGCATGTGAATCATTATTTAATTGATAATTTTTTTTATAAATATTGAGTTAATTAATCATATTATTTTTTTAAAGAGTAATAATATAATCATAAATTTTTATATAAATTTATTTTATATAAATTGATATAGTATGATAAAATTAATTAAATTAAATATTTTTTTACTCATATAATTTATTTTTATTATTTTATATTTTTATTTAATTAATAAACTAATGATAAATTAGTTTATATAAAATAAATTTATAAAAAATTTATAGCTGAATCGCCACTGTTTTTAAAAGACTAATGGCTAGCGCCGTCTACTTCGAGCAGAACAGTTTTTAAACTACCCCTGCGGGTGGGCATTCTTCATTGCGATGCGACGCTAAACCTCGGTTCTGGTTTGGATAACTTTCCAAGCTCCATTGTTTTCTTCACTATCATTTCATTTCAGTAAACTAAAAAACCCTAATTCGATAAACCCTATTGAAAATCCCCAAAAAAACAACAACAATGTCAAATACCGTCATTTCGAGCTCAATCCATCTTAAACCCTGATTCAAGAAACCTTAATTTGCAATATATCCAACGAAACAATGACTGCCATTCACAGTCTCATTTCATTTAGGGTTGAACTTCCCAAACCCTACAACTATACAAAGTCAATCCCGAAAAGCGCTAAACCCTTAAAATTCACCCGGAAATGTCAATCGAGAACCAATTTTCTTCACAGATCATTTACTGTACTATGCGAATTATCACAACCTGGGGACACTAGCAAACCCACCGAAGAAGATTTTGTCACTAGGGTTTTGAAGGAAAATCCTAGCCAGGTGGAACCCAAATACTTAATTGGTGAAAGATTTTACAGTTTGAAAGAAAGACAGAATCTGAGTGAGAAAAATGATGTCGGTATTTTTCAAAGTTTAGCGGAAAAGTTGAATTCGAAAGAAAATTCAAAGAAAGAGAGTGACAATCAAAATGTCAGTGGAAGTGTGTATTTGAAGGACATTTTGAGGGAATATAAAGGAAAGCTTTATGTACCTGAGCAAGTTTTCGGGCATGAGTTATCCGAGGAAGAGGAATTTGATAAAAATGTTAAGGAATTGCCAAAAATGAGTATTGAGGAGTTTAAGAAATACATGGAAAGTGATAAGGTCAAGCTGCTGACTTCAAGGGGGATTAATGGAATGGCTTTTGCAAATGGGTATAGGGATTTTATTGTTGATTTGAAAGATATTCCTGGTAATAAGAAATTGCAAAGAACCAAATGGTGAGTTGGAATCATTCATGATCTTTTTTTAAAGTTTTGATTCTGGTGTACCTTTTGCGGTTTTTTGATATCACATTGATTGTGTGCATTGGTAGGGCGATGAGGCTGGACGATAACGAAGCTCAAGCGCTTTTGGATGAGTACACAGGTCCACAATATGAAATAGAGAAGCACATGACGGTGATCAATTCTTAACTGGAGTTTGTTGATTATTTCTTAACTCGCCTTTGGAGAACCCTTTCTTCTGATTTTTAAATTATTTGTATCTTGTGCTGCAGTCATGGGTGGGAAAATTGCCAGAGTACCCCCATCCAGTTGCATCTTCCATATCTAGCAGATTGATGGTTGAGTTGGGTATGGTGACAGCTATAATGGCTGCAGCGGCAGCTATTGTAGGAGGATTCCTTGCTTCAGCTGTCTTTGCTGTAACTAGTTTTATCTTTGTGACAACTGTATATGTTGTATGGCCTATAGCCAGACCATTTGTTAATATTTTCCGTGGTCTCATTTTGGGCATCATAGAGAATATTTCGGATTATATTGTTGATCTTTCCGGTGAAGGAGGGATTCTCTCTAAGTTCTATGAATTTTACACTTTTGGTGGTTTATCTGCTAGTCTTGAGATGCTTAAACCAATCACGCTTGTCATTTTGACCATGGTTCTCCTTATCCGTTTCACACTTTCACGAAGACCTAAGAACTTCAGGAAATGGGTAACTGTCACTTTGTTTCTGGATTTTTTTAATCTTGTATCTGTTGTATTCCGTGCATTAAGGATTTGACTGATTTCATGTTGTATATTTGCTTGACAAGGTCTATGCATGACATTCTCTCTAAATTTTGCAGGATCTATGGCAAGGGATTGATTTTTCACGTTCTAAAGCAGAAGCTCGTGTTGACGTTAGTTTGTTTCATGACCCAGTGGCCCAATAAATTTTTTAATGTTAATTCAGATTAAAATGTGCAGCTTTTACTATTTTGCAATGTTCTCTCAGGGTTCAACAGGAGTCAAGTTTAGTGATGTGGCAGGGATTGATGAAGCTGTAGAGGAACTTCAAGAGGTATTGTCACTACCACCTTATCTCCATGAATTCTTTGTTGTTTGTTTTTCCAAGTACAAGGACATTTTGCTTTCATTCTTGTTACATTTCTCAAAGATCTTGAAAGTCAAAGGGTTGTCAACAATCAAATGTTTATTTAAGAATATTCTTTTGTTTGAGGCTAGATAAAAATATACTTATCTTTGTCTATTTAAAAGCACCTATTGATCCTTTGACATTGTTTATTTTTATTTACTAATAATTTCCTACTGGAAATTCCTGAGCCTATCTTAGTTTTATTTTTGGAGAATTTTAACTGTCATTTTGAACTGTAAATTTAAACTCTATCCCTAATTGTAATTGATGGAAGCTTATAAGTTCATCTAATTTTCTGCTGAATAGCTGGTGAGGTACTTGAAGAATCCAGAACTTTTTGATAAAATGGGGATAAAGCCTCCTCATGGGGTCCTACTGGAGGGCCCGCCTGGTTGTGGCAAGGTTTGTTTTATATCTTAGCCATATAAATAATGTAGATGGATATCTTCTATAAATATTTAAGTTTAATTGTGCCTTTCCAGACCTTAGTAGCTAAGGCCATAGCTGGCGAAGCCGGAGTTCCATTTTACCAGATGGCTGGATCTGAATTTGTTGAAGTATTGGTTGGTGTTGGTTCTGCTCGTATCAGGGATCTATTTAAGAGAGCCAAGGTGATTAAACTGCCCATTTTTTTGTATGATTGCTATAATGACTTCTTGTTAATTGTCATGTGTCTTTGACCCGATAAGATTTTTGATACTTTGCATCTCTTGGTTATTGTGGAAATTAAATGTCGAAGATTTTATATTTTGTGGGACATTAGTGTTTACCTAGAATCGATTTACTGATGATCGGCATTAGCATTTACTTAGAATCGATTTACTGATGATTTTTTTTATTGCTGTGCAGGTAAACAAACCATCTGTTATATTCATTGATGAAATTGATGCACTGGCTACTAGGTATGGGTATTGTTGTTATGGATTGTGCTGAATTAGTTTTTCCTTTCCCTAATAGGCATAAGAATCTCATGAAACAGCAACATAGGCAATTTTAACTCCAGTCCTAATTTGAGGTTTCTATGTAATTCCATTGCAATAGATGGAGCATCCTAAGTTATATGTGAATAATTTGACTATTTGTGTTTGGTTGTGGATAATCAGGCGTCAAGGAATTTTCAAGGATACTACGGACCACTTGTATAATGCTGCCACCCAAGAGAGGGAAACCACACTGAATCAACTCTTGATAGAACTTGATGGGTTTGATACTGGTAAAGGTGTTATATTCTTAGCTGCAACTAATCGGAGGGATTTGCTTGATCCTGCTCTTCTTAGACCTGGTCGGTTTGATCGAAAGGTTTGTCTCTGATCTCTATTGCCAAATCAGCAGACATTACTAGCTAATCTACCTAGTGGTTTAGCGGAGAAAGAAAGAAAAACTACATTTTTTTTTTCACCATTCTGTACAATCTTTTGGTCATATCTCCTTTTAGTGATACTTTATTGAGAAATATGCCGACTTATTGATTATATGTGCATATGTTCCTTTGTTTTTCTTAAGATCCTACCAAAGCTTTGTGTACTCTGCCGTTTACTGTTGCAATGGCTTCTTGTAGATAAGAATTCGCGCTCCTAATGCAAAAGGGAGAACAGAAATTCTGAAAATTCATGCAAGCAAAGTGAAGATGTCAGATTCTGTTGATTTATCTTCATACGCCAAAAACTTACCCGGTATACTGCTAACTTTGGGGTTACTTGAAATTTATCATTTCAGTTACTAAGTCATGTTTTTGGTTGCCAGGATGGACAGGGGCAAGGTTGGCTCAGCTGGTCCAAGAGGCTGCTCTTGTGGCAGTTAGGAAAGGGCATGAATCCATTCTTTCGTCAGACATGGATGATGCAGTTGACCGACTTACGGTGGGACCCAAACGTCGTGGTATAGAATTAGGTAATCAGGGACAGAGCCGTAGAGCTGCTACCGAAGTTGGAGTTGCCATGATTTCTCATCTCCTCAGACGATATGAAAATGCAAAAGTTGAATGTTGTGATCGCATTTCTATTGTTCCTCGTGGTCAGGTCCTCTTCCTGTTTCCTTGGTTATTTTAATCTTTTCTTTCTGTCCAGAAATTCTTTGGGATGCTCTTTGCTTTTGAGAAGCTATAAAGACATCTCGCTTCCCAAGTATCTAAAGAATTTATATCATCGTTTATGGATTTCGTCAGGTGGAATTACCTGTTTTATTATTTAAGTTGTAGTGTTGGTCATCCATTTCCTTTCTAATCAAATGAAGCAACAGTAGATCACTATGAACTGCTTAAGTCCACATTTGGTGCCTATCAGATATGGAGAAGTTCCCTCTGATGTGTGGCCAGCTTAATTAATTTTTTTTTTTCCCTTTTTCTTTCCCTCTCAGATTTTGCTCTGTTATGTTCTTTATCTCTTGTTATCCATGGTAACATGTGTCAAGTGTGCTTTGCAGACATTATCACAATTAGTATTTCATCGGCTTGACGATGAATCATACATGTTTGAGCGGCGTCCACAATTGCTGCATCGCCTTCAGGTGTGAACCCTAGGCTGGCTGGTTAAATTCTGGTGTTTTTGTTCTGAATTTTCATTAGAGGTTGTTCTTGTGAAGGTTTTACTAGGAGGGAGGGCTGCAGAGGAGGTCATTTATGGACAAGACACGTCCAGAGCATCTGTTAACTACCTTGCTGATGCATCTTGGCTGGCTCGTAAAATTTTAACCATGTTGGTGTCTTTTAAACTGCCACGCTCTGTTGAGGTCATACTTTCTATGGGATGTTGATATCTTGAGTCTTTTTTGCTTTTCCAACAGATGGAATTTGGAGAATCCAATGGTCATACATGGAGAACCACCTCCATGGAGAAAGAAAGTAAAATTTGTTGGCCCACGGCTAGACTTTGAAGGATCCCTGTATGATGATTATGGCCTAACTGAACCTCCTGTGAACTTCAATTTGGATGATGACATTGCATGGCGGACTGAAGAGTTATTGCGTGACATGTATGGAAGGACAGTCACTCTGCTGCGGAGGCACCATGCAGCATTGCTTAAAACTGTGAAGGTATTTTTTTCCTGGAGAGTGAACCTGGTTGCCGTTTAGTCAAATAAAGAACAGTTAATGCTTCCGAATAATCTAGAACAGTTAATGCTTCTGAATAATCTAACTGATTCTTGAATTACAGGTTCTTCTTAATCAGAAAGAAATCGGAAGAGAAGAGATTGACTTCATTTTGAATAATTACCCTCCACAAACACCAATAAGTCGCCTTTTGGAGGAAGAAAATCCAGGGACCCTTCCTTTTATCAAGCAAGAACAATGTAGTCAAGTGGAACACGCTCTTGTGAATCATTCAAAAGGTGAAATCTCTTGATGAGCTCAGTGTTGCTTTTCGAGATTCACATGAATTCTTCAAACATTTTCCCCCGTTGTGTGGGTGGGTAAAACACGGGCGGTTACCGAAGCTTGTTTTCCCATGGAACGCGTCAAAGCAATGGCTCACATTTTGTTACTTTTGATTTACTTTACTGATTTTAGTATATTTTCACTGTTTACTTTTTACTTTACATCCATTCTTTGTGGTCCTGCAACTAGCCATTCACGTTGAATGTAAACAAGTTATCTTTTAGTCGGAAGTGAAGCTTTTAGCGGAAGAGTTAAAAATGGGTTGGTTTGTTTAGTTGGCACTATACATAAGCAGAAAGATCACATCATTTAAATAATAAGAGTAATACTGGAAGCCCGAGCCGTACAATCCCTCCGATGGTGGACACCCATGTCATTTGTGGGTTCTAACAATGGCCGTTAATTAACGATGAAGTTTAATCACATAACTTTCCGTGATCGCTTATCCCGAATCAATCGGTTTTCAAGTGTCAGAAAGTAGTTACCGCAAGAAAGGGAAGGGAAATGGCAAAATGGCCACAACAAATATTAATTATGTCAAAATACCAAAACCAGCCAAAGAAACATACCGTTTGCTCCCATCTATGAGGAAAGTCTCTCACCCTCTTTCTCTCTCTTAATGAAACAGAACAGAAGAGGCAACAACAGACACACGCCGACCAAACCAAACCAAAACCCTTTGTGCATGCTGTACCGTTGAGACATGAAGAAACCGCGGAATGGCTTCTGTTCAAATGAAACCACCATCATCAAATGTCAAAGCAGCAGCAACGACACCAACAAAAGCAAAAGCAACTGGAACACTGATAACAAGAGGAAGAAAAACAGAAGCTTCTATGAGTTCTCCTTATCTTTAATCATCTTGCTCTGGTTTCTGGTCTTCTTGTTCTACTCTAAACTTGGCCTCAGCCATGACAACGCAGCAGGTGCATATACAAATTTTTTGCCTTGCCCGTTTTTCAATTTTGGCTCTTGCGCATTTTTTTATTTTGGATTTTTAGCTAACCCATTTCCTTTGAAAGGAAAGATTTTGCTTTCCGCTGTTTAATTCGTTAAAACAAATATGCAATGGAACAAAACTTTTGAATTATTATTATTATTATTATTATTATTTGCTTTCTCTAAAATGCCTAGTTTTATGTAGATTCCCATGATTCATATTAGTCAATAGTTCTGTATTTTACCAGTCATATTTTGTGAGCTGGTTTGCAAAGCATCTTTCTTCTTTCATGAATATAATGTTCAAATGATAAACAAAAAGTTCATGTTCCTGCTGAAATATTGGGCAAACTTGTTTCTTTATTTCAAAAACTTCTGTACTGATTAAGGATACGAATTTCAGGGAATCCGCCGCCTGATAAGGGAAGGACGCCTTCTTCTTGTGTAGGCAATGATAAGTTTTGTGACACTGCAAATTCCTACGTGACAAATGCAACTAATAATTGTCCCAATGGGGTGCTATTGGAGACTAATAATTCGTCAGCAAGCTGTGGCAACTCTGTTGTTCATCAGCAGTTTGTAACTCACAGATACACTCTTCCTGAAACAAGTAGATTAGAAGAAGTAATTTGGAAGGTTTTAAATTATGCTGCTTTATTCTGTGAAGCACAAAGGCATGAAGAACAAACTACAAAACCAAAACTATCAGATGGGAAAGTGCCTCACCATACTTATCTTAATTTTGATGAGTTCCGGAACATAACAAGGCAAGAAAAAGGATGGGGCGTACCCAGTCAGCTTGTTAACATCACTCATCGGTTTGATCCTGATGGAACAGAGTACAACTACGCCTCAGCAATGAAGGGTGCAAAGCTGGTTGCCCATAACAAGGAAGCTAAAGGAGCAAGTAACATATTGGGGAAGGATCATAACAAATACCTGAGAAACCCTTGTTCTGTTGCAGGGAAGTTTGTCGTGATTGAGCTTGGGGAAGAAACTTTGGTTGATACTGTCAAAATTGCGAATTTCGAGCATTATTCTTCTAATTTCAAGGAATTTGAATTGTCTGGTAGTTTGAGTTACCCAACAGAAGTATGGTCTCCATTGGGAAAGTTTGTTGCCACAAATGTTAAACAACTTCAAAGCTTTAAGCTGCCTGAACCCAAGTGGGTGAGGTACTTGAAGTTAAATTTACTCAGTCATTATGGATCAGAATTTTACTGCACACTGAGTGCGGTAGAGGTTTACGGTGTTGATGCAATTGAGCGGATGTTGGAAGATCTCTTTGTGGCTTCTGAAGGGTCGGTACCCAATAAATTGCCAGAGCCTAACTCAAGTACAATGCCTTCATCGGAACCCGAAGTGGGTTCCAGTGACTGTAACAAAAGTAGTAAAGTTCAGAATGGTGTCAAAACTGCTAATATACAGGTGGAAAACATTGAGAATGCACAACTATTCAATGAAAATGTGGCAAATCCTTTGCCGAGGGCCAAGATTCCAGATCCTGTAGTTGAAGTAAGACAACATCCTATTGGCAGAATACCGGGTGACACAGTTCTGAGAATTTTGATGCAAAAGGTAAAGTCTCTGGAGCAGAATTTATCTGTTCTGGAGGACTATATCAAAGAATTAAACCAAAGACAACAGGATGTTTTTCCAGAACTTGACAGAGAAATAACAAGAATATCTCTGCTTTTGGAGAAAAGCAAACTGGAACTTGAAGAACTCGTGAAGTGGAGGGAGACTATGGTATTGTGCTAATGCATCTCTTCCCCCTCCCCACTTTTTGTACCATGCCACATAACCATTTGATATCCCCTTTTGTTTCTTTTTCTTCAGGAAAAAGGGTTGTCAGACCTTGAGTCATGGAAAACTGTTGTCTCATTTCGTGTGAATGAATTGATCAAAGAAAATAGTATGTTGAGGTTAGAAACATCTCTTCATCAGTGTTTTTTTACAGTCTTTTCCTGGGTTTACATTACTGATTATTAGTACAATACAAAAAGGTTGCATTTCTCTAATCTCTTGATGGATTAATTTCCCTAGATGCTTTGGTTCAGTCAGTGTGCCAGATTTAGACATTTGGATTATACAACAAACAAAGCTTGCCTAAACTCAACTTAATTCAATGCAGCCTTACATCTAAGTCTTCTATTGCAATTTGTGTAAAATTCCAAAATATGCAGCAGCATCACATATATCTCATTCAACAATATCGTATATTGTTAGGATTGTTTCATGTGATCCGGTTTATCCAAGAGTGGCTGGGTTCAGAGGTTACTCGATTGTTTTGAAATTTTAATAGTGAATATTAGACTAGTGACTACTACACATTTTAACTTCTTTCATTTTGGAATTTTAAGTTAGTCAAAATCTTAATATCCATTGGGAGTTTGTATAATGCATGGGGCACGTGCAAAGAAACACTCACTCGGAAAATAAATCGATCCTTTCTGCTGGATTGGAATAGCTGTGCTGCTACCTATTAATAACCGTCTTACTATGTTTCTGTTTGTTACCCTCACGCTGAATGCATTGCTTTTTTCTTCTTTTGACATCCTTTTTTCCCCTCGCTCCCTCTACCGCAGAATCGATGTTGAAAAGGTATCAAGTGATCAAGCAAATTTAGAGAGTAAAGAACTTGCTGTGCTATCTGTGAGTCTCTTCTTCGCTTGCTTCGCAATTTTCAAGCTAGTTTCAGCTCGACTTTCAACACTTTTGAGAGCCTCACAATGCAGCAAAGTACGCAGAACGAATAGAGGTTGGGTTCTGATACTTCTAAGCAGCAGTATGACAATTTTTGTAACCTTGCTCTCTGGCTAGCTAGTCTCTCTCCTCCTGTGGCTTTAGAATACTCAGATCCTTCCTTGGCTGTTGCTTTTACCCTCTTTAATTGTGTAGCCTGCCTCTAATCTCTATTCCAGCTAACCTGCTCCTGCTGTTCTAGAAAATGTGAATTTTGCTTTTCTTTGTAGGAATCCAAGTAGGAGGAATAAATTTTTGGTTGGTTTCTTTTACCCACGCTGTACTGAAATCGCTTCTGTAGGAATACAAATTCATTGTCAATTTGTTGCCTCAAAAAGATATTTTTAATCACAATTTGGCATGACTAACCTCTCTATTTAAGTGACTTCACTCTGAAATAGCTAGCATTGATGATGTATTTGATGAGATGTTCCATCCCAAGCAAACTAAAAATACTGACAAAATGGCATATTTATATATCCACTCTTAAAATGATAGGAGTCTAATCCATATATTAAAATAAGTTTTGAGTGCACATGTGTCATCTTTCTCTTTATGTTATAATTATTTAAATAGAGATATAGAAGTAAATTATGTATAAAATTGTAGAAACAAATTATATGTGTCATATATTGATTTCATTAAATAAATTATGTTATGACACATTAGTTTCGTATAAATCATTTATAAAAATTTGTGGCCATGACTTTACTCAAATTTAAATGATAAAATTCTTTTATATACCCTCTGTTTCATATGAATATGAAAAACATACTAGATAATTAATTACCCATATGTCACAATAAAATATCATATAAAATAACAAAAAAATTGGTAGACAGAATTGTACATTTATCATGTTCAACAAACATGATAGGACGTATAATTACACTGATTAATTATATAAAAAAATCTATAACTTCTGGTTATCACTTAAGTTATGTTTATTTCTAGAAATGGAGAATTAAAATAAGTAATTGTGTTTACTTACTAAAAACATATGAATTTTGGATGGAGCCTAAAAACATGGCGAGGTGGAAATGAAAATAAGATAATAAAAATGGAGAATAAATTGACATTTAATCCTTAAAAAAATTAAATAATTTTTTACGCTATTTAAATAACAACAACTACAACTGGTCTATTTTAAAAAATTATATTCTTACACTTAATATTATAATAAACGCATAAATTTCCTCCAAAAATATTTACTTATTTATTTTATTAGTGAAAAATATATGATTTTAACTAAGAACATTCTAATAACTTACATTAGTCTATTACAATTACACAAAAAAATAAACCCATTAATAAGAACACAGATTATGATTTTTATGACTCAAATAAATAGATTATTTTGATTTTAATTCTCATTATAATTCTAACATATAAGAATTCCACTTCATTCTAATTCCCGACCATCTTAATTCACGATAGGTAAAGGCAACTTTAAATACTTTCCCTCCCAGCATCTAAAACGACACAGTTTGGGCTATAATTACCTTATTATCCTCAAAGACTGTGACCCTTTTTTTTAATCTTGAACCGGAGCTCACACGTTCGACTTTCTTCCAGTGTCAGTTACGAGTCACGAGTTACAAACCTTCCCCTCTCCATCTCTCTGCAACTGCTAAGTCATTTTTCGCAACAATTTTGGTTTTTTTTTTCCCAAAACTATTGCAAAAACAATTAAAAAAAAAGAAAAAGAAAAGAGAAACACAACAACTTTTACAATTTTTTTTCTGGGTGCCTGGATAAAAGGAAAATACTAGGGTTTCATGTTTTTAGCAGCTCTTATGTCTTATGAATGGAGATTATCACCTCTACTTTTTTCTCGTCCCAATTTCTCATAGCCGCGATTTTCACGATTTTCTCTCTCCTCCTCGCTGTCCGCACTGCCCGATCAACGAAATCGACTAAACAATCGGACGGAGCGACCTCTGCCACGTCAGCAACGGCAAGGAAAAAATCTTGCAACTGCACGTGTTCCTGCAACGGGCCTGCGGCGGCAAGTGCAGCCGAGCGGGAGATGCTGGAGGTGGGGAGACACGCCGCGACGGCGGCGGCGGCTGTGGTTGCGGAGCGTGGGAGCGGCGCGTCGATGATGGAGCAGTTAGTGCCGGAGATTACGACTCACGCTCTCAGTTATTTGGATTATCCAAGTTTGTGTAGGCTTTCGATGACCAATTCGTTGATGAGAAAAGCTGCCAATGATGATAACGCCTGGAAAGCTCTTTATCATAAGGTAATTTAACTATAGTTTTTAACCTTTTATTTTGTTTGAATCGTAATTGCAATTTTTATTTTTAATCTCTTCTCAAAATTGTGTAAATTGTATGCCCACATTTTGTTAAAATATGAAGCAGAAATTGCTAAAAGACAAAAACTTCGCTGAACTCTCTGTACAAATTGCACCATTCTGATGACTTTTGGACTCTGGGCATGCATAAATTTTCATTTTTATCATTCTTCTTGTTAGGATTTTACTTTGGAGCAAGATAGCGTGATTCCAGTTAATGGGTGGAAGGCTTACTATGCAGCTACAAGAGCTGTTGTGAATGTAAATGCAGAATTTTTCAACATTATCAGAGAAAGGTCCCTTCCAGCAATGAGTCGTTTCTGGCTTAATGCGGATTATGTGAAGTGTATTCATGCATCAGGAGAGCTCTTTTCAGGGTATGATTCCTTCTATTTGGTTTTAGGAAATGTGGCTCAGTGGCATCATGTTTAAGTTCTTGCTCTAGTTCATTCATAACTTGTTGCAGCATGTTTATGTGATGTTGGTTGTGTTGGATATATACACATGCAATGGTGATACTGTGATGATGGCTAGATGTGTATGTTATAAATGGTGAAACTTTAAACGTATGATAACTATACGCACATGTAAACCTATGCTCATTCTAAGTAGGTTTATTGAGATCAGGAGCAAATTCTGCAAAGGCACATGTATATAGGTATTGTTGACAGTTGAATGTTTTTCGCAAGAGGAAAATTGTGGGAATTCTTTACATTTTTGGAAATTGAGGGGTTGAAGTTGTAATCTTAGCATGCATGGCCAGATTGTTTACTAACTAGAGAGTTTATGCTTTTTGTAGGAAAGCTCTGTCACACTGTTTTGATAGGGAGGCCCTGTTGCATCATTGAGTGCCTACTATAATATGCTGATGTTGTTAATTGTACAATCTGTCTCTTCTGTGATAAATTTCAGTACCAATGATCTTATAGGAAGGTTTTCCTTTGATAATGTCCAAAATTTCCATCCACCTTTCTAACTGTTTTACAAGTTCAGCAATTTTCTCCACACACTCAGGTTCCTTGCCCACTTCCAAGAAATGTATGGTTTATGCAGTTTATTTTTCTTGAAGAAGTGTTAAGCACTTAATGTTGTCTGCTAGTGCAATTGTGCTTTCGAGGTTTTTAATTATACATTGTTTTCATGACTTACTGAAATATACAGGAGTCATCTTGTTTCTGTTTTCTGTTCTTTTGTTTTTTCATTTTTTTCCCCCTTGAAAAGAATTTCTTTGGCTACAGGTATAATTCTGTGATTCAGAGTTGGCAGATTGCTTTCAATTGGGAACAAGGTGTTGACTTTCAGGTTCAGGATGTACGGGCTCGGGTACTGACAGATATTGCTTGGGTTACCATGAAAACCTACATTGACATTGACACTGGACCATTTAACATGACTAATGTATTCGAGTTCCATAATGGGCGGTGGTACATGGTGCATCATCACAGCTCTGTGATGCTCGTTGATGGAGAGGTGGAGCAACAGGTTGTGCATGGGTAAAGAGAAAAACGAGATAAAACCAATTTTAACGTTTGATTATACTAGATACAGAAATAGTGATACTTATTAGCATGAGCAAGCTGCGTTGCTTGAAGTTTCTTTATGATTTCACTGGAAAGCCCATTTGAGCTTTTTCGGCCTCATTTTTGATTGTTTTCTGGTAAAAAGGTCCATTTTGTTCCATTTTCTTTTCTTTACTTTTTTTAAATTTCTTATTATTTAATTCGTCTTGTAATTTCTTAGTTGTATGATTTTGGAAGGAAATATCTGGTCACCTTTGAATTAAATGGGTTGACCGAAATTTAATGGCTATTCTGTGGACAAGATTTTGCTCTCTGTCGTTTCGGATGGGGATCAGCTCTCAAGGTTGAAACTACAGAGCATAGGAATTGAAACAGCAAGAGAATGCTGTAAAAGTGGCGTGTACTCATTAAGCTGCTTCTATTGTAATAAATACTGCTTCACGTAGTTTTTGTGTATGATTGTATGCGAGGCAGTCGGGCTTGGGGATGGGCTGCACTTGCGGCAAAAATGTAGATAATAACCCATCACTGGTCTGATGGGATTCATTTCATTTTATCGTGTGGCTGCAATTTATCTTCGGCAATTTGATAAGCGTTTAATGTTTCTCCGGTTATAGGATGGATAATTTAATAGCGACCAATCGGCTGAACAGTGTAATATTTATGCCTGAGTTTGGCCCGTAAAACAGTATAATATTTATTATAAAGACCTAAAAGTACCTAACAACAAACGGTTCCATGGTCTAGTGGTCAGGACATTGGACTCTGAATCCAGTAACCCGAGTTCAAATCTCGGTGGAACCTTGTGCGAACAGATGATCCTTTTCCGTGACCTTACAATATTTGTGAACAATATAGCGTTATCCATTTTGCGCACACTCGACGGGGACGAAGAGTGAGCGCAGATAAAGAATGGCAGCTGCCCTTCTTTCGTTACCAGCGGCGACTCGTCATGAAACTCCCGTCTCCCAACGTTCTTCCACTAGCAGTAGCTGCTTAATATTTCATCGCTCGCTCTCAGTAGCTTCAATAAAATGCCCATATAATAATAGGCCTACGGTTCTTCTATGTTCTGCTGCTACTTCAGTATCAGTTGTTGAAGATGTGTCCTCTCCTCTACCACCTGATGCAGGTGCTACTGAAGGAGCTGACAAGGTCGGTTTCAGGTAAATATCATCTTCTGTGCCTGATTTCCTGCTTACCCAAATTATGGACAATTTGGAGCAATTTATATAAAATATGTTCGGTTTTTGGTTGCCCAGATAGTCGAGGCAAAAGATAGTGTGGTGTTGTAATTGACAGTCGCATCTTTCATTATTCCATTCCCATGCCACATGCAAAACAATAGCTCGAATTTTAATTTTTCTTTAAAAATTTGCACGGAGGACTGCAAACCTGATTTGGTCCAATTTGATCAATACTAAAAGAAACGAGTTTAGTTGAAACAAGGTCTTCAATTCTTCATTTGCAAGTTAAGCAATCAAGGGTCTGGATTGATTACTGCAAAACTAATAAAACCTTTAATCATTTGGCAGTATTGATGTTTAAGTTACTCTTGTAGTTTTCTATAAAATACATGGGATTATCCCTGGGATATATATGAGAACCTTTGCAAGCGCTGCTTCAATCTTAGAAACTAAGATTCACATTATGTTATTGCTTGATAGTTGACCCTTGGAAGTCATTTGTGAAGAAGTTGGCACTTTTGGGGACATTAAAGATATAGACATGTTCATTTAGGTGTAAAACTTTTCCCTCCGTATAAAACTCGGATGAAAATAATTGAATCTCTGAGATTAGTGACTCCCGCAAGGATATATAAGAACAAGAACAATATATGTTGAATTTCCAATGCTGTAAACAAATTTTTCAACAGGGGTTGTAAGGTGTGTGGGAAAGAGGAACTGGAGAAAGGATGCAATGGTGAGGGCACTATTCAAGGTGGGATTGCAACAGTCCCAGGGTTTGGATGGTGGCCAATAAAGGCATACCGGCCGTGTCCTGGATTTTTGGCATCTGGTGGTAGGTACAGGCGACAGGGGCAAACCATGGATGAAGTTGCCTTTGGAAGGGGGGAAAAGAGAGCTCCTGTGAGTTCTGACAGTGAGAATATTGATCCAAGGTAATTTATTTCTTATAATTTCATTTCAATAACTATTTTCTCGGCCACTTTGTTGTCAGAATGATTACACTTAAATGGTAAGCATTGCTTGAATGTTTCTGGGTTTATATCTGTGTCTAATACATTGAAACTTTTGCAGCAAGAGCCGAGGGGGAAGAAAATTTAAGAGGTGATCTTCAGTTACCGAAGAATGGACCTACCTAAAGCTTTATTGGAGGGTGATATTTTTTTACCACCGTAGAAAATAGATTTGATGTGTGATTCCTTGCCCATTTTTCATTTTTCTCTGAAAAATTTGGACATATCGATGGCTGTACCTGTACTTTTTTGGTTCTTAAAATTTGATGTGCAAACTCAATATACTGGATGATGAAACTGTGGATGTTTATCAAAAGTTGAACTTCATCAGATACGAGTTTGGCATCCACTCGTTCAACCACCGACCATGTTTCTGATTTATAAAAAAATGATTTCAAGTAATTTGATCAGATTAACATTGTCGGCAGGCAATGAATGGGAGTTTTGATTTGTGCAACACTATGCGTTAGATTTTTCCTGCGCTAAATTTGAACAAAATTAGCAATTCTACCAAAGTGTGGTGGTACAAGTTTAATTTCGCTAAAATTGACGGGTGAGGTTGGATATTTTCTCCCTCTCGTCTCATTGACACGTCAAAGTCTTACACTACAGCTTCCCTCAGTGAATAGCCCCGTTTTCACTCTAATAAGCTATTAATAAGTTACCAATTGTGCTCACCAACCCAAAATTTCCTTTGGAGACGGGGAGAGAACCAAAAGACACAAGCAAAAATGAAAGCTGAAACTAAAGCCAAAATCGAAGGTACGGTCCGAGAAATACTGGTGAAATCGGACATGACCGAAACGACAGAGTTTCAAATTCGGAAACAGGCTTCGGAAAAGATGGGACTCGATCTCTCACAACCAGAGTACAAGGCTTTTGTTAGACACGTAGTCACTACCTTCCTCGAAGAACAAGATCAGAAGTCCAAAGAAGAACAAGAAGAGGAAGAGGAAGAGGAAAATGAAGCAGTTAAAAATGATAACGCTGAGTATGATGACGAGGGGAATCTCATTATTTGCCAAGTTGGTTTTTTCTTTAAAAAAACACATAAAAAGTTTCTATTTCTTTTGTGGGATTTAATAAAATTTGTTTATTTTCTGTAATTCTGTGTATTCTCTCTATAGCTGAATAAGAAGAGGAGGGTGACGATTCAAGATTTTAAAGGCAAGACTTTGGTTTCGATACGGGAATATTATACAAAAGGCGGCAAAGAACTTCCTTCTGCCAAAGGTTTGTCCTTTGTATATTATGTGTTGCTTTGATTTTTAGAATTGTGGGTTACTTTGTGATGCAAAATGTGTTTTGATGGCTTTGTTATGGTGAAAATGAAAATATAAATCTAATTTAAGTTATTTATGGCATTGCCCACTGTGGGATATTTTAAATGATAATAGAGTTCATTGATGTGGATTGCCTAGTCTAGAGGTTATATGGAGTTTATATGTGTAAATTAGTTGCCGGTTGTTAACAGATTTTAGCCTTACATGTTTAGGAGAAAGTTGAATGGAAAAGTGTTTGTGTGCTGTTGTTTCTTGATCCATTCTTTTTATAAACTTATGAAACTTATTGTCTGCATTCAAGTTGACATGATGCATGCTCATTGTCCAATTAGGAACGATACTCTTTGTTCCAAGATTTTGTGGAGTTGACAGGACTGCATGGTTGCTCTGTGGTGAAATGGGTTTTTAGTTGTTGGAGAGTTGTATGGCAAACCCTGTGGTCTCTGTGACTAAGGGCTGATTTCTTAATACCATGGCTCGTAATCTGATCTCTGATTTCTTTCTGTTGCCTTAGTTTAATTGTTTTTACCATTTTCTTGTGGGCTCTTACGGGATACTTATGTCATAATAATGATATATAAAGAACATGAAGGGTTGTTCACTTCTAGTTCAACTTTCCTAAATGTTGTTAAGTTGTTTACTAGCTTCTGTTCCAGGTATTGGTAAATTCCTGTGAGTTAAATAACCCAGCTCACTTTTCTTCCATAACAATCTGTTAAATACATGTGCTGGTAACTGTTTTTGGTTCTTTTCCAGAACTTTCTTTATGCTCTTTTTGGTTTTTCTTTCTGCTCTCTATATGGTTGCTGAAAAAGACAAGAGATAGTAAATAATCAACTTGGAATTTCACTGGCTATGTCAATTCAAATCTTTTGCAAAATTCCAATACATTTCCTATCCTTAAGTGCAACACAAGTTCTTGTCTGCATATCATATTATTTGGGATGACTTAGCTTAAGCTTCCGTTAAGCTTTATGGTACTCTATTGATTTCTGGACAAAATATGTTGTTCCAAAATGCAATCTAAAATATAAACTTTAAACTGTAATTCTTAAGGCATGTGTGATTACTGAATCTAAGATTGTGCCTACTTCAACTGCACTGCTAGATGAGGTGGCCATTTTCTCTCTCACGCTTGGTATAGTACTGCAATCTATATTCAGGGTCAAATTATTTTGTTATCTGGGCAATGTGTGGTTGCTTGGTGAATAATGAAAAAACCAAGGTTTTGTGTTGATGCAATAGTATGCAATTATGTTTCAACTTTCAATACTTGTACTGTTGTATCTTCAGGAATATCATTGACTGAGGAACAATGGTCAGCCCTCAGGAAGAATGTATCTGCCATAGACACAGCTGTCAAGAAGATGCAGTCACGGATCATGTGAGAGATCCCTCGGAGACCTGTAATTTGAATGTGTACTTTGTGAATCTTGAGGTCCCCTGGATAGTTGTAATTAAGGGATTTGACTCTAGTTTTTGGGGCTCCATATGGATCTTTTTTGTGGTGGGAGATGTTTTTGATCCACCACTCTATTGTTGAGTGGCAGCATATCATCTGTCGCAACTGATGTGGATTTCTAATCAATGCTAGCATGTATTAAGACTTAAAAAATGGTGTGTTAGTAGTTCGACTGTTAGACATGGAAATGCTTTGGTGTTTTGCTTAACAGTGTTTATGCATCATAAATCAAACGAGTCATCAAATTTTCCCACAAGGATCATTTTTATTTATTTTTTCCAATCTATGTACACGAAGCTTGGACACAAAAGTATTCTAACAAAACGAAAGAGTAAGAATGATAATGATCCCCCAACTAATATTACAATTATCTGGAAACTAACTTTGCCTCATTTTCTCATTAACAATAATGGGGGCCTTGAATACATTGGAAAGAGCTGGCTTCCAACCCACAACCCAAGAGCTTTTGGTTCTCCTCGGCGTGAGGCTAGCTGCTGAGCTTGCAGCCATTCTCATTTTCTCAATCAGCGCCTCGGTATTAACTTGTTCCGACAGAATCTCCTCCAACTGCTTAGTGTTAATCGCCAACTTCACTTTCCAAACTCCATTCCCATGCGATGGCAGAACTTCAAGAGCTGATCCAGTTGCCAAATTCTCAACAAAATCTGCAGAGGACATCTTTGGTGGGTCCATTAGTTCCATGCACTCCGCCTCTAGCTTCTTGTGTCGCTCCTCTTGCTTTCTGTGTCTGACCACATCATCACAAAGCTTATGATCCTTGCCCAGGGGAAGCAGATAGTAAAAAAGGCCGCTGACTAAACTTTCATGATCAGCTAAAGGCGATGAAGCCTGGCCTCGCGGAAAAATGCCATAGCCTGGATAATTTTCCAGGACTTCTCGAGCTAATTTGGGACTCGTGAATTCCAGTATCCTCCCGGAATCCGTTAAAACCCGAATGAAATTTGGACAGTCGTTAGTGTCAACTATCCCTTTGAGAGAACAATTACCCATTGCAAAATCTTGCACATTGATGCCTCGAGCTCTTCATTAGTTGCATTTAAACCGTGGAATCTTGGAAAAATAAAAAATGAAAATGGTGGAGAGACAATTGCGGTGTGTCAGAAATGACATTGTGTATTTTTTTCAAAAATAATAATCGGCGCCATGTGATACTAGACCGTTGCAAGGATTATTTAAGAAAAAGATTGAGAATGATCGATCCAAGGCAATAGAATAGAATAAAGGGGTAGCTTGGTCGATTAGAAATACCAAGAAACGACATATTAGAAGCAGAGCCATTTCAAATTTCAGGGCTAGGGCTAATGTGCCGGATTCCCTCGTCAAGCTTATAGGCATCAAAAACCCGCGACAAAAAGTACTTTCTTTTATATTTTTTTTTTCAAATATGGTGAAAGCAACTCAGCAAGCGAAATCTGTACATGTTATATAGCTGTAAGGTTTTTCCTTTTTATAACCGAAATATAATCAGACATTTCTTGAAACAACTTGGAATCAAGTTTATAATAGGAACTACCCGCCTACCTCTACCTAATTATGAAGCTAAGAAAGGAACAGATTTCCAGCATTTGGTGGGACTCAAAGCCTGACTACTTGCGTTGTTATTTGTTGAGTAAAACCGATAAGGGAAGGTAATTGAGATGAAGAACTAGCCATTAGTCAATGTGAATGTGATGAACTATTATTGGATTGCTAATCAGCTTGGAAAAAGTGCCTACTTCCCCGGCAAGCTAAATGGCTTTGCTAGGCAAATTGCGGTGTTAACTGGGCCGGGCCATGCTAATCCAATAGCTGCTTAAGAGCTTCAACAAATGTAATACCTGACTTTGGGATGCACGTGCTAAACCAAACTCAGCCATAGTAGGAGTGCGCCGACGATTATTATTATTTATGCGGAAAAATCGTTTTTCTTCGATTAGTGTGTGTACACGTGTAGTCCACACAAAAGCCTTCTCCGCACTCCACAAAAATCAATTTTGTCTTCCGTACCAAATGTTTAATTAATTAAATTACATGAAAAGCCCTGACAATCCCCGAAAGGCAGAAGCAGCCACTCACCATTCTAAGTTCTGCTGTACAAACCCACCTTGACCACACATCATCCTAAGGCTTATATTAACATCCATATTTCTACAACTAGATAAAACGCTGGCCCCGTGGGCCCTGGCCACCACGTGGTCGTGGTGCATTGGCATTGCAGATACAAAGCCTTCTTAAAAACCGCAAGTTCAACTACGCATCGCATGGGCTGAGAATTCAATATTATCTATCAAACAGCTACTGCTACTGCGATTGCACAAAATGGGCTGCGCGTCCTCAAAAAGAATTGAGGCCACCGTTGACATTTACCGTCCGGCTCCGGCGAGCTTCGCCGTCTTCGATATCAACGCAGTACAAGAGCCATGGCGGACGTCAGACAACAATAACACATCTCAAGAACAACAAGAAAAGCCCGCGCACGTGCCGGCCCCGATACTCGAGAAGCTTAACAAGTTCGAGACTGATGCCCCTCACTCTCACTCATGGGACGAAGTTAGCAAAGTCCTCCAAGACTTGAAGCCGAGAATTAGTAGTAACAGTGTCTCTGCCGCGTCGCCAACAACGCAGAAGCAAAACATAACGCCACGTAAGAGCGCGTCTTTCCACACGCTTGAAGAGCTAGACAAGAAGCTGCTGCGATCATCACCTAATTTACCTGCAAATGCAAAGCCATCAAAAGAATTGAGAGAAACTGAGTCCATGGGGACAGAGTTGAAGACGAACAACAAGGCCGGGTCCCGAGCTGATCATCATACAGAAGGAGAAGGGTTTAAGCCTGTGAAGGAGAATATATTCATTGTGCGGGACAGAATGGAGAGGGAAAAAGAAGGCAAGCAAGCGAAATACGAGAAGCTCATACGAGACCCGTTGAGTGATTTTCCCGAAAAGTGTCCGCCGGGTGGTTCGGATGGGGTCGTGATTTACACGACGTCGTTGAGGGGAGTGCGGCGCACGTACGAGGACTGCAACCGTGTGAGGAGCATATTCGAAGTGAACCGCGTGGTGACTGACGAGCGTGACGTGTCATTGCATGGGCAGTTCTTGAACGAGCTGAAGGATTTGTTTGGCGGTGAGACTGTGACTGTGCCTAGGGTTTTTATCAAGGGTAGGTATGTGGGTGGAGTTGATGAGTTGACAGAGTTGAACGAGTCTGGTAAACTCGGGAGGATGCTGCGGTCGGCACGCGTGGAGATGGGGATAGGTAGGCAAGCGTGTGAAGGTTGTGGGGGTGCGAGGTTTGTGCCTTGTTTTGATTGCGGGGGAAGCTGTAAGGTGGTTTTGGCGACTGGGGATAAGCAGAGGTGTGGTGTCTGTAATGAGAACGGCTTGGTCCATTGTCCTGCTTGTTCTTCTTAATTATTGTTGCTGATGCCCGGTTGTTGTTTTATTACAGTGTGTTGATTTCTAAGTGCATCACTTCATACGATGACGTTTTTAATTCACACATTAATCTTGGAGTTGTTGTGATCCCTCCCATCCCATTTGAATGATTCAATCTCCATCATTGGTTTAATTTAGTAAATGAATAACTAATTATTTAATAGTTAAGCGATACTTTTTAAAATTATTGGTAATCCGTATGTAAGTTCATGGATATGATTTTATTTTTAATTAAATGATAAATACTTTTTAAATCACCAACAAAATAAAAGAATTAAATGTGTATGTATACATATATTATTTTATATGTGTAAATCAGTATACGATCAATATAAATATTCAACCTTAACAATACATATTAGCAATACAATTTTGAATTCTTGATTTTACCATAGCCTGAACAAAACAGAATTATAAACTTAAACAAGGGCCCAACCGGGTTCGAACCGGTGACCTATTGATCTGCAGTCAATTGCTCTACCACTGAGCTATGGACCCTTGGCTGATTTCATTTTACATTTTAAAATAATTGACGTATATTTTACGTGAATCTTTTCACATTTTCTCTTGAATTCATCGCTGAAATTTCGCTGGAAAGGAAGCTCATTCATCGTATGATTCGGCTTGAAAGTATCGAGAGGGGAGCAGAGGAGAGGAATGGAGAGAGGATGAAGAATTTAATTTCCATCGTCGAGTATAGAATTCCAAGGGGAAAGAAATTGCAAGTTTTTTGTTTGGATAATGTTTAGGGAAGAAATTGAAGATTAATAATGAAGTTTCACGTGTTAATGAAAAATTATGTGATTAAACATAATCACTAAAAGGTACCCGACCTACACTGAATACACCTGATAATCGAGTTACTATGCGAGGTATGTCGTACCATATGTAAAGTGGTAAAGAAAAGTCTCCAAAATACCAATCATGAGAAATATCTCCATCGCCCAAATAGAATATTTGGTTTGGCAAGATCAAATAAGGAATACCTTGCTGGAAAATAGGGGACAGCTGGTTTTCACACCTAGAAAAAGCAAAAGACAGCACACCAAGGACAGTGGTCCTCAGCTATCATGTTCAGAAGCTACCAAGGTAGCCTTTCCAGAGGTATCATGGACTACTTTAAAGCGTACACCACGTGTGCAAGAAAACAAATCATGTCAAATAACGTCTTTCTTGCTCCTCAAGTATGCTCTTAACAGTCCAAAAATAATGATAAAGTTGAAGAGACAATAAAATCTTGAAAAGGACATCAAAATTACCATTATAAATGTGCTGTATAGCAGGGCAACCAAGGTACTCTATGTATAACTAAGGTACTCTATATATAAAGACACTAAGGTTCTACTTTTCTCATATATACAACAAAGGACACACATATTTCACTAAGACTAAGGTCTCCATCAATCTCCGGCCATTTATTATAGAGAGCTTGCAAGCTCTCAAACCCTAGATAACCCAACTCTGATTCAGCATTGGAGTGTGGTTGCCGGCCACCACAGCTCCACCTCTGATCTCTTCTTCGTTATTTTGCAAGCCTAAGGCACCTTTTTAAGATTTGTCACTTCATACCTTAACTTGTCACCTTAACCATCCTCTTCCTACTCCTCTTTATCTCCGTAAAAGCCTAAAACAACCCACACACTTCGATTAAGTGAGGTACCCTACATGCGGAAAATAAATTCATTATTTTAGTTAGGTTTTGCCACTTTCTCTTGCACCTAAAATCTACTTAAACACCAAACATCTCTATATAGGTATCTAGCTTATTTTATTCATCTCGTATAAATGTAAAATCTTATGTAATCTCTCGTTTATATAGTGGATTGATGATTTGCTTCCATGAACGTAGGCCAAAAGCCGAACCACATAAACATAGTGTGTTTTCTATATTTATGTTTGTTTAATTATATTTCCAATTTAATGTCCAATTGGTGTTTCACATATGAGTGTACCTAAGTTTCCCAACTACCTTAAGCATTATGTGAGACACCTGAGTTACTCTCTAGATTAATTCCTATATGTCACTTTAGCTCATCACTAAGTATACCTTAACTAAACCAATTATCCCAAACATCAGAAAAACACACCTAAGTTCAAACTTAGCACAAACTCCCCTCAGATATAAATATACATTTTTGAATTAGATTTGAGATAAATCCTATAAGAACTACCAAATTAGTTCAAATCGGACCGTAGTAAAAATTTGATGAAAACAGATAATTTTAATGCTTGACTATTAAATTTCATTATTAAAATTTTACATTTAACTAAGTGTATTATTTTTAAATTTAATATGACACCACACTCTAACTGCACAGAAAGTGGAGAAAATAAACAGATACGCTTGGGTTTATGAATGAGTAATAGTTTGTCCTATACATACATCAGTAATGTTGTCCTAATTTGTAGGAGCATGTGCAGCGTCTTATCGTTTGGCCTAGCTTCAAGACAAATTTGATATTCAACATTCCATTCCATTTAGTTTGGTATATTATGAAATAAAATGAAGAGAACAAAGACGATGAGTGATGGCCATGTGATATCTGAGATATTTGGCAAGGCACTGATACTCAATGTCATTCTTTCATTAAGAAATCAATATGTTATCACGTGATTGCTTTTGCCTTTTCTTTAACTCCCACCAAAAGAAAGAAAGAAGAATGTCAATACTCGGAGGGGCTGGCATTTTGAGTTCAGATATTAGTTCAATGTTTCAAGTTCGGTTTAAAAATTTTTGAACCGATCAATTGTAATTTATCCATTGCTCACAATGAATGAGCAATTAATTTGGAACCCTCGACTTATTTGAAGTGGTAAACCAATTAATGCAGCAAGACTGGTTAGGATCCCTATCAACTAATTCCACCTTGAACAATTCAAATCAATCGCGTCTCAGAACCATTAATCTCTTTGCTTTGTACGCATGACTTGAGCAAGTCAATGATACTAATAAAGTGGGCAATAGAGAATGAAATTGGTGCAATACATTATTTATAATTTATCATCACTACGCTATGCTACGGTAGACTTTGAAGCAGTCCCCATAACTAAAGAGTTAGCTTTCTGAAAGATATGTATGCGGTAGGTAAAAGACTTTTTGAGAAAGATGGCACAACACCCACTCGTTGTCTTGGATTTCAAGTTCAAATGTTCAGTGGCTGAAATCCTAACCACTCTTAAATACTAATTTAGTATACTTCCTACCTTTAGTTGGTGATGTAGCTTTACATGATATTCTCAACCACCCAAAACTTTTTGCTTCTATCGGATTGCACTGAACAGAATATGACTCATTGTGGGTTTGAGAATTTCCAATCCCCTGTGACGGTTTTGTCTTGAGTTTATCTTAGATTTATTTTCCTGCCCTTTCCTTCATTAAAGCACACAGACCATTAAAGCACACAGACTTCTAATGCAGATATTAGGTGATTAGTACTAGTAGGAATGACAACTCTATAATGGATATTCATAATATTTATCTAATTGGATTGGATAATATCCATTCAAAATTTTTTGGATCTTGAAATAGATATTTTAAAATTATATTTATATGGATATGGATAATTATTTCTACCTAATGGATATCCATTTAACCCAACACAAGTTTAGAAAGTTTTAACTTTATAAAATTCAAAATGAAAAATGTAATAAATAAACAATTGTAAAAATACTAAAAATAAATAAATGCAAAATTGTCCTCAACTAAAATATTTATTGTCAAATATACCCACACATCAAAATTATAAAAAAATATTTTGAGTTTTGAAAATTTAGAAAAATTCACCATTGACACTATTCCACCGCCGGAACCACATCTATTCCGTTGTCGGCAGCGAAACTTCATCCAATGTTAACACCGCTGACATAAATATATTGGAAACTACACGATCTATACAAATATAGAAGCGATCAACACCAATCACAAAGAACGAAGGTGCACACGCCGCAAACGTGCAACGGCCATGTGGTGGTCGTGTCTCTTTGTGATGCGCGTGCGCCTCCATCATTTGTTATTTTCAAAATAAAAAAACACCTTTAGATAGATAGATCGTTGAATTTTCGATTTGGTCGTGTGGGATGTGTCAACTACAAGTGATTTTATGGCGATGGCGCCGGAAGAGACGGCAGTGTCAGCGACAGAACTGTGCAGCAATTTTTTTTCAAAATTTCTAAAACAATTTTAATTAGCTTTTAAAATTAATGATTTTAGGAAATAGAAAATAAAAAAAAGAATTTTTTTAATGTAATACATCATTAATTAACTTTTACTTTATTAATATGTTATATTATTTTTAAAAGTTAGAAATACAAATTTTATGTCCATGGACATCCATGAATATCTATATTTATATAGATAAAATTTATATCTATATCCCATATTTAAAATTGGACATGAATGAACAAATCTATTCAATTATGAATTTACACACGAATGGACAATATCTATATCCAACGGAATATTTGCATTAGATATAAATATTGGCAAATCCATTTAATCATGGATGGACAATATCCATATCCAACTGGATATTTGCCATCTCTAAATTTAGTAGTTTATCTAATATGAAGGCAAATGCAAATGAACCCTATCAACCACTATCCTGCTATATAGACGGGATCTTTGTTCTAAACTGTTTGGCTCACATCACGTGATAAACAAATTGGGTTCAACAAAATCACATAAAATGGGATTATGAATTACAAACGAATGGGCCTTCGAATGAAGAGCATGTCCTTGCTAGGGTACAGAGAAACATCCAGAAAACCATAGAACAGAAGAAGAAGCTTATTTTGCATTGCATTCATCATATGCAAATAAAAACCGGTATTATACCAGAACTTTAGATAAAGTCTTTATAATTTGCTCTTATTTATGTATAAGCTAAACAAAAGAACAAAAAGGACAAACACCCAGCAACAGCCTCCTCACAAAATGTTTACATCAAGGACGCTGTGCATATTCAGCTCTCATACTTCCCCTCACATACTCTCTCTAAACTATCAATATAATGAAGGCCACAAACTCATAAATTCTTTCCCTAATTGTTTCATCAAACCACTTTTATGCTGTGTAACTTCACTAACTGGTACTTGTATCGGTAAGCTTTTGTTTCGTATGGTCGTATTGCAGCAATTGCTCAAGAGTCTTGTTCTTCAAATATGTCCAAGAGAGAAATTGCCTGTTAAAAATCAAACCAGAAGACAAATTAGAATCAAATATGAAGTCACAGTGAACAAAATGTTTAGACTAAACTAACACTAATATCAAATTACCTCAGGCACATTTAGTTCAAGGCGGAACTTGGGGCCATCATAGTGATGGAGAATTGGCCTGAAGGAATCCTCTTCAAGCGGTTCACAGATTTTCCGTGTAACAACCCGGACCTGAGGTGAAATACAGAGGAAGTTTTCATCAATACTCAAATCATTAATCTCACAATCCACGACGATAAAAAAAAGGTTCAAAGACTACAAATATAAAACAGAGATGAAAATTACCTGAGCTGGGAATCGTGATTCGCCAGGGCATTTCTTGTCTTCCCAGGCTGTAGGATCAATATTTGTACCTCCAAAGCTAGCAGCCTACACAGAAAGATCGTCAGGATGTCAATTAAATAAACACAACTTTACGAGACACAAAAACTGACGGTGAAATTACAAACCTCAAAAATTCCATGCAGCTGGTGGGTGGAATAGTTATAAAGGAAAAGGGGCAAGCCAGGGGTTATAGCTCTCACTGAATCCCTGTAACGTGGAGGCAATCCTGAAAAATAAACGCAACAATTAAAATCAAAAGTTAAAAAAATAAAAATATCAACCCCAACTAGATCATCTCAAAAAAATAAAAATAAATAATAATCTGATCTAGGAAGAAAATAAGTTGCTCCTACACAAAAACATTTTTTGAAAAAAAAAAGAAGAAAAGGAAAGGGAAAAGAGAACATATACATACCAAAGAGCTGTCTTTTGAGATTCTCAGCCATGGTATCATTGTTGCAGACAAAAATATAGCCACCAATGGTTTCGTTTCTAGGCAAAGCCTCCGAAGGTGGGAGAGTCTTGAACCTCTTATCAGCAGCAGTCTTAGTGTCCTTATTATCGGAATTATTGTCACCATCTTTGTTATTGTTCTTCTTGTTGCTGTTCTTCTTGCCACTCTTGCTTCCAAGTCCATGATGATCATGCTCTTCCTTATTCCTATTCCCCTTCAAATTAACATTCATATAACTGTTGATGTTGTTGTTGTTGATGGTGCTAAGACCAAAATGACCTGACTTTGAATAAATCCCTTTGTTGAATCCACCGTTGATCCCAACATTCTTTTGAGAGGCCGAGGCAGGGGCCACAATCTGGCCGATAGGGCCTAGGCCAATATCGTTGTAGTTGCTGCTGATACTCTTGTAACCACCATCGAAGGCGTTCAAATCAGACCCTTTAGTGAATGGATTCACATTCACTTGACCGCCGACTCTGATGTCGAAATTCTTCCTTTCATCCGGCCTCTTCGACCCATAATTGTTGCTCCAGATCGAGTCGTTGAGTGACAGATTAGCCAAGTTTGATGCTTGCACCCTCAGTTGATCACTGAATTGCCAAAACGACTGCTGATTGTTCTCCATCTCAGACACTAATTCACGAGAAAACAGAAAATTTATGTATGATCCGGGACGAATGTGGTATTTTTTTCTTTGTATATCCCTAATCTCTACAAATATATAAAAAGGGTTATTTAAAGAGAGCAAAAACAGGGGAAAATCAAATCTTAAAGTTTGATGTTGTACGAGAGATATAAGAGGGAGGAAGAGAGAGGGGGCGCGCGCGTGTTAAATAAGGGGTTGATTAGATTAAGCAAACAAGAAATTTCTGAGAAAGTGAGTTGAGAGAGAGAGAGAGAGAGAGAGGGAGAGAGAGAGAGCGGTTGTTAGTATTACGATTGCGTGTGGATTTGTCAAAGTAGAAAGTCACCAGAAGATCGATAAAGAATTACATTTATTTTGATTTTTTTCCCTTTTTAAAAATATCTCATCAATTGAATTTTGTAGTTGAGCGAATGCGAGAGAGGTGACGGCAGAAACGCGGTTTGAGGAGGTGACGTGGTGGAAGGGGAAGGGGAAGAGGAGAGAGAAGAGAGAGAGACAAATACACAGAAAGTGGATAGTTGAGTTCGTGGGGGAGTAGCTTCGATCTGGACAATTTTACAAAAATAGCCCAAGTTCAAAAAATAATAATACATTAAGCAACTGATTCAAGAGAGGCCAACATACAATTCATAAAAGCATTTAGATAAATTATATAATTTTGTTGTCTGATTGCATGTTCATTAAAGTCGGTCGGTTGAAATGGTCATTTTCTAATTATTGAAAATAAAGAATAATGAAAGGGCTATTGTTGTGAATTTATCTCAGCCTGGGGCTATATCTATAAACGTTTCTTTCGATTTTGATATTTTGTCCCTTTTCTAGAAGGTCTTCTAGGAGCATCGATGACTTGGAGAGTTTGAGTTCACACACGAGGGCTGCTCCTTTTTTGTGCTTTTGGCTTAAGTGTTAAGGATCTTGAGAAAGTGCCAAATTTTCCCGTATTATTAAATCTTCCACTGCTGTGCTGTGGGTCTGTGACTTGGCTTGGCATGTGAATTTGGGACGTTACATGTATATCAATTACATCTACAGCATCAAACGTGGATTTTGACGTTATAATTATGCTCAATGACCAAATCATTATTGTGGGCGAATCCGGAGCTATAATTATTAATCTGATAAAATTTTTATATACAATAAAGGATTCTTTATCCGATAAAATTTTCCTTTCCTTTTTAGCAAAAGCTGCAATGGATGCAACCAATTCAACAGGCAAGTCACTGTAGCAGAGATGAACGTGGCGCATTGAAAAGAATTGGCCGGCATTGTGGACCCAAATCAAACAAAAAAGGGAGTTTGGGCTTTGTATATTTGGGCCAATTAAAGATGATATGATAAACAGACTTGTGGCTCACCACAAGATCTTTGAAACCACTCTCCACTAACCATCTGATGATCAACGGACTGCTATATCTTTCCTTACTCAGATTTTAAACCAATTATAAATTCATAACCAGCAAGAGATTTTTTTTTTTTTTTTGAGAAGATAATTAAACTTTCATTAAAGCAAACAAGAGAAAACAGATTCCACATCAATTGGTAACGGCGCTGTCCATACAACATTTGAAAGACTCCTTAAAGCAAAGCTTAGCCAAGGAGTGGGCATGAGCATTACATGATCTGGGTGTGTAATGGAAACTGATGTGCTGGAAATCCTTCCTTTGATCTTGAATTTCAGAAATCACCCAAACAATCTCTGTCTTGCTTCCCTCTTGGTTGTTAATCAACTTTGCTACATCTTGACAATCTGTCTCCACCATTAAAGAGCTAAGAGCTGCATTTTTTGCCACAACTAATCCCCATTCAACAGCTTCTGCTTCTGCAACCTTAACATCTCCAGAAAATTTTGTGGTCTTGACAGCAGCCACAATGATTCTGCTGTTTGAATCTCAGATTACAGCTCCTAACCCTGCTATTCCTTTTTCATGATTAATAGCGGCATCCACATTAGCCTTGAAAACATTTGCAGGAGGAGGGCACCACTTCTGGCTCTTCATTGGATTGTGCATTCCCCCTGATCCGTGCCCTTGCTGACTCACCAGTTTATAAGCCTCAACTACAGCCTCAGCTTTAGCCACCACTCGCCAGCAGTCCATCTTTTTGCCTTCAAAAATCCTGTTGTTCCTGCTATACCATATGGCCCAGCAGTATGCAGCAAATATTTCTATGTCTGACTTGCTCATCTTCTTGGTTATCTCAAGCATAACATTCCACATATCTTGATTAGAAGCATCAGGGAAATGCATTTCAAAGGGAGCATGAATCCATACCTTCCTTGCAGCTTTACAGTGCACCAATGCATGTGATACGCTTTCCACTCCTTGTTTGCAGACTTGACAGTGAGGCTCTGCCAATATCTTCTTTTTCCATAGGTTCTCAGCAGTGGGCAATAGGTTTTGACCAGCTCTCCACATAAATATTTTGATTTTTTCTGGAAGTTGGAGGGTCCATAAACGGTTCCAGTGATTAAGGCCCTTGTAAGAACAACTAGGCTTATCAGGGTACTTCATTTTTAAAGCTAGCTGATACCCGCTTTTCACAGCATAAACTCCTTTTTTATCAAAGTGCCAGATTATCTCATCCATTCTCGGTTTTCTCGGCAGCTGAATTCTCAAAATCTCATTGGCATCTTCTTCCCAGAACCACTGCTGCACCTTTCTGTGATCCCATTGATTTTCAGCATTAATAAACTCTGAGACTGTAGCTTCTGCTGGCAGATTTTGAATTGATAGGGGCCTAAAAGTTTCAGGCCTTGGAATCCAATTATCCCTACAAATTAGAATCTGTTCACCATTGCCAATCCTCCACCGAATTCCTTTTTGCAGCACATGTCTTCCCCACAATATGCTTCTCCATATGTAGGACGGATTATGACCAGTTTGAGCTCTCAAGAAGTCTGACTTTTGAAAATACCTAGCCTTCAACACTTTGGTAACCAATAAATGCGGGTATTGCAAAAGTCTCCATCCTTGTTTTGCCACTAAAGCCTGATTAAAACTAGACATCTCTCTAAATCCGAGGCCTCCTCTACTCTTTGCTTGACTCATCTTTTCCCACCTTGCCCAATGGATTCCACGCTTGTCCTCTTTTGATCTCCACCAAAACTTCGCCATTGCCATCTGAATGTCATCGCACAGCCCTATAGGAAGCTTAAAAACACTCATCGCATAGGCTGGAACCGCTTGAGCCACTGCTTTAATAAGGACTTCTTTACCACCACTCGAAAAAAATTTATGCTGCCAGTTTGAAATCTTGCTCACCACTTTGAGTTTCACTTCATTAAAGAAGTTTTTCTTGTTTCTTCCAACCATAGAGGGCAAGCCTAGGTATTTTTCGTGACTAGACACCACCTTAAGTTGAAATATCCCCTTGATTGCATTAACTCTGTCTGCTGGGATTTTGCCACTGAAAACCATAGACGACTTGTCAAAATTGAAGAGTTGACCTGAGGCTGCAGCATAGCATTCGAAGATCGCTTTGAGGGCCTTGCAACCATCCACTGAAGCTTTTGTGAACACCAAACTGTCATCAGCGAATAGTAAATGCGAAATAGTAATCTCCTTTCCAAATTTCAGCCCCTGGATTTGATGATTCTGCTCCGCTTGCAGCAATAAGTTGGAAAAAGATTCTGCACATAATATGAACAAATATGGGGACAGATGGCAGCCTTGTCTAAGGCCTCTTTGCGGGTGAATCATGCCCTTGGGACTCCCATTTACAAGCACAGAGAAAGATGATGTAGTGATACAATTCATTATTAAATCTACCCAATTATTTGGAAACCCCAGCTTCGTCATTGTTTGTTTCAAAAACTCCCACTCCACCCTATCATAAGCTTTGCTAATATCTAGCTTTAAAGCCACTAACCCATTTCTTTTCCCTTTACTGTGCCTAATTTTATGGAGACACTCATACCCAATAATAATATTGTCGGTGATGAGTCTATTGGGGATGAAAGCACTCTGAAACGGCGAAATGATTTGTTCAAGAATAGGTTTCATTCTATTTGCTATAACCTTAGCGATAATTCTATAAATTACATTGCAAAGGCTAATGGGTCTAAAATCAGTGACTTTTCTAGGCTTATGAACTTTTGGAATTAAAGCAATATAAGTGTGGTTTAACGAAGTTAAGTCACCTCGTTCATTCAGAATGTGTAAACAAGTTGAAATAACTCCACACTCCACTGCTTGCCAATGCTTCTGAAAAAAGACAGCAGGAAGTCCATCCGGGCCAGGTGCCTTTGTGGGGCACATTTGGTTCAGAGCCTCCGAAATCTCCTCAGCTGTAAACGGCTGATTCAGATGATTCTTCATGGTTTCATCTATCTTTGGCAACAATCCATCTAAGGCAGCATCTATTTGAGCTTGGTTTGGCCTTGAAGAAGTGAAAATCTCTTGAAAGTACTCACAAAATTCAGCTTCCACTTCAGCTTCCTCTTCTGTCCAGCGCCCTTGTTTATCATCGATCCCCCAAATTTTGTTCTTTCGCCTCCTTGCTGAAGCCTTTAAATGGAAGAACTTTGTGTTTTTGTCTCCCTCTTTTAACCAGTCAGCCCTTGATCTTTGCTTCCAATACATTTCTTTATCAATCAACAAATTATTGATTCGCCTCTCCAACTTTTTAATTTCATCTCCGCTGACGTAATGATCATAATTCTGTTTCAACCTTTGTAGCTGCTCCATCGTCTGCTTTAGCTCTTTTTCTCTTTCCCCGAACTCTTGCCTGCTCCACCATTTAAGCTTAGCCATAGAACTTTTGGCGGATTTTTGAAATTGAAGCACTGGACTCCCGAATTTCCAATTCCCTTGACTGCTCCATTCCTCTTGAACAATGCTCTTGCACATATCATAGGCACTCCACATATCCTCGTAATGAATCCTCCGAGGTGCCTTCCTCTCATAGCGGACACTTTTACCTCTTTCTCGAACTTCCATCAACACTGGGCAGTGGTCAGAACTCACGGTTAAGAGATTCGTTGCTGCATAATCATAAAAGCTATTAACCCAATCTCGACTACATAGGAACCTGTCCAGTCTCTCCTCAACAAGATGGGGGCCAAATCTCCGGTTAGACCAAGTAAAAGGGTAGCCTATGCAACCTAAATCCACCAAATTACAGGCTTGAGCAGCCTCTTTGAAACTAGCCATCATACTCAAATTTCGATCCTTCCCCCCACATTTCTCATTTGGACTTAAAATTTCATTGAAATCGCCGAAGCATAACCACGGGAGATTAGACAAACCTGACAGCCTTCGAAGTAGCGTCCAAGTGTGATGTTTTTGCTGCATTTCTGGGTGTCTGTATATCCCCGTGCATCTCCATTGCTTTCCATTCTCCAGCTGAACTACAGCATCTATGTGGTGATTACTATATGAAGTGATAGTTACAAGGACCTCGGCATTCCAACATAACGCTAGCCCTCCTTTTAAGCCCATCCTATTTACAGCAAAACAATTCTCAATACTTAGCCTTCTACACTCCTCTCTAGTTTGCGCAGCCCGCAACTTAGTTTCACAAAAAAACAAAATCTGAGGTTTGTGCGTTTGGAGAATATTCTTTACTTCTAGGCGCGCCTGGGTATTCCCCAGCCCCCGGACGTTCCAACTTAAAATTTTCATGGCTCCCGGCGGGGCTGCTCCCCAGCCACCGCCGATACATCTTCTTGCATATCTGCTGCATCTTCACTTACCACAACTTCTGGATTTTCCCAAGTTGATGTAGTTTTAGTTGCAGGGGAATATGACTGAGGTTTGTTAGTTAGAGGCTGACTTGAGCTCGTGAGTTTTGATCGTTTCTTTTCCGGGCTTAGATCACCACTCTCGGTTCTAGGCCTTTTAGTCACAATTACCTCAGTTGCATTTTTTTCACCACTTGTTGCATTTCTAGCTTTAGACTTCCACTTCTTTCTTTTGGGCTTCAGAGCGACATCCCTCAGCCCATTTATCTTTTCTTCGTTGTCATTCTCCTTTTGAGCTTGCAGGGGCTTTTTGGTAATCCATTCCACCAGGTTTCCTCTCTCATTTTCAACCTCAGTTTCCTTCCCGCCACTCTTTCCCTCTTTTTTGCACAGAGTTCTAGTTGAGTCCATGATACCAGCTATGTTAGCTTGCACCTTACTGCTTGTCAGCGGCTGCCTCAATTCATCAGTATTGTGCATTGATTGCCCTTCACCTACTTTTGCCACATGTTGGCCTCTCATTTGTTCTACATTGTTGTTTTGTTCAGCATGGGTTGCCCCTGACCCGCTTCCACCATCCGGGTTGGGTTGCAAGTGTTGCAGTTGCTGTTGTTTCAAATTTGAAGGTGAAAGGTCTGGTTTGTTGTGCTCTTTACTCCATGCCCCTTTATCTCTATTAAGCTTTGCTCTCTCAGCTGCGGTTTTGGCCTTCAACCAGCTCCCATATGGCAATTTATCCTTTGGCTGTCCTCGGTACTTAAGGCATTCTCTGTATTGATGTCCTAGGATGCCACAACAAAAGCAGAAATCTGGCAATCTCTCATACACCACTGCCATTGGAATCTTCTTCTTATCTTCTTCTTCAATGAACAAGATTTTTTTAAAGGGATGCGTAACGTTTACCGAAATTCTTAATCGAGCATATAGCCCGATGCACTCCCCATCGTCATCCGTTTCAATCTCCTCAACATCTCCAATCTTCTCTCCGAGTTTTTGGATGGTGCCTTTATGCATACACATAAGGGGCACATTGTGGATTTGTACCCAAAAGGACGCATGTGTGAACTGTTGATCATGAACATCTCCTATGCCCTTCGGTTCTGTCATAACAATCAACGCCCCCGCAAAGTGCCAAGGCCCTCCCGTGAATACTCTTTTTTTTTCCTCTTCTGAGTTGAATTTGAAAATGAAAATGTTGTTTCCTACACTCTCCACCTTGAATTCTTTAATGGTTCTCCACACTTGTTGCAGTGCAGCTCTCAATCCTTCTGTGTTAATTCCTTTATTTAGCACAACTTTACCCACCAAACAATTTGCAACAAGCTTCAATCTTGTTTCTCTCATGCTGCCTAACATCGTAATCTTATCTTTCTCCTCTTCCTGCAAAGTTATAGCACTGCACTTTCGGACGAGTTCCTCTGTATCCATTCTGCAAACTAACTTCTATTGTTTCGAATGTTATCTTTGGAATACCTACCCACTCAACAAGTGAGTGACCGATGAGTCATGGCAACTCATTTTCCTCTCATTCTTAGTACCCCTTTCAGAGAGAAAGAGAGCACTATAGAAAAGAGACGCAATATGATTAGAAAAGGGATTTTACCAGCAAGAGATTGATAAAACAAAACAGTCGTTATGCTTTATAATGGACATGGGCAATAATGCCACCGGCAGACTGGAGAGAGTCGTATCACAGACCGTTAGATGGGGTGTGTGTGTGTGTGTGTCTGTGTCTGGGTTCCGTATTCCTTAATTACTTTCAAAAGTTCCGCTGGCTGCTGCTTGCTGGGGCTTCTTGGCTTGTACGAACGCATTCAACATTTTCATTGCCTCTCAGTGCAATTACTTAGACATGAAACGTACATGAACCATTAAACATGGAAGAAAGAAACATGTTTCAGGTTCCCCGTGGACTGCTGTGAAATGAAAGATCTAGTTGTTTTACGAATGTTTGGTAGACTAGACACCACTATAATTAGTCAAATAAAAGTGATTTATTATCATTTTTAAACAACAACAATTCCATAGCTTAATTTTGACAGCTAAATTGTGTCAAAAAGTTAAAACAAATAGAGCTAGAGCTCAGAGCCAGTCGCCTTTCCTTCACTCTATTTTTAGTATTTATTTACTATTAGAATACTGTTATTTGAACAGTAGCAAGATAGCAGGAAGACAAAAATATAGGTATGGTTCATATTACAGTAATACTACAGGATACAAAATGATAGTATTGTTTATATTACTATACTGTCGTTTTTATCTTCCTACTGTTCAAATAGCATTTTCCTTACCAATATCTTCTAAATTAATTAAACTGCTTAGCGACATTTGTTTGACAATATTGCAATCCACTTCACGTATCTTACACTCCCAAAATCAGAATACATGATCGCTGGTAGCTGCGTGTAATTTGATTAGGGGATCAAGAAACTCGCACAGTTGATGCTTGATTCTTCATTCAGAATTAGGCCCAAAGGAAAATAGTCTATCATTATTCGATGGTAACGGCGATGATTTTATTGCTGGTGTTTGTAACTGAAAGTATTGCTATATATGAGGATGTCGGGTGGCCTGGTTGCTGGTGCAATTCAGCAACAAGTGAACTGCCTTGTGGCAAAGGTTTAGGTAGGGGAAATTCATACTTCTTATTTCTTTTATAAATATTGTGTAATAATAAGAGTGTAGAATTTTAGCTCATCCATCTATATGATTGTATTAGAGAGATTAATTATGTAAAGTTGCTCGCAATGTATGCTCTTGACAGCTTAACCATCTACTTTAAGGTAGGCATTTTGCCTTAATTGAGTTGAAATCGGATAAGAATTTTCCGGACCGATTGTTTTTGGTTCTGTTTGAATTGATTCTAATCTTCTAAAAATGAAGCAAATTGAAAGAAGAAGAACAAACACAAAGAAAACAGTTAAACAGATAAACGAATAAGAAGTTTCAAATTAGGTTTAGCAAATGCAATTCATTCCTTTAAAAGAAAATTGGAGAGGGGAAAAAAAGGTGCTATTGGAGAATTTTGCAAACCCCTATAATTTATTTTTTGTGGCAAAAATGCAATGCTATTAGTAGTATTGGTGATAAAGAGAAATTCTAAAATATATAAAAGATATTGTGTATAAGTAAATGATGTTATAACGTATATGTATTTATTTTAAAAAACTATCATACGAGTGATGAGTATATTAATTTTAATTATACATATCATAAATATATTAATTAGTTATATTTTCTTCATTATATTTTAAAATTTCTTGTGATAAAGACCTATGACCAGTCCAACACCAATGTTTAAAACCATTTGTCTTAACCAAATGGACCAATGTCAGATGGGCCCAGAAAACCGACACGCGTATTTATTTGACCCCAGCCCAAGTCGGCAAGATCCAAATTCATTGGTTGCCATTTCTGATTTACAATAACAAGCCTAATAAACCGAACCAAAATTGCAGGTTTCTAATAGCTTTGTATAATCTGGTACGTTTTCAAAATTTAAATAATTTTGTAAGCAGTTCAAGATTTGAAATTGGGTGACCAATTAGAAAATTATTTGAAAACCTCCCAAACAAACACCAATTTTGGAGGCAGCTAATTTATTTATGAATTGAACCAGTTTTTTGGGACTTTCATTTTCAAATTTAAGTGCGAAAGAGTGCGGGTCGGCCCTGGCCCCAGGTAGCGTGGGGACGCGACATTAACGTCGACGTGCGGTGCCATTGGAAAGGCGAAAAACAGAAACGAAATGGCGGTTACAGAGTGACACGTGGCAAACAGCAGACACGAGGCAATAAACTACCGAAATTTTGGTTGTTGGGGGTAGTTAAGCGGTTAAAACGAAATGAAGAAAAAAGGGGGAGTGCATTGCGTTTATTTTGCTCCCATCGCCAAAATCTGTCCCTTACCAAAATGAACAAAACTTGAACGAAACAAACGAAGTGCTTTCATTGTTAAGTCCTCTTTCACTGCAAACCCAAAGCTCTCACTTTAGTTTTTTCTTCTATATGTATTCAATTACCATAACCTGTTTCAGTTAGACAGAGAGAGACTCGCATTGATTAGAAGAGTTGTGCAAATGGCAAGCTTTGTTAGCACGGCTTCTGCTCTCGGGGTGGTTTTTGGAAACAAACAAGTAAAGAGCAATGGGGCTGCTTCTCTAGCTCAGTACAGTGGGCTTAGGCCAGCGGAGAACTTTCAATTTGCATCAGCTGGCATTACTACTACTATTAAGCAAAGTGGGTTAATTTGTTCTTCAGGTATTACTTATATTTCATTCTTGGTCATTTCAGTTATTGGTTAGAAATATTTGTTGCTAAGGCCAAATGAGGAATATGAAGCTTTATAGCTCAGCTCATACGAATTAAACATAGACTACGTATGTGCGTTTTATGGATGTGAATGTGATCCCAATGTTTTTTAAAGTTTTATGATTCAATAACTTATTTCTTTAGGGGTAGTACTGCGAGTAGCTACTATTCATGTGGTTTTAAATTAGTTTCACATCCGCTCACAGGTCCAAAATGCAGAACCATCAGGGTTATGGCTTCAGCTCCCAAGAGGGAAATAGATCCCAAAAAAAGAATTGTCATTACTGGAATGGGACTTGTATCAGTATTTGGCAGTGACATTGATAAATTTTATAACAAACTTCTAGAGGGAGAGAGCGGAATTAGCCCAATCGACAGATTTGATGCTTCGAGCTTCTCTGTTCGATTTGGGGGCCAGATTCGTGATTTTTCTTCCAAAGGCTACATCGATGGAAAGAATGATCGGCGGCTTGATGATTGCTGGAGGTACTGCTTGGTTGCTGGCAGAAGAGCCCTTGAAGAAGCCAGCCTCAGCCCTCAAGTCCTCGAAAATGTAAGTCAGTCACATTGTCTTAGTAGCAAAATGTGGTGACGAAACGGAAACTTTATTGAGTTTTCTAGTATAAGAAAATAGATTTATGAATAATGATAAGTTTTATTGAAAAGTATGAATGAATAAAATTAGGATTTTGAACTATTTTTATAACAAGCTGAAATAACGCGAATTTATCAAAATAGGTAAATCCAAAATCTAATATGATAATTAAACTATTCTAATCAAAATAAGGAAAGAAAAACAAATGGTATTCAAATCTGAGTTTTTTTTTTTAAAAAAGATAAAAATCCCAGAAGAATTAGGAAAAATAAGAAAGAATTTTAAAGCTAAAAAATGACCAGGAAAGAAACGGAATTTCCAGTTCGATCACGGAGCGGAACAGCTTAGACAGTTGTGGATTTTGTTTGTCTCGTCATAAGCTTCAAAACAATATATTATACGCCGAAAACAGACAACTGTAACCCAAGTTAGAATCTCCAAAAAATACACTGCTCGCAACACGCAACACCCTACATCATGTGGCAGTGGCAGAGGCCCTTTCATTTTTCTAGACTCAGCACTAATCAGAATTAAATTAATTTTTGCATCCATGTGTGCAGATGGACAGAACAAGAATTGGAGTTGTAGTGGGATCAGGCATGGGAGGCCTCACGTCTTTTACCACTGGAGTTGAAGCTCTTATTCAAAAGGGATATAAGAAGATAACTCCATTTTTCATACCGTATTCAATCACCAACATGGGTTCAGCATTGTTAGCCATAGACACCGGTTTGATGGGACCAAATTATTCTATTTCAACAGCTTGTGCAACTGCTAATTATTGCTTTTACGCTGCTGCAAATCACATCAGAAGAGGTGAAGCAGATATCATGGTCGCTGGTGGGACTGAGGCTGCTATTATACCTACTGGGGTTGGTGGGTTTATTGCTTGTCGAGCTCTGTCCCAAAGGAATGAATACCCCAAAAGAGCTTCGAGACCTTGGGACAAAGATCGCGATGGCTTTGTCATGGGAGAGGGCTGTGGCATACTGGTTAGTAATTATAAATAATAATTATAATTAAAAAAATCCTGTCTGTTTTCTGCAGGATATATACATACTTTGATTGGTCGTCCTTATTTTTTCTTGACATTTTTTGTTTGTACTAACTTTGCTCTTTGTGAAACTGAACAGGTTATGGAGAGCTTGGAGCATGCAATGAAAAGAGGAGCTAACATAATTGCCGAGTATCTGGGAGGTGCGGTAACCTGTGATGCTCATCACATGACAGATCCAAGGTCAGATGGCCTCGGAGTTTCATCTTGCATAGCCAAGAGTTTAGAAGATGCAGGAGTTTCCCCTGAAGAGGTTAGATAAATCTTAAAAAATTTCATTTGAATGACCTCTAGATTAATGTAAAACTTCAATTTGTATACAGGTTAACTACGTGAATGCTCATGCAACATCCACATTAGCAGGGGATTTGGCTGAGGTTAATGCAATTAAGAAGGTCTTTAAGGACACATCTGAAATGAAGATGAATGGAACTAAGGTGAGATACATAAATATCCCATTAATCATATATATCACGATCTTAAATGAGAGCTAATGCAATCCCCTATGTTTCTTATTTCATGTTTCAGTCAATGATTGGACATGGGCTTGGGGCAGCTGGCGGATTGGAAGCTATAACAACCATAAAAGCAATCACCACTGGCTGGTTGCATCCAACCCTTAACCAAGATGTACTGTTTCTCAGCCCTTAAGACTTTTCTCCATTTCATCTAAAGAGCCGACAATATTTTTTTCTAATACATTTTGTGGACATATGTTACTTTTCCTGGCAGAACTTGGAGCCTGAGGTTACAATCGACACCGTTCCAAATGTGAAGAAACAGCATCACGTTAACGTTGGTACGTGTTTCGGTTCTTGGCTTCGCATAAAATATTTTTAGAATCTTTGAATATATATTACTATACTCGTTGATTACTAATTCGACCTAGCTATACTACACAAACAAACTTGTCAGACAGTTAAGTGTACTTTAGCTGTACGCCTTCTAGAACTGGAATAATTATATATCTTATTTTAACTAATGGTTTGTTTTTTAATTTCTTGTTTATGCAGCTATCTCAAATTCATTTGGCTTTGGTGGTCACAACTCTGTGGTGGTTTTTGCTCCCTTCTCACCATAAATAAACTGTGGGCCAAAGAATTTCTCTATTTCAACCATTCCTTAACAGAAAATTAATCATTGATTTGAGGCCTTAATTAACATTGCTTAAAAGCATGGGACGCATAAAGTGATGAAGAAATCATTAATGCTCTGACGAGTGATGAAGTCACAGTAGCTTCTTTTGCCAATTCATTCAATCCATCACCATGCTCGAGTGAGGGCACATTCTCTGTTGTTTCGATTTGAATAAATAACATTCATGTAACTTCCCCTATGTTGTTCTTGTTTCGCTTGTATTCTAATTTCTCAGCCTAGAATAAATTATTTGTGCTAATTTATGGATGGTAAGATAAACAAGTATAAAGAATGCCGGCATCAATAAAATTACAACATTGATCATGACCTAAATCTTGTCACTGTGCTAATGATGATTGTTAAATAAGAGAGGAAGAGAGATACCTTGCATTATTATGAGGTCTTAGATTTCAGGATGCCAACCTTACCTTTGCCACTAGCCAAACAAATATATTCTTTGAAGAATCACTGTAAACTGTTTTATTTATTTATTCATTTTTTTTTTCTCTCTGGGTGGATTACTGTGGTTCCCTCGAGGTTCCATTCGTAGATGGTGTTGTCATTAGATTAAATTAATCAAGCTTTTCGCCGACATTAAAGTAATTAACTAAACCCACTTGCTTTAGAGTTGATAATTAACTGTCTAATTTTCCTGAATGACTTTGACAGATCACATGGGTAGCTTGATGTTGACATTCTGAACTTAACAAGTTTCTCTATTTATCCTCTGAATCTCCGCTGGTTGAGTTTTATTAAATAATAATGGGTATAGATTAGGCCATCATTAGGCAAAATTGCTTTTCCAAACCTCTTAGGGCCCTTGGAGGAAAGCAATAATGAGCTTATGGCAAAGGAAACAAATAATTTTTTTTTCATTAATTGTGGGAATATGCTTCTTAAAGATCCTTGAACTAGTCTTCAAACTTATTTTGACATTACTATGAAATGATGTTTTCCCTTCTAACATTCAGCCCTTTGTTTGAGTATCTTGAACCCTTCATTTCATATTTTTCTATTTATATGTCTCTGTTAATTATGGATTTACAAGAACACAGTTTTTATAATTTAAGTAAAAGACAGAACAGGCTGGGCAAAATGTGGGTAGTTAAGCTATGAGATTACTAAACAATTAGTCTCAGTTTCCCCAAAAATGTTAAGAAAATTATCATAATTAATTAAGATGGTTCAACAACTGATTATGTTTAATCCTCCACATTGTTGGTAGGTGAGCTAACATTAATCTCCATGGCCTCGTCTGATGTATAAGCATCATTATGTTGAAGGCAATGGCATTTTTCTTTTTTATGACATGACACTTGATACCATTTTTAACATCACAGGAAATAAATTTCGAAATCGTTTTTGGCAATTCCAATTTTTTTTTTGAAAATGAAATCCGAGATGGGTTCTAAGGACGACGACAACAACAACAACAACGCAATCGAGAATCATCTTCTGAATCAATGTCACAAAAGGTTTATGGAGATTAGTTAATTAATTAATCATCCATTGTGAATCAGGTACCCCATTGACCTAATTGAAGCACTAAATTCATCGCTAATAGGGTTTTGAATGACCAATCAGATAAAAGTAACATGGATTTTGACTTTTGCAAGTGCTAAGGCTACTCAGTTTGACGAATCTCTTCATGTTTACATGACCCGCTGATTATAATTATTTTACATGTTGCCGTTGGGACAGGTAAATGAAGATGGCTCTTGGCTTTTGCATTCTTGTTTGATTATCACTCTTTTAAAAGATTGACATCTCCATTAAAATGAGAAATGTGTATTGGATACAGACCTTCAAACGAATAACTTTTTTAACTGTATAATTGAGCTTCTAATTAGACTACCTAAAATTCGGTACTTTTCACAATGAAGACAAGAGAATGACGTATTAAGAGGCCCCCCCACCCAAAAAAAATGTCGTTTCTCTGATGGTAAGGGTAATGATCAGGTCGAACGACTGGGATTAACTTGAAAGGAGAGAACAAAAAAAGTCAAAAGAAAGTCAAAGCAAAACAACAGAAGGGGACCAAAATCCCACTCAGCCTTGAGCCTACCCTCGCGTATTAGTTTAAACTTACGAAAGGCTTACATGGCAACAATTGAAGGACAAATTCCACGCGGAAAGCTTTAAATCATATAAAAAGCCCACGAATATGATTGTCTTCACATGGGCACCAAGTTGCATGCTTTTAATCTTTGGAAAAGATATCCAACTAAACTTAAAAGTATTACCTTAATTGGATTTTTTTATGGTAGCCTTCATTAAGCAAAGCTAATGAACTGTCAAACTTGTGGGTTCATTTTAAATCCAATAATTTTTTTAATTTGTGCAGGCTGAGGGCAGCCAAGGAACACCAGCCAAATTGGTCTCCACATGGGGGTGTGATTACAATATTAATTCTAAACCCGCGCTTTGTCACTCACGCATACACACAAACACTTTGAGCGCAATTCTTTTAATAAGAGAATTGCTGTTGTCTTTATTCTATGCTATATAGTATATAGTGACGACGGTAAAAGAAGCGTCCCTTATTTGAGGGCCCTGTGGGGGAATCAGCGGCATGTTCCTTTCCAACACTGTTCACTGGATCATGGGCGGCCATGACATCATCAGTATCATCCGTTTAAGATTAAGGCTGGTTAATTTCGGCGTCTTTCAATTCATTTGAACTTGGTAATCAAACTGAACCCAAATAAAATTGTCAACAAAAAAATTCAGAAATTAATCATGGCCTCTTAAATCAGTTCTACTATATTTTACTTATTGTAATCTAATGATTGCAAACTGTATTATTTTTTCACTCTTAACTAAACAATGCAACTCTGTTTATTTATTGTCCCTTTTACATAATAACTAGATAAATCCAAATTATTTTTACTTAATAAAACTTTAGTTGCTAAAATAAACATAACAAAAATAGGCGCTTAAAATCGACTTCTAAGAAAAAAAAAAATCAAAATCTGACAAACTTTTTAAAAATTGAAAAAATTCTAACACTTTTTGAGGTACTAAACAATATAATACGGCAAACAATTGGATATTTATTTTGTTTCTGTCATCGAAAACTTCAAAATAAAATATTATATACTAAAATTTGGTATTATTTATCTCGTTTAATTCTAATTGAAAGATGTCTTACGTCATAATGTAAAATTAAATTTGAAAGATAAAACGATCATTTTTAAAAAAAAAGAATATCTCAAAAATAAAACGATCATTTTTCTAATAAAAAATCAATTTTAAAGACAAAATGATTATTTTCCTAAAAATTTTTAACTCTAGTTACAAGTAAGTGATTGATTAATCTTTTTTTCCGTTTTCTGAAATATATATATATATATACACATATAAACGCCACCGTTCTAAGATAAACGTGAGCCAAGAATAGTAACTTCTCAGTTGAAGCAAGGGTCACCAAATTAACAAACGTTTTTCATCAATTATCAAACAATAAAGTTGATGTTTAAGAAATGTAACCATGCCGCTCAATTATGCACAGGACGCACATACGAAACACAAACATAAACTATGATTGGGTTTGTCCTTACTCTTTGTCCATTATGCTCTCTAATTTAAGTAAAGTGCTAATAAAGTTTTTAACACCCAAACTAAGTAGTAAGTAGGATAGGATGCTTATCCACAGGCTTAAAAGAAGGCAGGCTGACATGCTGTCATGCTGATGCGGACTCGACAACCTTTCATTGCCCTGAGACCCGCTTTCAAATTGATACAAAAATTAAGTGCTAATAAAGTTTATTTGTGGTTTTCTAATGGATTGTCACAACTATTACTACGTGCATGAACAATTTTTTTCTTCTTATTACCGAGTACTGACTTCAAAAGTGTACGTGTGTATATGAAAAACGTATATTGCTGTGACCTTACATTATCATAAAGGTCTAGAATATGACTATGGAACAAAACCCAATACGAAACCCAACGTAAATTTAGAATGATTTGACGAGAAAATGGAGTTTGTTGTTGGCAACTTCAAATCAAACATATCACTGTGTGTTTGATTGAAGATAGACGGCGTAATTTATGTATCATTATAAAATAAATTTACTATCTTCAAAATATCACTTAATTTATTGTAAACGTTAATTTATCTTCACTTACTATTTAAAATATAATGGTAAATATGGATAAGTTGATAAAATAAAATAAAAACTCTTCTTAACAATAATTAGGGATAAATTAAAATTTATAATAATTTGAGAGTATTTTAAAGATGGTCAATTTTTTAGGGAATGAATAAAAATTAACCCTAAATTAAACATGTAGTGATATTTCTAGCCGTGAGTTTTGAAAACCTAGTCCATTCTCATCAAATTATTACAAGAAATTTACATTATTTTTTGAAATTTCAAATAAATAAGAAATTTAGGGAATTAATCAATTAAATTCATCTTCATTTTTTTGTGATTATTTTTTATTGTATTTGATGACTTAGGTGGCGTTTGTTTTTTTTTTATTATCTAAAATCCGAATTCTAAATAGAGTTGAATGTTTGAATCTGAATGGTATGTTCATTTTTTTTCTCTGAATCGCTAAAAATAAATATTAAGTTGTTTGTTGTTTTAACTTACAAAATATGAAAACTAATATTTTTACATTTATACTCTTACAAATTATAAATGTTAAATAAATAATAAATGTCTTAAAGATTATAAATAAGATAATATATTATCATAATATAAATCATATTCAATTGAATGCAACTCATTAATATTATACATTATATATGTTAATCAATTTTATTATAGTTCATGTTGTTTTTATATGAAAAATATTCATAAAAAATTATGGAGATAAATAATGTTAATTTGAAGAAAATAAAAAGATAAAATAATAATAGTCTACCACTATATATTATCACAAGTTATATAGAGATGAGTAATAATGCTAATTATTAAATTTTATTTAGGTGAGAATGAAAATTAATTAATTAAATAGGGATATTTTGGAGAATATCTTTTATTGATATCATTAGACTTTTTAGATTAAGCAAAAATCTAAAAAAAAAAAATTAGCTTAATGACTTAGTAGTAGTTGAAAATTTTCATTAAGTTGAAAAAATAAACAGACTTAATGACTTAACTGATTAAAATTAAGTCAATTAAGTTATTAAGTTAAAAAAAACGCCCCTAAGGTTACTTTGACATAAACCTTTAATATGATTATTTTACCATCATAGGGTAAAGTACCAAAATACCCAAAATTTTACCTTAACTTCAATAATTTTTTAAATACAAAATTTATTGTTTCTAAACGAAGCATAAGTACTATTTTATTAGTACGATTATTGATATTCAAGTAAACTATCAAATTTTAATATTTATGACATATGGGCCATTGAAGATTTTAAATTTTATTTAAAACATAAACTAAGTGCCTAATCTATTAGTTATAATAATAAATGTTTCTTGGAGGTAATTTGGTCATTTTATATTATAAGGATAAAATAGTTAGATAAAACTTCCTTTTTGAAAAGAGATTTAACTTATCTTAGAGCAACCTTAAATGGTCAAAATTTGATAAAAGGCCTAAGTTAGAAAAAAAAATTGCAAAAATGATTTAATTAATTACTTATTCAAACTTATTCTCAATTTATAACTTTGTACAATAATGTAAATTATTGTCAACATTTTATGTGGTGGGTGGGTATACAAAGATAGTGGGTAAAAATATCCCCACTCAAATTAAATAAGTGATCAAGAAGAGTTGATTTTGGATAACTACTTATGAAATGATAATTTACAAAATACTCTCCAAATATTGTAAACCTCAACTTACCCTCCATTTTTGCAAAGAAGTAAAAAAATTTCATCAATCCACTTATTTTTTCTTAACTTTTGAATACAAATAAAAATAATTTAAAATTTACAATATATTAAGGCTATTTTGACGATTGTCATCTTCCATCTTCCTCTTAATTGTCCTTTCAAGAAGAAGGTAAAGTTGTCTTAAATGATTTATATGAGGAAACTAGTTATTTCTTCATCTCTTTCTTTTACATGGTTTATCCTTTACATGCTTCTCCAGTATAAATGTGAAATATTTTATGATATAAACCTTCTATTATTCTAAGAAACAAACTAATTTTTTTACATTGTATTATCTCTAACTCTTAAAAAGAAAATTTTGATAAAAAGAAAAAAAAAAGAGCCATTTGTAAAGCTCATGACATGGTAACGCATAAAATGAAAAGATAACACATTTTAAAAATTTATATCAACTTCTATGTAAAATATGAAGTGATACGACACCGTTTATGATTGTTTTATAATTTTTATTAATCACATGACCATTTTAATTACATTGTACAATTTCTCTTTAAAGACATGAGTAAAATAAGATGATGGCGAGCATAGGCCACGTGGACCTTAAGCAAACAACGTGTATGCTCCATTTGGCAACTTACATAAGTTATTCACAAAAATCAGGTCAAAAGTTCAAGATCCCACATGTTCCTCGTGTCAAGTGGACCCCACCTCAATGGCATACCTAAAGGCTAAAGCTGGCAAAGCAGTCGCCAAGTCCTGCTGGGATCAAATTTAAACTGACCCAAAGTACATTTAATTTAATAATTATGTGAAATTATTAAAATTTAAAATTGACACGTAAAATAAATGGGTGATCCGACCCATCATTTAATAATTACATAATTATGTCCCTTAATATGGTATAATTTAATAACTCATTTAATATTTATTTTATATAATTTGTATAAAAAATATATATCTATTTGACATAAATTACACCTTGTAATATATCTAAATAATATTATGTATGGATATTATAAAATACACATATTTACTAAAATATTATATATTTGTACTATTGAGTTTTAAGTCTATCTAGAATTTTAGAAAATCAAGTATCATATAAATGTTTATGCTTCATTAAGAAAATGAATAATGTCTAAATTTTAGTTTTGATGACAAAAACATAAATAAATATTACTTAATCGTTTAATTATCACGTCCTTAATCAAATAAGTAGTTAAGAAATTGAACTCTAACCCAATATAAAAAAAAAATATGTTGATTCAAATAAAACTCATTTAATAATTGTGTCAATTTCATAATTTAAACATTTATTTGTGTCATGTTTGTGATAGATAGATAAATGTTATCAAATATTATCAACTCTAGGCGTACTCAATTGTTTCTGTTGCAAGAGAAGATCACTGGGACATTTGGTTTCCAACCAATTTTCCCTTTTAATTTCAATTTATTCGAATTGATAAAACTATTCATTGATTTTATTGGGTTAACCCGAGCCAACCCTGTTGCCTGCTTCGAAGCAGACAATTAAACAGACGGCAATGAACGGTAACGTTTAAAATCGATATAACTTTAGCCATTACCCTTAACCACACGCATCCAAATACACCTCACCATAACCAACAAGACATTAATTTTTTTAAAAAAATGAATTTGGGTGATAATTAACATTTAGATCTCCAATTTCAGACAACATTCCGAAAAGCTTGCAATATTTTCCATTCATAACCTAAAACACTTTTAGGCTACATTTGTAATACAGGATTAGATTGAGTTAGATTGAATTATATATAATATTATCTTTTATTTGGTACAATATTAGACATGATTATGTTAATTTAATTTAATAAAACTAAATAACTATTTAAATATATAGTATTTTTAAATTATATCAATAATTATTGACTCTAATATTTAATATTTAGTACTAATATAAAGAAATAGTTGATTATTTTTATGTTTGCTATTCAATTACTAGTTTAAATAAATTAATGAATACAATTTTGATATTCTATATAAAATAAACTCATAGGTTAAAAAAATTATGAAATTAACTTCTATATTTAATTTTTATTAAAATATTAGGTTAAATGAAAAACATGAGAGTGATAAAGATGACACAAATTATTCATTTAATTTTTTTCCACCTAAATTGATATAAATATAAGGACTAATAATCTCAATTGTTTTGGACTAAATTTTAGTCTATCCTATTAGTCCATGACAACCAAGCATACCTTAGATTAGACTATTTTATAAATCCCAAAATCTAATCCAATCCTACAATTTATCCAAGCTCCCAAACATAACCTTAAGGTAAATGAATTCATGGGAATAAATATGGGTAATAGATATCTATTACTATCCAAATTTAAAAAATTATTATGTCTGTCATATAAGAGTTATTTAGGAAGTTTTCTTTAGTTATTTTTTAAATGTTCATAGTAGTTTATGTATTTAGAATAACTATAAAACCCCCTCTAAAACTAACTCAGTTTCTTGTGTAAAGAAAATGACATATTTAATACCTTATTTGAAAACATTCGAATTTAAGGACTTTTGTTCATTTAATTATAAAATTATATAAATATTTTATATTTACATAATTAAAACACAAATAATTTGTATATTAAATTAATTTGTATACTAAATTATGTGATATTTAATTATTATTTTTTACTAACACTAAGAAATTAAGATATTTATAATTAATAATAAAATTAACTAACACAATATAAATTAGAGTGAATTAATACCTTAATTGAAAAACAAACAATGTAGAACTATAAGTATCATTTCATTATCTTATATATTTTTTATGTTTCAATTCTGAAGGCTCACTTCATAGAACAAATAGATACAAGACCCACACACCTAAAAAAAAAAAAAAAAGTAAATTATGTCTTATACGTGATAGTACCAAATTTCAGGGACCCATATTTTTTTTAAAAAATTTAACCCAAAAAGATTTATTTATTTTTTTAAATAAAAGGAACCCTACATTACGCCGTTAGTAAACGTCAAGCCCCACTGAAATGAAAGTAAACCATCCATTTAACCGCTACTTCCGGTTAAATCCCAACTACGGTTAGTTAGGTTGAGCTTACAACACAAAAAACAATACAGTGAAAAAGCAGACAAAAGCAACAAAGTCGCGTAATATAAGACGCGCGCAAATCGGTTTTTGCTGGATTCTCTGTAACGGCGTTTTCGTGGATTCTCCATAAGTTTTTAGAAAGAGAAGGGAGGCGGTTTTGCTGGAGCTTTGCAACTAGAAGGCGGTTTTGTAACGGCTTTTAGTGGTTTTCAGTTACAGTTTTGAGATCTCGCGATCGTTACGGATTGAAGAGAGAGTTCGTGTCAGGACTCAAGTGCGTGTTCAGGAATCGAGAAAGTCTTTGAGAGTTTATAAAATTGTATTAACTGCTCGTTATTAATCATAATTATTACTGGAGTGATTAGGAGTATATAACGAGCTAAATTTAGCTACACAGAGGGAGATTGGTTTTTTTGACTTTCGCCTTATTTCATATTATGGCAAATCGGCTCGGGTCGTTGTCGCAGCCGAGTAGTAATTCAGGTGAAAACAGAAATGTATATGACCGTTGATTTTGACCCTAATTTTCATTTCCCGGGAAAATTTGGTAACAGTTTTCTATTTGTTTTCTCACAGACGACTTGTACAGAGAGCTATGGAAGGCTTGTGCTGGTCCACTAGTCGACGTGCCGAAGCAAGGACAGAGGGTCTATTATTTTCCTCAAGGCCATATGGAACAAGTGAGTTCTTTCTTTTCATTTTTTTTATATATTTTTTATTTTAGATTGATAATGAAGTATAAAGTTTATTTTTTAACGTGTTTGGTTTAATTTTGCTGAGAATTTGAAATATTGCTATTTTTGGGTGGCGTGTAGTTAGAGGCATCTACGAATCAAGAACTGAATCAGAGGATTCCGTTGTTTCGTCTTCCGTCGAAGATTCTATGTCGTGTTGTTAACATTCATCTCATGGTACTTCCAAGTTCATTCGTTTTAGAAAAGGCAAAAAAAAAAAAAAAAATGGTTCCTTCTTTTGTTTGATTTTCTGTTTGGTTTATGGGAAAAGGAGGAAGAAATACTGTAAGGATTATTTTTATTTTCTGTTTGGTTTATGGGAAAAGGAGGAAGAAATACTGTAAGGATTATTTTTAGTTATGATATTTCTGCTATTTAGTTATTTGTTGTTTTATTGGGGTTTTACTGCTTTTGGTTTTCTCAATAACCTGACAGCCCAACAAATTGAACTGTCAGATGGTTTGATTTGAGTAAAACTGATGTTGATTTCGTCTACTTGTAGGCAGAACAAGAAACTGATGAGGTTTATGCCCAGATTACTTTGCTGCCAGAACCAAGTGTAGGAACTAAATGAGTTGCTTTCTAATTTTACTATCTTACAATACATATATACTCTTGTTTTGCTTCTCAGTTTCTGATTTTTATTTTCTTTTTTATCTTGCTAAAAACAATACAGCAAAATGAGCCTACAACTCCTGATCCATGCCCTGCTGATTCTCCAAGACCAAAAGTTCACTCATTCTCTAAGGTTTTAACTGCCTCTGATACAAGCACCCATGGAGGGTTTTCTGTTCTTCGAAAGCATGCTACTGAATGCCTTCCTCCTCTGGTAGGGAACTCTTTTTTCTTAATGAAGTTGCTGAAATTTTATCTTATTGATCTCAACATATCCATTTAGTTGATTTCCATTCATGGATTTTCTTCAGGACATGAATCAGTCAACCCCAACTCAGGAATTGGTTGCCAAAGATCTTCATGGATATGAGTGGCGATTTAAGCATATTTTCAGAGGTAATAACTTTTGCGTTCTTGCAATGTTGTGCTTTGTAATGCCAACTTGGTTTATTTATATTTTGGAAAAAATGAGAGGATTTTTTTCTCAGATTTTTAGAGTCAAACAAATTCATGTAGGATCAAACCCACTCAAGTTCCATCTATCTATCATTGAATGAACAGGTCAACCCAGGAGGCACCTGCTTACAACAGGGTGGAGTACGTTTGTCACTTCAAAGAGATTAGTTGCTGGGGATACCTTTGTGTTCTTGAGGTATATATTTTGTCCTTTGATCTATATCTCCTTTTATTTTTTCTTTTTATTAATTGATGTTCCAATTCTGATATAGACTATGAGTTACCCAGGGGCGAGAACGGGGAGTTACATGTGGGAGTAAGGTGTCTTGCTCGTCAACAGAGCAGCATGCCATCATCTGTGATTTCAAGTCAGAGCATGCACCTAGGAGTGCTTGCAACTGCATCTCATGCTGTTGCTACCCAAACTATGTTTGTAGTCTATTACAAGCCAAGGTATTAAATTTTAACTGTCTGCATATTGAACTTGAAATTGCTGTTGAAATATCTACTGAATATGTTTCAGTATTATCACCAGGACAAGTCAGTTCATCATCAGCTTAAACAAATATTTAGAGGCTGTTAATAACAAATTTGCGGTTGGCATGAGATACAAGATGAGATTTGAAGGGGAGGACTCTCCTGACAGAAGGTGATAAAACTCCTTTGTAAACTTATTTCAAACTTGTTTTTTGTTTAGACTGTACAATAAATATTTGCTTAAAATATTTTGTGTGATTAGGTTTTCAGGCACAGTTGTTGGAGTGGAAGACTTCTCTCCTCACTGGAAAGATTCAAAATGGCGATCACTGAAAGTAACTTCTTAGATCTTCACAGTTTTGTTACCTACTATTTTAACAACTGAGAAATTAATTTGTTTGTATTTCCTCCCTAGGTTCAATGGGATGAGCCTGCATCCATAACAAGACCTGATAGGGTCTCACCATGGGAAATAGAACCCTTTGTTGCTTCAGCTACACCTAATCTTGTTCAACCAGTTTTGGCGAAGAACAAAAGACCTCGACTGCCTATGGAAGTTCCACCTCTTGGTATGAGAAAATAGACATTTCTCTTTCTCCGTCCTCTGTAGTATTTATTTATTTTATAGCTGGATGTTGTTGTTATGGTTAAATTTCTTTCTCTCTGGATCTAGATTTGCCTTCAGCTGCATCAGCTCCTTGGAGTGCTAGATTGGCTCAGTCCCATAATTTAACGCAACTGAGTGTTACTGCTGAAGACAAAAGAATTGATAATCATGTTGCATGGCATCACAAGCATAGTGATTTTAGCAGCAATAGCAACTTTATGTCAAGGACTCAGTCTGATGGGGAGTGGCTTACTTCTCCCCGTGTCAAATTTTCCCAACAATTGTTTCAGGAGGCAATAGATGATAATAAGAATATCTCTGCATGGCCAGCTCACTCTGGCCATTCAACTCCACACCCATCAAAACCAAACAATGACACACTGCTTGAACAAGTTGAAACAGGGAGGAAAACGGAGACAGGTACCAGTTGCCGGTTATTTGGTATCGAGCTCATAAATCATGCTACGAGCTCTGCTCCGTCAGAGAAGGTACCTGTATCCAGTTTAACTACAGAAGGGCACATAATCAGCACCATTTCAGCAGCTGCTGATTCTGATGGAAAATCTGACATTGCAAAGGAATTTAAAGAAAAGAAACAAGAACAGGTGCAGGTATCACCAAAAGAGAGTCAGAGCAAGCAAAGTTGTTTGACATCTAACAGAAGCCGCACCAAGGTACTAAAATATTCATTTTTTGGGCATTAAAGCCATCTATTTAAGATTTTATGCAGTCTTTAGTAGTGTTTTAACAAACTTTTCTATTTTGATGTTAAAATGCCCATAGGTTCAAATGCAAGGGGTCGCTGTAGGTCGGGCACTGGACCTTACTACGCTGGTAGGGTATGATCATCTTATAGATGAGCTGGAGGAGATGTTTGACATTAAAGGACAGCTTCACACTCGGACTAAATGGGAAATCGTTTATACTGATGATGAAGGGGATATGATGCTTGTGGGCGATGATCCATGGCAGTAAGTATTCTTTGCTGCTGTCTACTAAAAAGTTAGGACAGTTCGTGTCCAAACCTTTTAGACTCTTATTGATGTCTTTGTTTTCAATTTTATAATGGTGCAGCGAATTCTGTAACATGGTGAAAAGAATTTTCATATGTTCGAGCCAAGATGTGAAGAAGATGAGTCCTGGAAGCAAACTTCCTATGTTCTCCATTGAAGGTGAAGATATTTTACTAAGCTCGGATTCAGCTGAAAAATGAGACATGGGACGCCTTTGTCTTTCCTTTTTTGTTCTTCTCAGTTTTTGTTGTTGTTGTTGTTTTTGGTGGGAGTAGGCTTTGGTTTATTTTTGGGCTAAGGATTGGAGGACGTGCAAAAGTGGAGTGGGAGGGAGGACATGGTAGCATGCTAATCTCAATAGTTCGTTTTTTAGAGCTGACTATTGAAGAAGAGACTGTAAGAAAATTTTAACTGGGTTGAAGGACCAAATGGTCGTGATGCCATTAGTTGGGAGGGACTTAGATAAATGGTAGGTCTAGAAATATGTGAATATTGTGGTTGGCGTGGGAAATGGGGTGATGGCGCAGCGCGGTCTTTGTTTCTTGTGCTTGTAATTTGTAAATAAATATATTTGTGCTTTGGCAGTGCAATGTTAATGTTGCTGCATCTGCTTGAAGATGAAGGATTTAAGTTAATAATTGGTTTCAATTTATCTTCTCATTGTGCTTTTTTCTTGAAAATTTTAGAAGAATATTTCGATGGTAAACTTCTTGACAAAATAGCATCTGCATAAAAGATTTATCAAAGAAAAAAATTGATAGAGGGAGGGCCACCAAAAGTGTGGGAACCGACGCATTTGCAGTCAATCGATAAAATCTTCAAATTTGACCGACGGTTGCCAACTGATTGCGTTACTTGGAAAATCCTCAATTTATTATTATTATTATTTTGGTCCTAAACTAATATTCATTTTAAGTAGTCTCTTGCTCGCGACAATTGGACACAAGATGCTTGCGCAGACTTGTGTCTTCAAGGCTCTAGCCCTTGAAAACAGGACTCATTCATTCAGATTTGTTGTTCTGATAGGGACCTGGAAGAACAAAATTCGGAATATGCTTCCAATAAAATGATCGTTATGGACCACAAAGGGTATATTAGAAAATTTATGCATTTGACTACTTTCCAACTTTGAATGATAAAAAAGATGGGGGGGAAAAAAATCTCCATCTTCCTTACAAACATTAACCACTTACAAGCACTTTTAGAACGAAATACCCCTAATATTAAAACAAATAAAGCATTCCCTACTCGTTCTATCGCCCGACAACACCTCCCATCGCCCAACTACGCCCACATTGAGTTCTATCACTTCCGGCATTGGTAGCAGCCTAAATTCCGGCAAGATCCTTCGTTTTTGGTTGCGACTTCGCGTGAGCTACAGCCTTAATTTTCAACAACCTTTGACTTAGGTCTTGTACCATTTCCTTTTTTTTCCATTATTTTAGATTAAATATTGTGTAAATTGCTTGGTTCCTTAATCAATGATGATAGTGTTACAATCTTTGTGCAGTTGGATGTGGCTCTTGCATGCAACTCTTGTGGGGTTTGGTTGCTATTTACTGAGTCAAGGTCCACTTACTGAGTCAAATAACGGCTTTGTAGTTCTTTATTTTATTCATGTTCTTGATTTCTTTTGATTTTCTAGATTAGATAATGGCCCTTATTTTATGGATTTTGTTATCTCAATTTTGAATATAACGACTAGTGAAATGAATAAAGGTCTGAAGAATTATTTTGAAGAAGCCAGTGTTTGTGGGGAGGAGCTGGATCCTCGAAGTGCCAACAAAATTTCCTTAGTTTACTTCAATCTACTTTAATTTTAATCACCTTTAGAGTTTTAACAACTTTGATATCAGAGACGGGCATGGAAAAACTTCAGCAAAGACATGAAAAGTTAGAAAAGACGTTGGATTCTATGGCCAATGGTCAAAAGGAGTTAGTTAGTATGCTACTTAGTGGAAATGTTTGATTGATCGAGTGTTCAAAGAGTGGGCAAAGGCCGGCGGACACCCAAGAAATGGGTGAAAATTCTTCTCCTTTTCGGAATGGTGGGCGGCATGGCAACCGCAACCATTCTCAGTGGGTTTTTTTTCCCCAAAATACCTAGCTTGATCTTCCCAGGTACGACGACAGTGAAAACTCTTTTTTTTTTTTTTTACAAAAAGTGCAGTAGCTCAATTGTTCCACCTAAGGAAATGACCGACAGAGCTCAAACGTAAGAAGATGGCTTCAGAAGATTTGGCAGAAAGAAGTACGAACGAAAAGTCTTTGTTTTCGTTGCAATGAAAAATGCCGGCATAGGCATGTGTGTAAAACACTCTTCATGATGAGACGTAGAAATGGAGATTGAAAAATCAGACGGAGGAGCAAAAGAACAATATCCTCCAGTAATTTCACTCCACGCATGATTTAGCTGGTACTACAGCTGCAAAGACCATGAGGCTATATGAAAGTTTATATTACCAACCAGTGGTAGTTCTTATCGATTCCGATAGCACACACAATTTTATTAGCAACCAAACTTCAGATAGAATTGGCTAGAAACCAAATCAGGAATCAGGATGGGAAGTTGGAGGTGATGGTGGCTTCTGGAGAGAAGTTGGTGATCTAGGAGTATGTAACACGTTTAAATCCGCCTTCAGAGGGTACTATTCAATTCTGATTTTCCTTTTTTAATCTTACCTTTGGGATGCTATGATATAGTATTTGGGACAAAATGTTTAAGGACTTTAGGACCTACTGAATGGGATTTTGAAAAGCTGTACATGACTTTCCAAATGGATGGAAAACGAATTACCTTGAAGGGCCTTACAGCCTCAAAACATAAAGTGGTATAATCTACTCCTCTGACAAAGAGGCAACAAAATTTGTTTCTTAAACTCGCGCCTAAGGAAGAAAAATTGAGGCAATGCTTTCTCGGCCCACCAAGCCAAAAATAACAAAAGCAATGCGGGGATTCCTTGGTCTTGCAGCATACTATCGGAAACTTATCCAAATAGCTACTGCGCTACTCAGATGCTAAAGAATGACTCATTTAAATGGAGTGCGCCAGCAAACGAGGCTCTTCCAAAAGCTTAAACTTGCCATGACCTAAGCTTCCTTATTTGCTCTTCCCGATTTTGCCGGAAAATTTATTGTTGAATGTGATACTTCTGGGTTTGGTGTCGGTGCATTGTTACTACAGTAACGACCCATTGCATTTTTTAGCCATGCATTTATTAGAAAGCATATACTTTTATCAACACATATAATATATATATATATACATATATATATATTTCTTGGCTTGGTACTAGCAGTACAGAAATGGAGGCCGTATCTTTTGGGAAGACAATTGTGGTATGGACCGACCATTAAAACCTCAAACATTCCGGTATTAGAAGACTACCATTACATTGGTTGCACAAATTAGCAGGTTTTGGCTTTACTGTGGAGTATTAATTTACTTATTGAAACTTTTATTTACAAGTTTTATATGTCGTTTATATAAGTTTTGTTATATTTTATTTTTATTATTGACTTACAAGTTTTATGTTAAATTTATATGTCTTATATTTGATCCACACAATTCATGTTTAATTACGGTATTGAAAATCACAGCATAATAAAATAACCCTTTAAGAAAATATAATTTTTGGTAAAATTATCCAAACAAAGTTGCATGTGTTTACTGTACAATTAGGCAACTTGTCAGTTTTCAAATTCATGTTCCTCCTTAAACATAGAATTAGTTGATTTATACGGTGCCTTTATCATATAGTAAGGAGAACACCTTTAATACGTGCATGGTGCATGGCAATAACATTTCCCGATACTATTACTCCAAAAATCTGGTACATACTACATAGTTATCAGGCGCATAACTATATATTAATGGCATTGATGAAATTAATAATTTAATGTCCCCTTCCAATATAGGCCACAACAAATTTTGGTTTAATGGAGATGTTTTACGTCTTTGGTACATGTAAATAAAATATTTAATAATATAAATCTTCTGACGTCCCGCTTGCCCTAATGTTGTTTTAGGATCGTTAAACTTTTTTTGACTCAAAAGAAAAAAGGATTAAACTTTATTTATTTTATTTTTGTCATATATTGTCATCATCATCATTATCATCAACATATTGATTCTTTAGCAATTGACTGATCATCTCTTAGATTATGTATTAGACGTAATCTATCATGAAAATCATGACAAAGACGAATCGAAATTAAAATTCAAGTTGTTTGATTGAGCTGATCATATTATATTTTCCCTTGCCAATAACTGATGTTGCTGCTGGCTACATCGGTGACCACAACAAATGGTACATTTGTTGTGTTGCGCCAATTTCTCAAATTCCTTTCAAGAAAAAAAGTCTATTTAATCTGTTTGTTAGTTTGGAAGCTACAATTCTTTTACTTCCCCCACCGTATCGATTGACTGATTACTTCAAAAACAATAATATTCAACTACTCCAAGTATTTCGCTTGAGGCGTAGTTTGACTAAGTTAATGTGGCGTAACCCCATGTATATAGCGTGCATGCATATTATTGCATGATGATTTGTACGAATAGTATATGGTTTTGACAGCTCTCTTCTGTTCACAACATTATCACGATGAGAAAACACGTATCGATCTTTTATATATATATATATATGTTTAAAAAAACATAATTTACAATATTATAAATTCATTTCGTTTCTATACTTCAATAAAATACAAGATCCCTAGATTGGAAGCTGCCTCGATATATACCCAGAGCCACTTGTGCCAGACATGATTCATCATTCACTCGATGTGGCAATCTTGGTTTTTAGTATTCAACGTCGCAAATTGAATAATTACATCCAATAATGCAGTAGCGAAATCTAATTTCTCAAGAATAATAACCACACCACACGACACTACTGATAGTGATACAGACGATTGTTTTGAGTGCTTGGACGTAGATGTTGGGGGGGCACACACACCTGTCTATCCTGTAGATAGAAAAGTAGTCTCAGATAATAATTAAAATGCAGTCACCTATTACTATTAGTCAGTTAATAAATTTCAATATGAGTAGTACACATTTCAATTTTTTTTGTATGAGTTGAGAAAAATTTCTTCTTATTAATTATTTCATTTCAAGGTAGATTAATTTTTTGTTTAAACATTCGACTTCTCTCGTGGGCATATGCGGGAAGATCTTTTATTTTTCAATTATTTTAAAATGTATCGAATATAATCGATGTTATATGATTATGAATTCTAATTGCACAGTCACGAAATTATGTCACAAAATTATGTTGCGATGGTTGATTAGTAAGATGTTATTTAATTATTTCGTACCCTAAGTTTTGTAAAAATGTCATTACTCTTACGAACATCAGCAATGTAAATAGAGCCAATCGTGCATCGAGACTGCTGCATAAAAGATATGCATAGTCTGTAGCCTTCCCTTATAAATAAAGCCACTAGATGTAATACTTATCATATGCATCACCTCTGATATAAGCACATCAAAAAAGAAATGAGAGGCAAAAGTAGCGGCACCGAGATCCCTCCTCTTAACACGACGGAGCCCATCCGCCGGACCGCCTTGAACCGTGTGTTCGCGGTAGTTTACACGTGTGCCATATTTGCTCTACTGTATCACCGTGTAGAAACACTAACTATCCGCAGCAGAAACCCCTTGGTGCTAGTAGTATCTTTCTGTTTGTTACTTTCCGATGTTATTCTAGCCTTGATGTGGGCAACCACGCAGGCCTTTCGCATGCGCCCTATTCATCGCAGGGAATTCCCCGGAAACCTCCAAAAAGTTGTGAGACCGAGAGAATTTCCTGCTTTGGATGTGTTTATATGCACAGCGGATCCCTACAAGGAACCGCCCCTCAGTGTTGTGAACACGGCTTTATCGGTGATGGCTTACGACTATCCAACGGAGAAGCTTTCGGTTTATGTATCGGACGATGGTGGATCGGCACTTACTTTCTTCGCTTTCATGGAGGCAGCTAAGTTTGCAGCCCACTGGTTACCTTTTTGCAGGAAATTCAATCTTATGGAGAGAAATCCTCGTGCATATTTCTCCTCATCATCATCCACATCAACCCATGCTTGTTGCTCCGAGATTAAGGTATACATATAAATAGAATATAATGGTATCATCTCATTTTAACAAGTGATGATGTCGAGAAAAAAATACATATTTTAATATATTAATAAATTAAAAAAATAAAGTATTGAAATATATATTTTTTGTATTTAAATTATATATATATGCTATATATCTTATCATAATTAAGGACAAATGAATTGTTAGAGAACATGCACTGATTTACTAAATACACAATATAAATAAATTAACAACTACACTGAGCTAGCTCGCATAGTTTATTTATTTATCTATTTATTTAATTTTTTTTTTGGGGCTTTCCTGTCGGGACCCAGCCACAATTTTTTGGAGCATATATTACAGATGGCGGCTGTTAATTATTGATGTCCATACAAATCCGCAAACATAACATTGCGACCATAATTTTCCAAAAAGTATGGTGTGGGGCACAAACTCAATGTTATCCTTAGCCGCCCCCGCCCTTCCTGAAGAAGCCGGTCTTTATCATTCTAGGCCCGGTTACTCGAAAATTTAAATATATTCATATTTAATTTCATTAATTGCAGATATATCTAAAATTAATGATGATGGATGTCATCAGTTCAATTGTTGATCATGTAACAGATGATGTATGAAAGTATGAAAGTCAAGGTAGAGCATGTGGTTGAGAGTGGGAAAGTTGGCGACGAGAACATCACTGGAGACCGAGAACGGGAAGCATTCAGTAAATGGACTGATGATTTTACACGCCACGAACATCCCACTGTCATTCAGGTCATTAACTTGTATTCCAACTTAACTTACTAAGCTCAATATTGCTAACAATTAAATCTAGGCCTTTATTTGATTGATGCCATTGCTAGCCACATTTATTTAATCTAATTGAAGTTATGGGTACAGGTTCTATTAGAGACCAGCAAAGATAGGGACATAACAGGCCATTTTATGCCAAACCTCGTTTATGTCTCTAGAGAGAAAAGCAAGACTTCTCCTCACCGTTTCAAAGCCGGTGCCCTCAACGTCCTGGTATTTACATTATGTATTAATTATTTCGATCATTTCTTCCCGTAGTAGCTAGCGAGCATGAAAACTTAATTTACAAAGCAGTTAATTGTACTTTCTTTCTCACATTATTATTATTATTATTTTCTTTTCTGTCGAAGCTTCGAGTGTCGGCTATAATGACCAATGCACCAATGGTCTTGACATTGGACTGTGACATGAGCTCAAATGATCCTCAGACACCTCTTCGAGTGCTGTGCTACATATCAGACCCAGCAACTCGACCAAACTTGTCATTCGTCCAGTTCCCTCAACGTTTTCGCGGACTAAGCAAGAACGACATTTACGCTTCTGAGTTTAAACGCCTGTTTCTGATTAATTTTCTGGGAATGGACGGGTTAAAGGGTCCTAATCACGTTGGAACCGGAGCCTTCTTTTGTCGACGGTCGTTATTCGGTAGCCCATCTACTCTAATTTCCCCAGAAATTCCCCAACTCCATCCAAACCATGTCGTTGATAAAGATAAACCAATTCATGAGTCCCCGGCCATGCTGTCGCTGGCTCATCACGTAGCAGGTTGCAATTATGAGAACCAAACCAAATGGGGGTCTAAGGTTAGAGCTATCAGCATTTTCAATGAATTCTGTATATCATTATTAGTTACATTGGTACCATCAAAGCCTTGTTCAAATTCAAGAATGCCATCCCGTATATTCTCATGCACTTACTAATGTACGTAATTTTTAATTAATCTTGTGTCAACTGGGCAGATGGGCATCAGATATGGCTCTTTGGTCGAGGACTACTACACTGGGTATCTGCTGCACTGCGAAGGATGGAGGTCCATATTTTGCAATCCTGATAGGCCAGCATTTTATGGTGACGCCCCAACAACTCTCGTTGATTTGCTAAATCAACACAAGCGATGGGCCATTGGCCTCCTTGAGGTGGCCTTTTCCAGATACTGTCCCATAACCTTCGGGATCCGAACCATGGGCTTAATGGGCCTAGCTTATGCTCATTATTCATTCTGGCCTATTTGGTCTATTCCAATAATGGTATATGCATTCCTCCCCCAGCTAGCTCTCGCCAGTGGAATCAGCATCTTCCCAAAGGTATGTCACCATTGAATTCTGGTAATGGGCTATCAACTACCTCATGTGCAAATTTTAATTAAAATTACTCGAGAATCATATATATGAATATGATTGATCAGTTAACTAAAATACGATACCAAAATGAACAATGTTTTTGCAGATTTCGGAACCAGGGTTTCTCCTGTACTTATTTCTTTTCCTTGGAGCTTATGGACAAGATTGTCTAGATTTCCTATTGGAAGGAGGTACATTTCGAAAATGGTGGAATGATCAGAGAATATGGCTAATAAGGGGGCTTTCTTGTCACCTTTTTGGAACACTTGAGTACTTACTCAAGTCCTTGGGAATTTCTGCATTTGGATTCAATGTGACCAGCAAAGTCGTTGATGATGAACAAAGCAAAATATATAGCCAAGAGATGCTTGATTTTGGAGTGCCATCGCCTATGTTTGTGACACTGGCAGTGGCAGCAATAGTTAACTTTTTCTCATTTTCTTTTGGGTTCTTACAGATGATCTGCGGCAGCGATGATAACGAGGGACTACCCTTGCAGATGTTGCTAGCAGGTTTCATCATGTTGAATTGCTGGCCAGTTTATGAAGCAATGGTGTTGAGAACTGATAAAGGAAAGATGCCTACCAAAGTTACTATTATTGCAGCATTTCTAGCATGGACTCTTTATGCCGCAGCATTTCATATCTCGTTCTCTAAGTAGTGGCTTTATGCTTAGCTGCTTGGAGGGTAAAAAAAAAAAGCACTTTTCGCTATTTAAGGTTTGATGTAATAATTCATTTATTATTATTTTTAAATAATAATTCATTTCATTTCTACTTTTTAAATAATGATCTAAAATATTTTTCTTTAAATTTATAGTTAGTTTATTATATAATTTATTGAGGGACAAAATGAAATTTTTAATTAAATAAATGTAAAATATTTTAAAATAACAAATTTAAATATAATTAAATAATATTTAACTATATGAATTTAAAATAAAATAATTTAATAACACAAAAATAACGTAACTTAATAATATAAAAATAACACTAAAGAATATGCAATGTATTGTATATGGATATGTGTATGTATCATAGATAGGTAGTTGTTTCGATAATGCCACATTGCATTTATTTTGAAAATAAATTAAATATTCTATTATTGTGAACTTTATTTATTTGGTGCATTAAATGAGATCAATAATAATACAACAATAAAAACAAAAATCTCCCTTGTTGTCTTAAAATAATAATATTTTTTTAAAAAAAAAGCACTTGGAAAAAAAACCTAAAATTTTAGAAAAACGCCAATGTCTGTTAACTTATTTGTCAAAGAAAAATACAGTACGTTATAAAAAAATTAATTAGTAAGGTGGTGTTTGTTTTTTAACTTAATGACTTAAAGTGACTTAACTTAATTAATTAAGTTAATTAGAGGTGTTTGTTTTTATAACTTAATGAGACTTTTTAGATAATTTTGACTTAATAAAATAAGCCAATTTTTTTAGCTTTTTACTTAATGGAGAAATTTGAATTAGGTTAATTACTTACTAATGTAAAAAATATCCATGTTTTATAATTTATTTTTTATGTCTATCCCAAAACTCACCCATAGACATTTACCCCACACAAAAATATCCATTTTTTTTTCTTATATTATATATGACAAAATTTGAAATTTATGGTATTTTATATATTAAAATTCCAAAATAAAACTATATTCACTTGAATATAGTTTTACTTATAAATGTTAAAATATTGTGGTATTTAATATATTATTTATTTGACATTAAAATTTAATAAGGATACAAATGTAAAAGTACATATTTTCAGCTTTTTCAGTTGAAAAAAACAAACAAATTAATATTTATTTTTCGAGATTCAGATAAAAAAACAAACATATTATTCAGATTCAGACATTTAGATTTATTCAGAATTCAGACTAATTAAGGTCTATTCAGATTACAGACAAAAAAACAAACGCCACCTAAGTTGAACATTGCGGAAGTAAAAAAAAATCGTTAATTTTAAATTTGAGAGGTTAATGAATATTCTCATTCGCATATGAAAAACTAAACAAATGGCTGGTGGGTTACAAAGAATAATAAGTCTCTGTGTTTTGTTTTTAAATAAGGGGATATTATCAGGAATGTCTTTATCTGAGGGGCCTTCTGGTCCTGGTAGATCCCTCTGAACGTACCAAAATTTTGCAGGGGTCGATTTCAGTCGGTATTTGAATTTTTAATACATCAGTATAGTGGACACTTGCGTTGTGTGGACAGGGAGAAGAGCATCGGACCACGTTAATTAATTTTAATGTCCTTGATAGATTAGATGCTATAGACTATCTGATCAAAAATATAAAGATGTGGCCTCTTAACACGACGGAGCCCCTCCGCCGCACAGCCTTGAACCGTGTGTTCGCGGCAGTTTACACGTGTGCCATATTCGGTCTGCTGTATCATCATGTACAAATTATTCACAGCAGAACCCCGCTAGCATCTTTGTCTCTGTTACTCTCTGATACTGTTCTAGCATTCATGTGGGCAACCATGCAGGTCTTTCGCATGCGTCCGATTCGTCGCAAAGAGTTCCCCGAAAATCTTTTAAAGGTTATGAAACCAAGTGAGTTTCCAGCTTTGGATGTGTTTGTATGCACTGCGGATCCCTACAAGGAACCGCCTATAAATGTTGTCAACACCGCTTTGTCCGTGATGGCTTTTGACTATCCAACCGATAAGCTTTCCGTTTATGTATCGGATGATGGAGGCTGCGCTGCGACTCTCTTTGGTTTCGTGGAGGCGGCTAAGTTTGCAAGGCATTGGTTACCTTTTTGCAGGAAGAACAATGTTCTGGAAACGAACCCTGAAACATATTTCTCATTAAACCATGCAGCTTGCTGCCCTGAAACTCAACAGATTGAGGTACTTTTCCGTGTTGGGGAAAAAAAAAATTAATTAAGACCAATTTATGAAAATAGTCCACTTACAATTTCTCTTACTTTTAATCAGTAGCCAAAAATAGCATGGATTATGTCTCAAATGCCTGCTAATTAAATTGAGAAAAAATTGTGGCAAGTGGATTGCTTTTGCTCATCGACTCCAATACAATTTCATAAATTTCCCTAGTTTAATTCTTTCTGAATTAAATGATGATATCGTCTTATTAATTAATTAATCTCCTCCTTAAGTTATTTGATCGTGTAATAACAGATGATGTATAGAAACATGAAAGTCAGGGTAGCAGATGTTGTCAATACTGGGAAAGTTAGCGATGAGTACATCACTTCAGACCAAGAACGCGAGGCTTTCAATAAATGGACTGATAATTTTAGCCGCTATGATCACCCCGCTGTCATTCAGGTTCATTGTTAATTTGCATTCAAATTTTTTCTAGCCCTTAACCCAGCTAGCCACCAGCGCAAGAAAATCGGACATCCCATTTTCATGCCACACTGATTTGGCCTGATTTATTACAAGCAGGTTCTAATAGACAATGGCAAAGACGAAGACACCACTGGCCATTTTTTGCCCAAGCTCATCTATGTCTCTAGAGAAAAAAGCAAGTCTTGTCCCAGCCATTTTAAAGCCGGTGCCCTCAACACCATGGTATACATGCTAGCTAGCTAATTTCTTACATATAATTCGGGCAAATATTAGCTCAATTGATCTCTCGTCATTTTTATTTTTTTGAAGCTCCGAGTATCAGCTACAATGACCAATGCACCAATAATCTTGACCTTGGATTGTGACACGTCCTCAAATGATCCTCAAACACCTCTTCGTGTGCTATGCTATGTATCTAATCCCGTTACTCGATCAAACTTATCATTTGTCCAATTCCCCCAACGTTTTCGCGGACTAAGCAGCAATGACATTTATGCTGCTGAGTTTAGACGTTTGTTTTTTGTTAATCTTCTGGGTTTCGACGGCCTAAAGGGTGCTACGTATGTTGGTACCGGAACCTTCTTTTGTCGACGAGCACTTTTTGGTAGTCCATCAAATCTGATTTCACCTGAAATCCCTGAGCTGCATCCAAATTATGCTGTTGATGAGCCAATTCAGTCCCCATCCATTTTGTCATTGGCTCACCATGTAGCAAGCTGCAACTATGAGAACCGAACCAATTGGGGTTCTAAGGTCACTATGCTATACTATTTACTATATTATCATTGATCATTGGTTCCAATTTCCTTTCTTAGAATTTTAGCAAACTAGCATGTAATAATTGTTAACGATTATTTTGTTTGTAAATTGGGCATGCATGCATGCTGCAGATGGGCTTTAGATATGGATCATTAACTGAGGACTACTACACTGGGTATCGGCTACATTGTGAGGGATGGAGGTCTATATATTGCACGCCTGATCGGCCTGCATTTTACGGTGATGCACCAATCACGCTCTTTGATTTCATAAATCAGTACAAGCGATGGGCCATTGGTGGCCTTCAGATGGCCTTTGCTAGATACAGTCCGTTCACCGTTGGAACCAAAACTATTGGCTTGATGGGGCTGGCTTATGGCCATTATGCAATTTGGCCGATTTGGTGTATTCCTACTTTGGTTTATGCATTCATTCCCCAACTAGCTCTCCTCAAAGGAGTCAGTATCTTCCCAAAGGTATGTACCTCCTGCACCACCATTTTGAACTGGCTTATGTTAATTTAATTAAAACTGTACCATTTGATTATTAACTAAAATAGAAATATTTTTTGCAGGTTTCAGAGCCATGGTTTCTGTTATACGTATTTATGTTCCTTGGGGCATATGGACAAGATTTCCTAGAATTTGTATTAGAAGGAGGAACATTCGGAAAATGGTGGAATGATCAGAGGATGTGGATGATAATGGGACCCTCTTGTTTCCTTTTTGGATCTTTTGAGTACTTACTCAAGTCACTGGGAATTTCTGCATTTGGATTCAATGTGACCAGCAAAGTACTCGATAATGACCAAAGCAAAAGATATGAACTAGAGATTTTTTATTTTGGAGTGCCATCACCCATGTTTGTGCCACTAGCAATGGCGGCAATCATTAACTTATTATCGTTTTTCTTGGGGTTGTTAAAGATGGTTGGGGGCAGTGATAAGGAGGGGTTAGTCTTGCAGATGTTGATAGCAGGTTTTATCATGGTCAATTGCTGGCCAATTTATGAAGCCATGGTCTTGAGAAGTGATAAAGGGAAGATGCCTGCCCAAGTTACTATTATTGCAGCAATTCTTGCTTGGACTCTTTGTACATCAGCTTCTCTCATTTTCTAAGTAATGACATTAAGGCTACGCTTAATTCTTCCCACTTTCAAATATTTATGACAACAGTTTGTATTCTTATCAGCTTTTTTTTGGTTACTACAGAGAGAGAAGGAGATTCAACCTTGATATGAAAATTCTCTCTTTTCCATAGAAAAAACAGAAAAGAAAAATAAATAAATTAGGAAGGTTCCATCACCTCTGATATAATTTAGTAGTTAAGTAAGACCTCTCCAACGTCGTGAAAATGCTGATCTCCAGTAGATATATAGCTGCCTTCAAAATATCTTTGAGACAAGTGATGCGGATTAAAAAATGCAAAGGTATGTAAGCATCCATATACGTTGCAAAACTGTTCTGTATGATGTATCATTTTTATTTCACTTGTATTATTGGCAGAGTTTGGCTTCATCAATTATGCGTTTGGAATATGCATGTGGGCAACAACTGATTCTTGATCCGAAGAACCATCATTCCCTGTGCTAGACATCTCAGACAATCTCTTAGAGCTGATTGAACATGCACTACTTGTACTCGATGAACCTTCAATGTGTATAGTAAGCTGTTCTGTACAGATACCATCTAGTTGTTGTTGTTCTTGTTGTTCGGATGGTGTGTTCTGTTGATTCTGGTTGGAGTTGGTGCCACTATCTTGTAGTAGTCTGGTAACAACACTAGCTGTTGCTGGATTGTAGAGTTTGGTAATAGGAACAATGGAGCATCTACAGAGTGGGCATGTTGTGTTTGAATGAAGCCAGTAATGTATGCACTCGACATGAAACACATGTTTGCAAGATGGAACCTGGAGTAACTCCTCTTTGATCTCAAATTCCCCCAGGCAGACACAACATCTGTAAATGAATTTGATCAGTATAATTAGTACTAGCACGAAGCATATATACAGTATGTGTGTATGTGTATTGAGATTTAAGCAAAAATCTTGAAATGCTAGGGGAAAGAAAAAAATTCCTACGAGGGACCAACATTTATTTTTATGTTCTTAAAGTTTCGCTGAGCTGCAACTTTTGCTGAAGAATCTTGAACCCTCAAATGCACAATTTTTACCTTATTTTACGAATTGTCATTTCAGAAAACATCTTGTTGAAAATAGTGGGCGTTATTAAAGATTTCTCATTGGCATGTGAACAACAAATGTAACTTTCACTTTTTCCACCGGGATAGGTAGTTGAAAACGGCTTTTCCCTTGGTCCACAGGTAGTTATTGAAAGCAACCCTGTTTGACTTTAAGGGGAATTTCAGGAATGCCTTCTGTTAGTGGCACTTGAAAGAAGCTTTTCTGGTGGCGAATTTCAGTATTTCAATTAGCATTATATTTGCCTTACAAACTATTATGAACATGATTTAATGCCACCATTTTTTCACATGTTGTAAGGCTTGCTGCCTATAGAGACTGCATTGATGGCAAAAAAGAAAGCAAAACTTACTGTGAATCCCTTGTCCTTAATTCTTCATCAAACAAGATTGTTGGAAGCCTGTCTTTGATTTCCCCTTTCCAACCAATATGCTCACAAGTCTACCGAAAATATAAAAACGAGAATTAGAAAACTCAGTGCAAGATGAAAAGAATAACTTTGAAAGATGAAAAGAATAACTTTGGTGAGAATTGTACAATTCAACTTAATATGTGTAATAGCAAATAGAAAATGCTATGACTCTTGTTCTGTTTCTGTCTTTGTGCCAATGTTTGTGCATGAGAAAGAGAGAGTGAGAGGCCTTACCGAGTGGACATATGTGGTAGCCTGATTAGAACTGGTCGGAACTATAGGAGTTGAAGAAAGAACGGAAGCCCTTCTCTTGAGATAGAACAAGTAAAACAACAAAAAGAGAATAATAGAAAAGAGGATGGGAATTGAGAATATGAAGGCCTGGTAAAGTTTGAGTTGAATAGCTTGAGGATATAGGTGAGGAGCTTCACTTGGAGTATCAGGAAGCCCCATCATTCCCCAACTAGAACCTGACAGAATAATGTTTTACAAGAGTTGAAGATGAAGAGATTGGGAGAGGCAGAGGAAGGACTCGTTGTTGAAGATGAAGAGATGGGAGAGGCAGAGGAAGGACTAGTTGAGTATATTTATGGGGAGTAATTGCTGTGAAAGAGAGATAAATAATGGTGGTTATTGGTTAAGGATTGCTGTCTGATGAGAAAAGGACATAAAAATTATCTGATGTTTTCTAATAGTTAAAAGAGGTATGCAAAAAGCTTTTTCTGATCAAGTTTGCAATATGGTATATATTCTTTCTTTTTTGATGCTTGGATGGACCCTCCACTAGTGCCTGGACCCTCTCACACCAAGCACTAAAATCCATCCGTCGTAAAGCAATCTTCATATGCCAGGACTGATGCTGAAATCAACTGCTTAATTAATGAAACCTGAAGTAAAAGTGAAAATAGTTAGTTTGGTATGCATGTTTTGTTTGGTAAATGGTTAGTAAAAGCAATTGCTAACCATCCAACTTATGAAACATTGTTAGTTTCTTGACTAAAGAGAATATAAAGACCAACCCACCTGCAGAAGACAGCATAACTTACGGCAGGTCGGCCTTGCTCCAGAAACCTTGATATCGATTGTTAGTCTTGACTTGAGCTATATTAGTCTTTTTATGTTTGTAGCACATCAGTGGCCTAACAGCCTTCAAAACCAGTAGAGTTACGGGGCTTTGCAAAGTGGGTTATAGTCAATTTCAAAGAACTATTTGCTGACACGTGTCTTCCTTACAGATCTTTGTGTGTATTTAAGTTCAACAGTTAGGCAAATATTAACCAAGTGAACAAGGGGCTTATTGATGTTACGGATATTAACCTACTTTAACAAATGCTTTGATGTTTCTCCAAAAATCATCACATCATATCGAACTTCCTCTTTTTATCTTCATTAAAAAATTAAAACAAAAAGTTCTTCTATGATTTGGAGGAAAGAAATGGAAAAAAGAATTGCCTGATGTGCCCACTACGTGTTGATTAGAGCCACAAACCTATTTTCTTTCTCTGTACTTAAAAGAAACAAAGTACTTATTCTTCTTGAAAATCAAAGAATGAATGCTTTTTTCATGCATTACGCAAAAGTAATGTTTCTTGTTAGAACTTTTTATCATTACATAAACATTATGCTAACTATCAGCTAATCAACTGTCCGCAGCTATAAAGCTTAGTCAGTTTCCTTGCGACATATAGCTCAAATACAGAGCTACCATCTGCAGCAAAGTGTCCGGTATTTATGCAAACATCGATTATTTAATTATCATGTGATCAAGCAAGGGCAAAGATATCTTGCTTAACAAATATCTTGAGATCCGCATTTACTTTTATTCACTTTTTCGCGCTGTAATGATTTAACATTTATTTTGTGATTCTACGGGGTGCAACTTTTCCTCTTTTAATAATTAAGCTTTCGGTTGGATCGAGGAGATCTCACTGTTGTTGGTGGATCATGAAGAGAGCTCCCTCGCACAAAGTGGAGAAGAGATAAGATCTCAAACTACACCACTAGGTCAGATTCTCCACCCATTTAAAAAGCAGCACCGATAATGAGACAAAATGCTGACTAAAACATTGTGTAACGCCGGAAGAGTTTAGGCATTTTAATTTCCAAGCCATTAAATTTGAATCACTATACCATTGGCAGCTGCTGACACGAAAAACTATAGAGATCAGGTTGTTAATGATTAGTGCTCGTGAGAGGAGCATAAACCCTTATCAAAACAGATTTTTCTTTTTTCTTTTTTTCTTTTCTTTTCTTCCGAATGGGGATAAGAGGGTAGAGACAGCACTGGAATGTTTATGCATTTCTTTCTGGGAGATTTACTGTTATGGGGGCGTTTGGAAACAGGATCTTTTATTGTAGTGTGTGATTGTGATCACATGCCTGTCCTAGAGAAACAATCAGATGATCTTACATGGTATGGCTGGTATTAATTTGACTAATTGATTCCAACAAAAACAGCTTTGTAGACTATAGACCTAGGAAAAAGAAAATTTTTTGAAAGAGCCCTACTAGGAATCAGACAAAAATATCAGTAACTTCATGCGAAAACCCCACAGGACATTTTCGGTAAGCTAACTAAAGAGTGGCCATTCAGCCCTACCATGCTGCAAATAGTGTTGTTAAACTGCATAATTTCCTCCATAAGCCCAGATCCAACTTTGTTAACAAAAATATATGAATAGAATTTAAATACCTTCCTCTACCGAAAAAACATCCATTACATATAACATTACACCGTCAAGCAGAACCTCCTCTTTTCCACAGATACAAGATAATTTAACCCTTCTGCTTCTGCTTCCTAACTTTAAAACTGGATGATCGGATAACATCATCATCTGCTTTCATTGTCCTCTCAAGAGCTTCTATTGACTCTGGTTTAGTGAAGTAGGTGAAGAGGAGATAGATACCATCCAAGTAAGTGTTGGACTCCCCAGCTTTGTTTCTCTTCCTGATGCTGTAGGCCAATGGAATAACCCCTCTATTGAATACCTCCACATACATGCCACCCCCAGCAACAAGCAACTGCAAGAAGATCCACATCAGCAAAATCCTAAAACATAATACTTGCAATAAAATACACTTATAACTTTGATAAACCCAATTGCCAGCCATGCGCCTTAAATTTTACTTACTAGAAGAGACATATTGCAAGTGAACTTTCCCGGCTTAGCTCCTTAACTAAGACTTTTGTGTAAGAAATTAAAATCACCAGCTTAGTCCAAATACTTATCTTTGAAATTAATGATTTAAACCCACCTTCAAAATATGCATCAGACATCAGTGATCATATTTAGACAAAGATTTAACCAAATTTGCTAAAGATCCAAAGATTATTTCAGAGCACAAACCACAAGCTCTTTCAGTATTTCTAACCAAAATATGTGACGCAGCAATCAATACCAGAGAAATTGGCATAAAACCATTAAAGATTTGATTAGCAGAAAGTAGTCGAATATGCTTAATCACTTTGGTTCTTGTATTCAATGTCAACCTATCACCAACAATCTCAGAACATTAACATTAAACATGAAGACTAGAATATAAGATTGAATCTTCTCAATTTGGTTCTTGTATTTAGTCGAATATGCTTAATCACTTTGGTTCTTGTATTCAATGTCAACCTATCACCAACAATCTCAAAACACTAACATTAAACATGAAAACTAGAATGTAAGATTGAATCTTCTCACAGTGAACAAGGCACAATGAAATTAGATATTCAACAGAAGTAACAACAATATCTTTAAAGCATACTTTACAACAAACGATAAACTTACGCAACCCATTATATTTTGTAACAATTTATCATTTTACTTGTAAAATGACTGATTTTTTAAATAAATAAAATAAAATAGCGAAGAAAACAAAAAATCAAATTAAATAAAAGTATTTTATGAAATATAATAACTAGTTACCTCCTCGTACTTCTGAGTGAGAGCGAGTCTTTCATCTTCGGACATGTCGGGTCTCAAGACCATCATTGTCTCGTATTGTCTTAACCCAGGTGGGCACTGTGGCTCCTCTTTATCTTCGATAGCGGTGGCGGTTCCGACCGACCCGGGTGGCACTGATGTCGGGTCATCGTCCGAGCCGAATCCACCGCCCTCGAAAAACGAACCCGAGAAGTCAATGGTTTGTGCTTTGACGGTTAGAGAAACAGAGTTGCTATTCTTCTTGTGTAAAATGAGAGATTTTGCGTTTGTACGGAAAGTTTTGAGGCTGCGAGCGAAGGAGAAGAGAGGTGAGGAAGGGAGCTGAGAGAGCTGCTGAGGGTAAAATGGAGATTTTGATTGAGAGGTGAGAGTTGACGTGAGAGAGGAGCTCGCCATTTTCTGTTCTTCTTTTGAGCTCTGTTTCGAGCAGAGTGGGTCTTCGGGTATGGGGAGTTCGGGAAATGTGGATAACGCGGGTGCGCGCTACGCATCGGCCGCGGTACATGCTGCCATATTTTACGGAGGTATAATGAGTAATATCACCTGGCTCTCTGAGTTCTTTATGTTTTGGCAGGTCAAGCCATAATCTTTTCATTTGTATCACTTAGGCCCTGACCTATATATAAACAACTGAAACGCCCTAAGTTAGATAGAAAATTCCCGAATTCATCCCCAAGCTAGTTCCGCTACTTGGGTACAGTCTCCTGCAATTGAATTTCTTTCTTGGTAAAATGGTAGTAGTTCTCGACTTTTTAGCATAACCTGTAAGGATTTTGAATTTCACTATTGTTTAATTGTAATAATAGTAGATTATAATATAATAATTTTAGAAAAATAAATAAAAGTTTTTAGATGAGTTGGCAATGGGCTAGGGTGTACCATTCTCAATCCATCCCAAATATAAATTTGACATATAAAAATGTCTCACATTAAATATTTAAACATACCTCATTTGTCTGAGGGAGCGGCTATATGCACTCTAAAAATTACTTTGAACACTCTATTACTATGTGCACTCATCTATTAATTTTTAAAAAGTGAATTATACTTTGTATACTCTTTAAAATACCAAAAACGTCCTCACTTAATCCTTTTTTAAATTAATCATCTTGGTTACTCTATACACATATGAAAATGATATATACACTCAAACAAATAAATCAATTAAACAATATATCATTTAGCCAAATCAAGGACTCTGTTTGCTCTTGCTTCACAAATTCGAAGTTTAAAATCATGAAGAAAAGTGAAGATGAAATTTTTAATCGTAGCAGTTGATTAACTACACTCAGCAATCATGGGCAAAACACGTGGTATGGGAGCTGGTCGCAAACTGAAGTCTCACCGTCAAACTCAAAGGTGGGCTAATAAATCATACAACAAGTTTCACCTCGGCGACAAGTGGTATAACCATTTGTTGGTTCTTCCCATGGAAAGAATATTTTTCAAATATTTTAAAGTAATTTGTAAAAGAATACAGACGTATACATAAGATATTTTGAAACAAATTGTAAATACTAAGCCCGTTCATCATAACAAATTGTAGAATAATTTAAAGTAATGATCGCTGCCTGTTCATCAAAAGAATACAAATGCCACATACACATGAGATGATGAGAACACACTCCTCCGCTAGAAATTAAGAATATATGCTATGTAGTTTAGTTTCAAGACCCCACAAATGAGACACATGCTAGCCATTATGTTAAGCTTCAAAATTGAAATTCAATACTTGAATTCAGGACCCTTCAAACGAGAGACATGCTAGCCATTATATTGTACTTCAAAACTAAATTTTAAATACTTGAATACAAAGACACATGCTAGCCATAACATTATACTTAAAACTGAATTTCAATACTTGAACATCTTGTTATCTTCAACTCCACCAAATTTAAAGGGCAATCAATTCAACTACCTAACCATCGGGAAGGGAAAAAACAAGAAAGATTATTTGTGTTGTAAATTAAAAAATTAGGATCACACATGTCTCATTAAAGTTAAAATCTTCACATATTGAGTTTCTTCTGTAAATATTTATTTGAAACATTTGAAAGAAAAAACTTAAGATTTAAAATAGTAAGAAAATTAAACATTAATTGCAGTGCCTTAAATGAGCGTTCAAAGTAATAATATTGTATATACTCAGAATAAAGTGTCTTTAATAGTAATTTCTATTATGGGTATTTTTGTAATGAAAATATTTATAAAAATATGAGTGTTCAGAGAAATATTTAGAGTGCATATAGCCCTACCCTTTGTCCGAACAGTCCCTCATCGTCTTTAATTCTACTAAATATCTTGAAGAAATATGAGATAGAATAATCTAATAGTAGTCTTATCAACTACATGTATGGTCTCTTATAAAATGACTACATGCATGTTCGATATACTATCACATGCTAACAATTTAAATTATTTTCCATTTTCATTTGCAAATTAATAGTTAAGTAGCTTTAAAAGTGTTAAAATATCCACATGGTTAAATAAGGTAATTGTGCGGTTACTGTTAAAAAATGAAAATGGATATGTTAGTTTCAATTATTTTAGATTTTAGGTTTGGGAACAGCTAAATTCTATATTAAAATTGATATATTTAAATAAAATTAAAAGAAAAGAGTAAACGAGTCAACACACGACGTCCCACCTTTAAGTTGGGAATGAAAAGTAATAAGAGCATCTCCAAAAGTCTCTATAAATTTTACTCTTCAAATACCTATTTGCTTACCTATGTGGTAAATAGAAGGTTAAAAAAATATGATATTTTCCAAAAGACTCTTCAAATATAAATAAATTAATATTATTTTAATCAAATAATTATTTTTTTAAAGGAAAAGTCAATAGTAATTAAAACATTTATCTCTATTTCTTCAATGAAAAGTAATAAAATACAAATTGAAGAGGGAGAAATTAACTCTCCAAATTTGAAGAGAGAGAATCAATTCTTATTTAAAGAATTTTAATTGGAGCGTCTTTTGAAATTTTAAATATTAATATGGCTCTTTAAATAAATAATAAAATTTTATTTGAAAAACGTTTTGGTGATGCTCTAACATATTGACATGTCTAGAATCTAGTCCCAACGGGAAAGCTGCCAATCAGTCCATGGGACTTGTTTGACATGATGGTTAATGCTGATTCTTAAAATATAAATCATATACACTTGAAGATCCAGATGTTATTACTCCTTATATGTGGGCTAGGCTTAACCAAATGGGCCCAATGGAGGCCGAAATAATACACCCTTACATTTTGGGCTTTTTGAAGTCCAAGCCCAATCAGAACCCGAACCAGATTTTAATTCCTACTAAAGCAATATACTTTCTTCGAAATCAAGCCAAAGCGTAAACAAAAGCTTTAACGCAGGGACGAAGACAAGCACGCAGATTGAGAGATGGATCCAAAACTCACAGAAGTTTCTCAGCAGTTTGATCGCTTTAAAGCTGCAATGACTAGAAAAGACTATAACACATGTACCCAACTCCTCTCTCAACTCAAGGTTCGTGTCTCAAACCTGAAATATTTGATTTTTACTCTTGTTTTCCAATTTTTTTTTTTTTGGCCATATGATCGGATTTTTTTTTTATTTTGTTGCATAATTCGTGGATTTTGTTTTTGGTAATTTCGTGTTTTGAATTGGTAAGGTTACGACTCTGATTATGTGACCAAGTTAGGTTAGGGTTTGTAGTAATATGTGTTTTAAGTGTGTTAATTTTTGGGTTTTTTTTTTGGGAATTTATTTGTTGTTGGTCATAACTGGGTTGTACGAATTTTGGTTTAATGTGTTATAGATTGAGATTATTTGAAATTGTTACTTCCTAGTTTTATGTGTATATGCCAATGCCCTATGATTAAGTTGTTATTTAGCTGAGTTTTGGCAAACAAATCCGTGTTAATGGGCTTTTTTTGTTGGTGGGGGGGGGGGGGGGGGGGGGGTTGGGGGTTTGAAATTGGTTTTTGGGGGGGGGGGGGGGGGGAGGTTGGGGGCTTGGAATGTGGTTTTTGGGAGGGGGTTGAAGCCGTTAATTGCTGGTTTATATTCTATTTATTTGCATTCTTATTGAAATGAGTGGCATGTGTTATCTTGGTTTTCTTGTTCTGTAGGTTCTGCTGACTGGATTCAGAAGCCTCCCGCCATTGTTTGAAGATACGCCTAATGCAATACGTGAATTGACGTTAGCTAGTAAATATTCTTCACTCAGTTTTAAGTTGACGATGATATGTTCCTTGCCCAATATTGAACGAGAAGTGAAACTTTAGATCTTTGGAGATTTTGCTTCTTAGAGAATCTTAAGATGAGGGTTATGTTCAATTATTTGTTTACAAGGACTTTCCACTCATAATTTCTTTGGTCTTATGGTATCAGGGGACATTTACGAGCACGCTGTTCTCCTAAGTGTGAAGGTGGAGGATCAAGATGCTTTTGAGAGGGATTTTTTTCAATTGAAGCCCTATTATACAGATGCTGGGTAAGTAGATTCTATTCTTTCTTTTGAATTCCTATTTATGCAGTGCAAGTTCTGTTAAGTTCTCAATAACTAGATTCTTTTGTATTTGAGGGCTAATTTTGGAGAGTTCTTATGACTTAGATGACATGCTACTTCTGACATTACTTTTGGCTTTAGTTTCTGATGTAAATTTACACCTTTTTGTTTTTCATTCTCTGAAATGTGAATATGAGCTGACTTTGTTTTGATGGAACAGGAAGCGCCTTCCACCATCCCCAAATGAGTACATGATTTTGGGTCTTAACTTGTTGAGACTCTTAGTCCAGAACAGAATTGCTGAATTCCATACTGAACTGGAACTGCTTTCATCTACTGCATTGGAGAATCCTTGCATCAAGCACGCGGTGGAGTTGGAGCAATCATTTATGGAAGGGGCTTATAATCGTGTCTTGAGTGCCAAACAGAATGTACCTAATGAAACTTATGGTTATTTCATGGATCTCCTAGCTAAGACAGTAAGGTAAAACTGTGTGACTTCAGTGAATGTTTTATACTGTGATGACCAACAGATGTTCAGCTAAGGTGGCAACTAATAGCAATAAGTAGGCATTTAGAGGCTGTTTCCTCTAGCAATGATATGAAAGTGAGATTTAGGTCATGATTTTAACACCATGCACACGGTGCATTTTGATGGTCTATAACCTAACTTGTCACATCTATTCTTTTATATTTCAATTTCCTTGTTACAACTTTCCTGTTTGGTATTGAGGTTTTCTTTTTCCTTATTTTTCTTTCATGGTAAATGTGGACTGTTTTTTTTTTAGGACATTGTTGGTTTGATATCTCTTATAATTTACTGATATGCAATCTTAGAAGAGGCTTGATTCTAGATTTTGTTCAAATCCTATGTTTAATCTGCCTCACCAGATGACCCAAGTTATGTAGAATTCTATTTTCTAGAATATTGTACCTACTTGTCTGATGTTTCCATCTATTCAGGCATATGCTTATTTTTTTTTGTCTCTATTCTGTTGCTTCTAGAGATGAGATAGCTGGATGTAGTGAGAAGGCATATGATTATCTTTCAATTAAAGATGCCCGCCAAATGTTGCTGTTCACTTCTGACCAAGAGCTTTTGGAATATGTCAAGGAGGTAAAGCTTTGGAACATAGCTCATTTTCGGTTGCGTTGATTTTATGTCCAATTAAACTTGCCAACCGAATTTATGTAAGGATATGTAGGTGTTTATTTTGTACTAAGATGAATGAGCTGTCAAATGTCCTTAGCTCAGTTGGAACATAATAAGATATTACTCATCATCTTAACATGTCAATATTGCACCAAATTACGTTACTGTGGTTTGTTAAAAGGTGAGTTTGTTTGTTCGAATGCAGGAGCACCCTGAGTGGGAGATGAAGGATGGATTTGTATTTTTCCAGAAGGCAAAAGATTCTGCACCTTGCAAGGAGATACCGTCTTTGCAGCTCATCAACCAGACACTCAGTTATGCTAGAGAGTTGGAGCGGATTGTTTAAACAGCATTCCTTTGCTTCATTATTGTTTTGGCTTCTATTTTCATCACTCCAAGCTGTTTGCAGTGCCATTAAACTTAAAATTGTTGTTCATTTTTGTATTATTTTTTTACGTGGCCATTTGGATGGGACATTTTCATTGAACCCGTGTTTTAGTTAGCATGAGCTCGGGTTGAAACTTTTGACATTGACCCGTGTTTTAAGCAAGATTATTTTCTTGTTAAATATTGTAAACTGGTCTTATCTCATCGGCAAACTGAGGTTTATTTGGCACCGAGTGTCATTACTGCACATAATCTTCGACGGGATAACTATTTCAGGGATTGAACGAAGGCACGGTTAGACTATTGCAACCACTATTAATTATCCAATGGCGAACGTTGAAAAGTGACTATCAGCTAATTTTATTAGCACAAGTCAAGAGGCTCAGAGCATTTCAACCGTCCGATAATGAACCCTCAACAACCAAAAACACTCGGGACTTCTCTAACATTATTCTTCCTGTTAAGCTTCAATCGAACTCGAACTGGAATGTCACGCGGGGCACGCCATGTTTTGATCTTGCTTGTTTATGTAGCTTAAGCCACTTTCAATGTGAGACTTGTACAGTCAAATCCATTATAATGGCACGAATCCCGAATGCCTAATAGGACCATTGGAATAGCTTAGCTGGTAGCTACTGCCAATCGCTAAAGTCGTTGTAATAACTAATTAGTGAGGTAGGGCTGTAGGCTGAACATTCAAGGAAGTACAGCGCGCGCTTGAAATGAAGAATGGGCTATTTACTCGCTCATGATTGTTACAGACGAGAATTATAAACGATGTGAAGTGGGTTGTGAGGTTGTGCCATTAGCCGCATTCAACTCATTCATGGGTTTTTTGCATGCTTTTGTACCAACTCCATCTTTCCGAATTAATATCTCCCAGCAAAAATGGTTTGATTGCTTAACTCAGGCGTATTCACCAATCACCATCACTGATGCAATCAATACTTGTCTCGGGGCCCCACGGCCATATTTGAAAATGTAATCAAACCACCACATGGCCGACATGTGGCCGAATTTTATGAATCTAACACCGTCCCGTTTACAAAGCAATCGTTCTCAATTTCTCGCATTAGCCTATAGAAGAAATAGGAGCAACAACCCCAACTGCTGGTACTTTTGCTTTGACGAGGGAAGTTGAACTTTTTACTACAATAATCAAACTTTCTAATTTCCTCTGCTTTCTTCTTGTCCCCTTGATGACCTTTGTCACCTTCCAATAATTACGAACTTTAGCCAGCCAGCTTGCATGATTTCTACATCCTGAAATAACTACCCATTCTTTCAGTCAAAAGTTATTATTCTCAAAAAAAAATCGCTGGGTAACTTAAGAGACTATTGAGCTTATAAAGTTTCTCTTTCAACTTTGTTTTAGTTGTGTTTGTTTATGGTATTTTGGTATTAAATTTAAAGTTCTTTCTGTAGTGAATTTGTATCAGCTCTCATCACTCATCAGTATCTTAGAATGGCTTCAACTTCCTCATTTTGTGATCTTCAAAAAGCTTCCAATCACGATGAACTCTTTATGCAGCAAAGCTTGATATTTTCAGACACGCTAAAGGTCTCTTCACATTTCTCTTTGCAATCATGATCATCTTTGTGTTATTCTCATTAGGGATTTGTATTTCATTTTCCTGACACGGGATGTTTTGTTTTTTATCTTTTTCATTTTAGGATTTGAAGAACTTAAGGAAACAATTGTGCTCTGCAGCAGATTTTTTTGAAGTATCCTACATGAAACAGAATCAGAAACAAATGTGAGTCACGCAGTCAAAATATCCCATGTTCATGCTGCAACGTGGATGTTCATTTTGTAAATGAAAATTTATTTTTGTTAGAAATGTGCAGAGTGGTGGAGACTTTAAAAGATTACGCCATCAAGGCCTTGATCAATACAGTGGACCACTTGGGTTCTGTAGCGTTTAAAGTCAACAACCTTTTAGATGAAAAGATTGGTGAAGTTTCTGAAACAGAGCTTCAATTCACTTGCCTGGAACAGGTACCCCCACCTTCTCTTTTCTGCTAATTGTAAAAGTGCTTTCTCTTCACAGAAGAGAAATACCAAAACAAAAAAATTAGTTGCTTACAATGTCGGTAACAATTTTTTTTTTTTTTGCCTGGCAACTTCGAGAGTAAAATCATATCAAGACTTCATCAACCAAGCGGGCCTTTGTCAACAATCATCAATAATATTAACTCCCAAGCACCATAAGCGTTACATCTTTCCAGGAAAATTCCCTACTTAACTTTTTATTTATTAATTCACTATTTGTTTGTTTGCTCTTTTGCCTTCATTGAACCTTTGAATTTAAAAGCACAACAAAGGAAAATGTGTTGAACTGTTGACATGATTATGCAGATGAAGAGACTACAGATGATTTTGGGCAGCCCACATCAAGGTATCACAGTAGCAGCCTGAGTGCTGAAGAGGAGTGTTGCAGTCAGTTTAGAAGTGGTAATTTTTGTCTTCAATCTTGATTATGCAAAATTAATGTTTCATGCGTGATCATGTCCAATGTTGAACTACTTAAAAAAAATCTTTTGATTTGTTGGTATGATTGTTTTACGTAGTTGCACAAGCAACAACTATGGAGAGCCCTTCATTATATGTCAGGTAATCTTTATCACAGGAGAGTTTCATTTTTCGTTGAATCTTGTGTCCATAGTCTCACCAAGATTGTACTCTCTGCAGAGAAATGCTTTCCACATTACAATCTCCACAACAATTTTCAAGGCAAGGGAACTTGTCTTTCATAAGAAATTCAAACAACCGAAAACCAGGTCTGTGTTAATGAATTTTGTTTAGCAATAGTACTTTTATTATGTTTAAATTGTTGTTGCTGGAGACTATGTACTAAACTAGTGATTATGTATCTTTTGAAATCAGAGAATGAGAGACGAGCAGCCTCTCCACTCCATTTTTCTCTTACGCGTTTAGGATCTCTTCTTAAGAGATCTCCCTCTCCTAGCAATTCTAGCGCCAATCGCCGGGTAGGTATTCAAAAAGGTTCTTGGGGTTTTTATTATTTTAATGTACGATGCGCTATATACTTGTTCACTCGAGTGGTTTGCTTCAAATTGCAGTATCCCTCCGAGCCCCGAAGATCAGTTTCTTTGTCAACGAATGCTGAAAAAGACAGGAGCAAAGAATTTGAGCAATATTCGAGCAAAAGCAAACGACTATTTAAGGCCTTGCTGAGCATGCGCAATCCGAGAAAGGATTCTGCGTTGTACAAATTTTTAGACGAGAACTGAAAATAAGGAAAAACTGGAGACATGTTTGGACCTTTCAGATAAGAGCCTAAGAAATGAATGGGTCTTCGTCTCCTTAACGCTAAAGGTTTATGGGCCAAAGCCCAATTTATAAACAAAGCGGGGGTCAAAGCAATACTACCGGTCTACCAGATCAGCTCCTTCAACGGCCAATTAGAATTTAGACTAAGGCAACAATACAAGAATTACAAACGAATGAATTATATGCTTGCACATGTTTGTCAGTCAAAGATTTATTGCGTCGACCAGATGAGCGAACATAACATACATTATGTGGTATCCCATGCTCAAAATCCCAGGTCGAAGCTTGGTAATTTATCCACTTTGCTTGCACACTTAGCTTCCTCAGAACTAATGCCTCTATTATCACCAGGCCCAATAGCCATAGCTGCACAATCCAACCGACGTCAGATTTTCTATAATTAATTAATACATTAAAGTTGTCTAATTTGGAATACTAAACCGCGAATAATGCAAAAGAACAAGTACTTCCTAAACTTACATTTATAGGACATAAGATCAGGACAATTTTCAATGTCCTCAACTTCATTTGGTCCACCAATGCCCTTTTTACATGATTCTTGATTACCGTCAGGAACATCTACAACAACGTCTGAACCTTTAAGGCCCTTACTGGATGATAGTTGCCCCATCATGCTGTTATCAGTAGACCCTGCATCATTGCTCCTCACATCCATAGGTCTTTGGAGAATGGACAATATCTGAATGGCTGCACATATGATTCTTGAAGTTACAAATCACCAAAACTACAATGACTCAAACTCGAATAAAGTTGATGCACTGGATGGACCAGGCAAGAATGAGCATACAATCACGTAAAGGCTTGTTTGCGGGGACATCCTTGCTCAGTTTGCTCCCATCTACAGCAGAGATGCTACAAGATGAATCGGCAATTTCCCTTGAGGAAGCCTCGCTTTGAGGTTTTCCTGCACATTGAAGACAATTATCATGAAGGTTGATCATGAGAAAGATCATGCCTAACTACAAAAAGGAACACAAAATTTTATGCATAAAAGCTAGTGTTAGTTTACCTGATTTGTCGGCTTTAAGAAAATTCTGATTTCTGCGCATCATCCCAGCATTTTGAAACACGTTGTGGTTGTTTTCTTGAATATGCATATCCACTTGGACTTGAAGGTTTGCTTGAGGTTCTCCGATGTCAACTAAATGAGCATCAAATGCTATTGATTCACCATATCTTATTATTTCTTCCTTTCTTAGGAACCTACTATTTAAGAGTTTCCTGCCTTCATCATACAGCTTGACCTAAATAGATACCCAAAAAAGAAATTGTTAGCATTAGCCACACCTCTAAAATGACTGAAAAGGCAGAAATCTGTATTAAACATAAAGGCATCTTCATTTATCACAAAACAAAGATTGGGAAGTGGGGAGCTACTTTTGGAGTGGCCACCAAGCACACAAGTTCAATTAGATTCTTGGATCATAAAACCAAGATCACTGGCCTTCTGAAAAAATAAATTATAATCATTATAATATCAACCTGTCTCTGTAGGGATCCAGAAATAACTAGTTTTAGGAAACCATCATGATACTTCTTGGCTTTTTGAGTTACATGTGTAGTGTACATGACCTGCCATTCTACATTGAAAGAGGAAATGGAAAAGAGAGAAGGATATTAGACCAAAAAGAACAAATGCAATAAACCCCAAAGGACATCTTGATACTGTACGAGCTTCAAGTCATCCATTTGCTTCTGCTAATAATGAAATTTTAGTCATTTGAAACATATAGCATGAAGTGTCAATTTGGAATTAAAGAAAAGTGTCAATAAATGTATATGACTGGGCAGAATAACAGTTCAGACATTTCACTATTTTCGATTCAGCAGCGGATTCACAAAATTACCAGTTATAATAGACTCCATTGTGACAGGATTATTCTGGCATGCTCCACAGGCGGGCACTTCCCCCCTCTTGAACACTGAAAAATTTCAACAGTTTCTTAGGCTATAGGGCATCATCTGGAACCATGAATTTGTAAGACTAAGGGAAAGTTGAAAATCAAACAGTATTTAAGCATCTGACTGAAATGGGAGAAACAATAATAGATCAACAATCACCATAAGACAATGGTTTCAAAAGTCAGAATATTCATGGTAACCCTCACCATCAGAGTTATTGATTTTAATACATTTTTGCTGTCTCTGCATTTCTTCTGACTTCTCAGCAATGTTGCAACTGCTTCTTTGAACCTTCAAGTTGGCTAAGGGTTCATGGATGTCTTCACACTCACCAATTTCAACTAAATGACCATCAAATGATACAGATTCACCAGATCTTATTACTTCATCTCTCCTAAGAAATCTGCTGTCCAAGAGTTTCCTTGTTTCATCAAACAGCATAATCTGAACAGACAACCTATAATTAAGTTATGATGGGCCTGACTCAACTTCATACCACAGAACAAAAGCTCCACTACAGTATGATAGATTGACTTAATAGAGAGTAATAGGACAAAAATAATTGACTAACAATTTGAAGTATAGTGGACAATTTATTGAGATAAAAAGGGCAAGATGATTGGCCTTGAGTTGGGGAAAGACTTGAGAAGTTTAGGAGTACAACCTGCCTTCCCAGGGTTCCACAAGCTGCAAGGCGTAAAAAACCATCATGGTATTTCTTGGCCTTTTGAGTTACTTGAGAAGTGTAAAGGACCTTCCATTCTGCACTAGTGAAATGACATGTTAACCAAACTGTAGAAAACGAAGGTAACTGGACATAAGTGGAAGTTGTAAAACACCCGTGAGAGATAATATAACATGTGAGATGCAATAATTCAGCACTGACTCATTAAAGCAATTCTCTATATCATCAGATCCACGGAAAATAAACAACGAGCATATAATTTAACAAGTTGGAAAAAATGTCCTACATTTATTAAGAGGCACAAGCAGTAAGGCAATAACTGACCTGTTGTTTCAGATTTTGTAGTCTCCGGACTACTCCTTGGTGTTCCATACTTATGCAGTTCCCTCTTCTTGAAATCTGAAATACAAACAACATTTATAAGACTACTATACTGAATGCTCAATAACCAGCATTAGGCGTAGAGGTCTCTGCATGTCACATATGAGGTTACCTTTTATGAATGACTTGTCAACATATTAATTATAATCCAACCTAAATTAATTATTATCACTCATCAATTCAATATGCAGAAATACATCAATCTGTATTCACAAACAAATGCTGCCTTGCATCAATCAAATTAGGCATATATATATTTAAACTAACCTCTAATAAATTTTTGTGATGGACTTAGCTGTGCTTTTTTCTTCTTTACATCAATCTTTCTGTCTCCTAAAATTGGAAAAGGAACGATGTAAGGCAACAAAACGGAAACATGATTAAGTATTCAAGATATTAAATAAATTCAGAGGACGGATTTTGAAAATGATACCAGAAGATATAGAATTATTTCTCAAGTTTTGCTCACTAATCTTCTTATCTCTGATTCGAAAGTTCAAATCGGTTATAGGCTTACAATCCCTTTCAGGATCCCCAACATCGACAAGATAAGCATTAAACGTCAGCGATTGACCACAGCTAACAACTTCATCTTTCTTCAAGATTCTGCATTCCAATAGCTTCTCACATTCATCATACAGATTCATCTGCATTAATATTAACAAATTAAAAATCAATTAGCTAGGAATGAGCTTATAACGTAACAATATAATTAAAGAATGACCAGAATTCTTAGTTACAGTGATTAAAAGAAGTACCTTGTTGGTAGACATGTGAAGCTCTAAGAAACCGTCTTGATAAACTTTCCTCTTTTGCTTAACGTGCTTCGTGTACGTAACGCTCCATTTCGTTTTTTCATCCTCCATTGCTCTTCAAATCTCACGAGATTTCAATAATTTCAAAGTCTGGCGATTCCGGAACTTAAAAACAATTCCCTTTTTTTTTTTTTTTTTTTGAATAGAAACTCAAAAACAATTCTAATTTCTAAACAATACCCCCGGGAGGGCGGGAAACCAAATAGGTGAGCTAGCTCATGAAACGACGTCGATTAATTACCTGAAGGCTAGCATCCGGACTTTTTTGTAATTTTGCAAGCATTAAATGGAAAATGCTTACGTGGAACGTTTTGGTTGGAGAACAGATTGAGTTGTGCTAAAACAAAAAGGAAGATGGAAAAACCCAGTCAGGCCGCCCCAAAGGCAATGTTCTCCGATATTGTTCCACATAAAAAATCGTATAGCTTCGATAAGTTTTTTTTATAAACGCCATTGCTCTGACGTCACGTGTTCTTTAGGTAATTCTCCGTAATTCCTTTTATTGACGAAATTTTATGCTTTCTATGTTTATTTGCGTTTTAATTGTTTGAATTTCAGCTCGATTGCCGTTTTGATTTTATAAGTTTGCTTTATAATGAGTTAGTGAACTCCAGAATTATTTGGATCTGAATTCTGAAGCTTTTTTTCTGAATTATGAATTTTTTTTACTGATTTCCACATGTGCTGCTCATTTAGGATCCAACTAGATTTTTTTTTTTTTAAAAAAAAGTTGTTGTAAAGTATAATCAATAATGGTGATATTATATTTTTATTCTCTTTCAGTTATGGATAATGGTAACTTTTTTCTTTTTGGTATGTTTTACAAAATTTTAGTTGTTATGTGATCATCCTAAGGGCTTCAAGCAAAGCTATTGAGCTACTTCGATGTTGTAACTGCTAGCGTTAAGCAAATATGCCTTTTGAGCTATCCTTTTGTGAGTTAATGTTTTACGGAAACAAGAGGCTACCTGTGATTGGTAAATTTTTACCTTCTTGACGCTAGTTATGCGTTCAATTTTCAGCTAAGATTGTAACTTTATACTCAAACTGGTTTTCCATCAGAAGAAAAAAACTGATACTATAGTCATAAATGCATCATATATCTTTCTAGAATTTTTGTAATTAATGGTATTCTGGGGAGTTTTTCTTTTTGGACGGAAGAGAGGAATAATTCTTTTGTATTTTGTTATGTATCTAAGAAAGATGCTGTAATTTGTGTTTGTTGATCATAAATGGCACGAGGAAATAATAGCGTATCCTTATCATAAATAAGGGTATAAAAGTTTGTTGCCCCGACACTAGGGTAGAGGCATAACAGTCTACCTGATAGGGGCATTTCTTACTTCATACACGCACATACGATCTCTAAATTTTATTCTGCCAGCTGGCCCATCTATAACAATCCTCCGATCTGAGCTCAAAGTAATCTTTGTAGATTGAAGCATTATTTCATATGTATGATAAATGTAAAACATTACTACTGGGTGACATGCGTTTTGGTAATCATTACATCTATAACTTTTTCTTCTTGATATCTTCGTCAGTTTACTTTGTACTTATTCCTTTTCAAACTTCAGGACGCTTAAAACTACTATTGGCGGCAGCAAACGGTGCTATTTTTTTTCTTGTCAACCCTAGAAAACTACATTAGTAGGTGCAGACTGTCTGCCTTATCCCAGAAACCATGGGAGATGGCAACACCAGTACCGGCAGAGGTGGCACAGGTACCTCTAACCACGGTGAGAAGCCAGAATGGCTGCAACAGTATAATCTAATTGGCAAGATTGGTGAAGGCACATATGGTCTTGTATTTCTGGCTAGAATCAAGGCTGCTGCAAATCGTGGAAAGGCAATTGCCATAAAAAAATTTAAGCAATCCAAAGATGGTGATGGTGTCTCCCCTACTGCTATCCGCGAAATCATGTTGCTTCGGGAGATTACACATGAGAATGTTGTGAAGCTTGTTAATGTGCACATTAATCATGCAGACATGTCACTGTACCTGGCTTTTGATTATGCTGAATATGACCTCTATGAAATCATTAGACATCACAGAGACAAGGTTAACCACACCATGAATCCATACACTGTGAAATCAATTCTATGGCAGCTGCTTAATGGACTGAATTATCTCCATAGTAATTGGATCATACATCGTGATCTCAAGCCATCCAATATCTTGGTTATGGGTGAGGGAGAAGAACAAGGAGTTGTTAAAATTGCAGACTTCGGACTTGCTAGAATTTATCAAGCACCCCTGAAGTTCTTGTCTGAAAATGGGGTTGTGGTAACTATTTGGTATCGTGCACCAGAGTTGCTTCTTGGGGCAAAGCACTATACGAGTGCTGTTGACATGTGGGCTGTTGGATGCATTTTTGCTGAGCTTTTGACTTTGAAGCCACTATTTCAAGGGGCAGAAGCCAAATCCACACAGAATCCATTCCAGCTTGACCAGCTTGACAAGATATTCAAAATATTAGGGCATCCAACACCGGAGAAGTGGCCAACTCTTGCAAATCTTCCTCATTGGCAATCAGATTCACTGCATATTCAAGGACGCAAGTACGAAACTAATGGGCTTCATAGTGTAGTTCCCCTTTCTCCGAAAAGTCCTGCATATGACCTCTTATCTAAGATGCTCGAATATGATCCTCGAAAGCGTATAACAGCTGCTCAGGCTTTGGAGCATGAATATTTCCGGATTGAACCGTTACCAGGGCGCAATGCACTTGTACCTTCCCAGCCTGGGGATAAAGTGGTGAATTATCCAACTCGTCCGGTAGACTCAAATACAGATTTTGAAGGGACAACTACCCTTCAGCCTCCACAACCAGCATCTGGACCTGTTCCTGGGAATATGGCAGGTGCTCATGCGGTGTCAAATAGAAATGTCCCTCGGCCAATGCCTGGTGTTGGCATGCAAAGGATGCAAGCTCAGGGCATGATGACATATAATTTTCCTGGTCAGGCAGGAGCAGCAGGTGGAATGAATCCTGCAAACATGCCAATGCAGCGGGGTATGCCCGGCCAGGCACATCAACAGCAACAATTGAGAAGGAAAGATCCAGGAATGGGGCTGCCTGGATACCCTCCACAGCAGAAGTCAAGACGGTTATGAGCATTTGATTTTAAACCCAATCTGATAACTTTTACTGAGCAGATTTTCTTATTGAGGATGAGTAAAAAGCCCAGAAAGATGAGGGTGGTGCCAACGTATGAGGGATGACGCATTTGAAGTTATCTCAAGACTCGGTATTCCATTGGTGCCTGCAGAGGAGCTTAATTGCTGGCTCACTAAGTGGAGGCAATGGCCTACCAAGTGCCCTGATAGAGATAGGGCATAGGAGAATGAACCGTAGCTTCTGAGGGATTTTGCTATTCTTCCTGTTCTCCCCGTGAGCTTTCAATTCATGCATCTATCTTTTTATATTATGTAATTGAACATATATTCGAGAATAATAAAAACAAATTATGTTGATTTTGGACTTCTAATTTTCTCGTTATTTCCTATCTTGATTTATAAACTCTGATTTCATATGCATTGAATTGAAAGGCGCTTAACATCTTATTTCTTATGGTACTTACGAATAAGTAATAATCCAGACATACAAATGGCTGTGCGATAAAAATCTTGCCAAATTAGTTGCAGTTCAAATGACACTAATTCCTTATTTTTGTAGTTATAGCGGGGTTGCAAGGTTATTATACATTTATATTTACTACTTATTTCAAAAATAATCTTTTTAAATTTAATATTTTGATATAAAAATAAATAAATAAACCTCTTTTTTCTTCATTGATTCATTTTGTTGCTTAAAAAAGTAATTTTTCCTTTTGAAAGAAAAGTGATATGAGTAGGAGAACATCCAAATTAATAAAAACAAATAAATTAACGTCTGGGAAACCAAAACGACATCGTAGCCGCGTATATATATTAGCCCGTTATCTTTCATGTAGATCTGCAGAAACCGAAGCACACAAAATCAAAACTGCACTGGAAAAGTAGCAACCAGTTCATCAGTTCAAATCAATAATAACCAGGCTATATATTATATATATATGTGTTAATGGAAAATCCATCTGACGAGCTCAGTTCATCATTTATTTGTTATTAGTTCTGTTGTTTATTTTAGAAGTTGTAATTGATAATAACTAGCTGCTTTTTTTTTTTAAGCAGTCGGCGCTATTTAATTTCCATTCTATTTTTTTTTATGTGAAGCTGCAGTTTCCTACCATCCTCGAGCTGAAAAACCGGGTCCGTAATCGTTATTTTACTTTCTCTGTGCGCTTTTGTCTTGATTTGTTTATTTTTTTATTTCCGTTCGATCAGTAAGCTCTGTATTCTCATTTTCATTCGTTTCTGAGTTCATATTTTCAGTTGTGCACATGCTTATCGGAAGATCTTTAGATTTAATTGATCTTCGATCAGAGTCCTCTATATTGTTGATTAGCTCATAAGTAAAATTTGATTTCTGATTTTGGTCGGCCGAATAATTGTAAATCTCGAGCATTAATTCTTATTTCGGACGTTATTTTGCATTAACTTCTGACTAAAACTATACACCCAACAGAAGAATAAAATTGGTTGCTCTTTCGATAGAATGGTCGAATTCATGTATTATTATGAATGTCTCCTTTTGGCAGGTTCCGAGGGTTCTTTTGGAAGGCAGCTAGAATAGGCAAGTTTCTTATCATTTTTTGCTTCCATGATTGCCATACTTTTCTTGTCAGTAATTTTGGCCTAAACATGTATGAATGTTAGAGACATTAATAAAGATGTTTCCACAGTGCTACTTGAAATATTAAGCCCTTGGATTCAAATCGAGAGAACGTAGTATGCAGAAAATAAAAGTTCAGAAGATTTCCCCACGCCCCTCTCAGAATCCTGCCTTTGTATGGCCAGCTTTGGTTAATGGCCTGCCTAGGAAATAATCTGACATTAGTTGTTGACCTTAATTGCTTCTTTGAAACAGGTGAGAGGTTGAGCCCTTGGGTCGCTGCTGGATGCTTCACAATTTAAAAGTCAACAACGAAACGACATTACTTAGTCCAAAAGCAAATTAAATAAAGTTTGACACGGATACAACCTATAAAAAGATAGAACCATGGTGCCCTAAAAATGGAGAGCAGGAGAGTCAGGCTCCCCAGAGAGCAGAATCATGCTCCCCCAAAAATAGAGAGCAGGAACCATGATTTCGAAGAGTTGAGGATGGCAAAAGTTGTGGATTCTAACCCATGGGGACCCTTGACTCATTTTTAATTATAGACCGCACAAAAAAAAAAACCAAATTCAAATAGAGGAGCTATCGTTGAATCAAGTCCAACAAAATAAAAGTCAACAATTAAAGGACATTACTAAGTCCAGAAGCAAATTAAATAAAGTTTGACATAGATACAATCTATAACAATATAAAAATATTTTGTAATTAAAATCCTATAAGATAGAGGAGAGTTAGAAAGAATTTAAGTTAGAAAATTACTTTATCTATAGAAGACTATAAAAGCAGAGGTCTCCCATAGTATGAGACATCAAAAAAAAAAAAGTAGTAAAGAGAGGGAGAGTTGAATTGTAATCGCAATCTTAATTAAGGATTTATTTTCTCTACCCATGACGTAGGTCAAAAGCCGAACCACGTTAATTCTCTGTTTTTTTATTATATCGCCCTCATCTAAATTAATTCTCTAGTTGACCAGAAATATGCGTCAACAAGTCTTATAGTTGATGTAATTGCCACAAGCATCACAGTTTGCTATTGATTCCATTCATGTACATGATATTTTGAGCATACAATTAGTTGGTAAAAGCACATAAGGTCTTGCTAGTAAGATAACAACATACCTCATTTTGCTAGAGGGAGTTTTAGATAACTGCTGTCATTGCAACTCTGACACAAGATGGATTTGACAAACTTTTTTTCCAGCTATCGGCCAACTGGTTGCTTATTGGTATCTTGAAGCACGGTGTAAAGAAAGCCATTTTTAAGTTTTTTTTTTCCATTTGTCTTTAAATAAAATCCTGCAAAGAATGCACAGTTTGTTATAACAAATCAAATAGCCACTTCCAGCATGAGAAAAGTAAAAATAGTGTGCATGCGATCAATTACCAAACTGCAGTATTTTCCCTATTGTTTGTATTAGCTTTAATTTGTACTGAAGACAGAAGGAATCGTTGCAACGAGATTTATGCCCTGTGTGATATTGTAGTTGGATAGTCGTAACTTTTGAACTGCAGCAGTCAAGTATTTGGTAAACAATTCCTATTTTAGTTTGAAAGCTAAATTGATTTTATCTCACACTTTACGATAAAAAATCTATAATTATTTACTACTTTGTCAAAATTATTATTTAGAAATGATATTTACCATACACTATCAACTTTTATTTTAATCCTACATTTTTTTTTTTTTAACTCTGGGCCATAACTATACTAAGTGACATCACTTAGCAAGTTAGCAGTATGAACAGGTGATAAATCATTAGTGATGTTACTTAACAATTGAACTAAAGGCCCTTCACACCATGTTGCTGCGGGACGAAAAGTTTGAATTGTATCACTCTTATGAACCTTGGGCCATTGTAGCTAGTCAAGAGGTATGAAGATTTTGAATTCTTGTATTTATTTTATGAGTGATGCTATTAGCACACTTCTAATATGAAACACTTTCTTTGGATTTACAATTTTATCTTTGTGTAAAATTACATGAAAACCTCACACAATTTCATCTTGTCTTGTGCAAACTTTCTACACATTACGAAATCTTGGCACCCACATGTAGAATATCCTTTTTTAATTTTTTTCAATCCAATTCAAAATAGTGGAAGAGCAAAGAACTTGCTATTGCATATGGGTTCACGAATTCCATTTTTATTTATTTTTTGTATTCATGATTTGTTGTTACGATTGTGAAGATCAATTACCCATCATTGTCTTGCTTCATCAACTACAGTTCTCATAGTTTTTTAAATTCATTAGTTTATTGTTGGTGCATCATCTGTGCCATTGTTGATAACTGCAACAACTTGGTTTTTTCTTTTATTCATTTTATTTTGGAATCCATCAACTTTCTTCATTATTTTTATTTGATCTGCAAGTGAAATTGTCTTGGTATGATAAGAGCCTATATTTTTCTTTCTCTTCTCTATTATTAGCTTTCTCACTCTAGAATCCCATCTCAATTTTTTTTTTTGGGTGGGTGGCTGCGAATTCAAGAAAATAATTATAAAAATGAGCTTTTTTTTCCTCAGTTAATCATCATCTTCTCTGACTTCTAAAGTTACAAAGGTTATGGAATAAGGTAGGTGTCATTAGAAAAATTTATATTTATTTTTAATATTTTATTGGGTATAAAAATAAAAAGTGTTGAGAGTACTTTTGAGTAGGGATGGCAAAAATCCCCACGGGACGGGTAACCTCGGGGATTTTTCCCATTCGGGGAGGGTACGGGGATAATTTTATACCCAATTTTTTTTTTCGGGGAGGGGACGGGAAAAATTTTTTACCCAACTTTTTATTCGGGGAGGGGACGGGGATGAGGTGGAATCCCCATCCCCTACCCATTTCCCCATTTTAATTTTTAATTTTAATTTTATTTTTAAAATTACTAATAAATAAATAACAAAATTATAAATATTGTTAAAAATAATAAATATCAAAATAGTTGTATGTTGGGAAAGTGGTCACCATTTGCCCAGAATTAGTTGAAGAGTATTAATTGAAGTTTTCACCAACTGTTTATTGCTTTGATTATACTGGTAGTAGTTCTTCTACTAGATCTACAGGGGATTCTTATAAGAAAGCAACCAAATGGATGACAGGTTTTGATGATTATGTAAACAATGGAGATTGTGCAGTTGTTGCAAATGAATTAGATTTATATTTGGATGAGAAAGTTATACCTCGGATGGAAGATTTTAATATTTTGAGTTGGTGGAAGACAAATGCTAATAGGTATCCTACATTAGCTCGAATTGCTAGAGATATTTTGGCAATTCCAATTACAACAGTTGCTTCTGAATAAGCTTTTAACACTAGTGGTAGAGTTGTGAGCCCATACCATAACAAACTTCATCCAAGCACATTGGAGGCCTTAATGTGCTGTCAAAGTTGGTTACGAGCTTACAATAGTGGTATGAGTTTATTTTAATATGATTAATTTAAAATCGAAAATAAAAAAATGTATTAGACTATTAGTTATTCGGGGACCGGAGACCCTCGGGGATCCCCTGTTATTATTCGGGAAGAGAATGATGATTCTCTCAAGTAATTCTAACAGGGACGGGGAGGAGACGGGGACATATGCAAAATATCGGGGATGGATATGGGAAGATTGGTCCCCTCCCCTCCCCTCCCCATTGCCACCCCTACTTTTGAGGGGTGGTTGTAGTTCCACTCTTATTTTATCTTTTTATACTTCCAAGAGATGTCGGACTCCTATTTGGGCCAAAACTATGTTCTTCTCCTGGCCCAAGCTTACCGCAAGGTTCTATTGAAGCCATGAATACAGTAAAACGTTGGTCTTATTTATCCTTTTCTCCTCAATAAGGTCAGAGAATTCTTTTAAACCCTATTGCTTTCTGTAGGATTAAATCTATGCATTGACCATATGATTCTTTTGATCAAGAAAGAAAAAAAAATACAATTAATTATTCATTGTTTTGCTCTTAATTTGCAGAGTTTGTCTTTTAGATACTTTACCGGGGGTTTTCTTATTATTTTGATTGGAGTCAAAATGATTAATGGTTCAGTGGCTCATCAAACTCAGGCTAAGGCCAGCTCCAGCTGCATTAGTTTTGTTTTGTCACGCTATAACAAGCTTTAATTTGACCCCAAACTCTTGGAAATTTTGACTTTCTTTTTCTCTTGTTTCCTATTATGGGTAGAATATGATATTGCAACATGTTGACATTAATGAATCCCATCTACATCCTGTACATGTACGGTGATGGTCAATGGAGTGATCGATGGCCAACGTGATCTTTTCTTTAGCTGTTGCCTCGCCGCAGTGCATTTAACATGCTTATGTCATCGGCATACTATATAATTTTCCATGTCGCTTTCTCTTACCAAAGAAAAATAATTTTATGCTCAGCAAATTGGTTGACTTCATAAACTATTTGGCTGAAGGTTTCTATTTATATTAGCAGCTCCCCTATTTATAATGTTGTTTTGACGTGGTCAAGCACTGATAAAAGTTATCTGCGCACTAGCTAAAGCTGTGTCACTGAATCTTTGTTTTTTTTTTTAAAGTGCCGACCTCCTCTTAATGTTTACTGCTAACTTATATATTTTGGATCCAATGATTCTCCATTTTCTTTCTTTATTCTATATTTTAGTCATTCTGTGCACAAATTCTTTAATGTAATCTAGAAAATCTATATTTTATGGTCTGGTCCTCTCATCCATCCATCGTATTAGATGATTGTAAAAAAAGTTTAATATGATTCATATTTGTATATGCGTTGAATTGTTTTGTAATTCGAAAAATCTACCATCTTCTAGTATAATGAACAAAGAAAACATTATCAGCCATGATCTTGTTGGTTCTCACTTCTCTGCAGATCCCCAAAGAACCAGAATTAGGTACATATTCTATGCCAAAGTTACCTTTTATGATGCTACTGGTACAGAATTCGTGCAACCTGGGGATTAGCAATTTTCAACTTGAAGAAAAGGCGGAAGGAATATATTTTGCCCACCATCACCAGAATTCGTACCACCAGCAAACAGATTCCTTATCTCATCATAGTTCTCCAAAAATCAGAAATGTTAAGGTCATTTTGAATTTTGACGACATATAAGTTTTTCTAATATGCTGCCATTTAAAACCAGTGTGTTATTTACAGGATAAATTTTAATGCCAGTTGTGCGAATTTTAAATGGATGCATCTTCAGCCTCAACAAAAGAGACTACGAACAAATCGGAGACAAGTGGGACGAGTGTGGTGGGGCAATTGTGCCCACTTGAGCAGTTGCAATTTTGTTGTCATTTAGCATATTTGAAAGCAAGAAAAGCACAAAAACGACACGTTACTTCCTGTCTCTTTCCTTTGAACTTGTATTCATACCAAGGGAAGTAATATCTAGGGATGCCATAGTTTGCGTAAATGCTCCTGCCTTAGAAAATGACTCCCAAGTTGAAACCAACTGAGCTAAAACACATTCATGCGCAGACAAATGCTATGTTACAATTAATCTAACATACACACTCAACAACAACCACATAAATTGTGTGGGTCCATCATTTGTGTGGTCGTTGTTGAGTGTGTATATTACATTAATTGTAACATAGGGGCTCCCACATGCGCATACACATTATAAATGTTGTTCTGTTTGGCTTTGGTTGTCTCTGCTGACCACTCATGTCATGACTATATCTGGGTGCCGCACTCGGGCGCAAAGTGGTGCTTGGTTCTCAAATTTCCACGTAGCTATACTCATCGAACGTTCTATGAAGTCAATCTTAACAAGATTCTATTACATCTAAAATTGGACACAAATTTGTGGTTGAAAAACCACAAAATTTTTTATTTGAAATACTGATATATTACAATCAAAATGTAATCGGGACTCTTTTTTTTATTAATTTTAATATATCACAGTCTGAATAACTACCATCACTTAGTATTGAAAGAAAATATATTCTACCCCCAAGGTAGGGAGCCAAATAAACTCCTATCAGAAGGAGAGTTTATTGCTGGGACTCGAACTCATGCACTCAAGGTTATTAGGCGCATGAGTTGCCAATGGGCTTCGACCCCATTGGTGGAAATACCACAATATTTGATACACTGTCATTCGCCCTTCATAATTTATCTTGGAATTGTCACAGTTCGGTACGGTTTAATTATTTATGAAATCGAATTGAACTGAATTAATTTATCAAAAATTTTAAATCAAACCGAATTGAAATTTGAATTCAGTTCTGCTTCAATTTTTTCTTAAAATTTAAAAATGAAATCAAAACTACGAGTTCAGTTCACTTATCAGTTTGATTCTTCGAGTATTTTGCTCACCCCTAAGTTCATCATACTGCACACTCAAGTTTTTTGTATCAGTATCTATAATTTTTTAAAATGGTGCAGATAGTAGAAACCAAGCTTGCAGCGACACAATGAAAAGATAGATTCTAGGCTTCACAGCACGTTAATGAAAATCTGCGAAAGCCAATTTCATAACGCCATGGCGGCATCAACACAACACATGCTTAGCCGCTGAGACCCTCCACCTCTAGGCTGAATTGATAAGATTAGTTTGTCAATATCGCTAATGGTCCCACTGACATCCGCTAAGTCCATCTCATTGATACTCTCAATTGAAAACTCTTTGGCATTGTCTGTCTTTAAACTACATATTCTAGTATTCTACACACAATACCTATTATTTTCGACATCAACTTCTAGATATTTACACTTATTTTAACCTTTTAATTCACTGTTTTGGGCACCCTGTTTCGACTTTCCACCACTTCTTAAATTAAAAGGGTAGTAGAAGTCAAATTCCTTTGCTTGAAATTATAACCTAGCGAGGGACATTTTCGTCAATCAACTAAATTAAGAGCTTAAATAAGAATGTTTAAACAATGATTAAGCACTAAAAGACAATAAGAGTGGCTCTAGGACTTTAAGCTAATCATCATGTTAAAGCAAACAGGTTCTTAATTATTTTAATTAAGAAATTGCTTTTGCCACTTATGGGCATGCTTTTTCTTGCAATTTGTTACAACCAATGATGTAACCCCCTTTGTGGAGTCAGACAAATTTTTAATGGAAATAATGTTTATCCCATTAAATTATGTTTAGTTTTAACATTGGCCATTCGTGTTAGTCGCATTTGTAATTTTTATTTTGCATTTAAAATGTTTTATTAGTTGTTATGGCCTTGTGTTCCATCTGATTACGACACTTTCCTTAAAAAGGAATGATGACGTAACGGTTGCCGTTAATGAACATCTAAAGAAATATTTTACAATACTCAATGAAAAAAAAAAGATAAATTTTGAATTACTATTTTATGAAGTGGTAATTTTAAAATTATTAAAATTTTTGAATTATTAATGCTTGCGGTTAACGAACATCTAAAGTTAAACTTTACAATACAGAAGGAAAAAAAAGAAGATAAATTTTGAATTATTACTTTATAATGTGATTATTTTTAAATTATTATAAATTTTGAATTATCTCTATTTTAATTCAAAAGACAAAAGACCGACGGGTAGATTGATGAATTTTTTTTAACAACGGTGAGGATAAATTAAAATTTATAAAAAATTAAGAATATTTTGAAGATTATTATTTTATGGGTGATTAATATGAAATTAACCCTCCAAAAAAATGTTTAATGATAAAATCTGTTTGGAAATTTGATTATATTACCATTAAATCCTTGCCTTGGGTGAGATTCATTCCAAATATAAATGCATCATATAAGCGAATTAAAATGTAAATGATGTAAAGCGATAGCTCAGGAGAAAATGTCGTGATAGAAAGCTGCATTTCTAATTTCTTAAAGAAAGACAGAAAGAGTAACATGAAAGAAAAATACGAGTAAAATCATAAAACAAAAGAGCGACTCAACTTAGTTTCTTCATAATCAAAGTATAAGATGATTGCTCAGTGCTTGCCCTAGTACAATACTACAACTATTGACAGGATAAAAGGACATTTAAAAGTCCCAAAAGTTCACCTTATTGTATAAATTGATCCCTAATATTTTAAGAATAAATACATATATTTCTGAAGTTTTAAAAATTAACTTAACTAGTCATTTTGGTAATCCCAATATATAGTACTGTTATAAAATATAACTTAAGGTTGTGTTTGACATATAGTATTGCATTACATTAGTTGTATTATATTAGGGTGAGTTAAGTTATAATGTAATATTATGTTTGATGCAATATATATTGTATTATATGTAATATATTTTATATTACTATTAATTTAAATTAATATGATTTTAAATTTATTAATATTTAAGTACTTATTATTAGTTATATTAAATAATTAATAATAATTTATTTTATATATTAATTATTATAATATAATATAATTGAATATTGTAGTATTAAATTAAAAATTTATTCATATATATTAACTATGATAGTGTAAAAAGTAAAAGAAAATAAAAATTAATATTATTACATTATATATCATTAAATTATAAACTTTTTTTTTTACTCATTACAAATAAAAGGTAAAAAAAGAGGAAAATCTAGTTTAGCAAACTACCGAACACATTATATAACCCGACTTGTTGTCGGGTTTATATAATGCAGTAATCAATGTATTATGGTGCAATCATAACGCAATGCAATCTCATATCATGTACGATGCCAAACACACCTCAAAATAAAAAAGTTAAGAGATGAAGAGTAATTTTATAAAATCAAAAGGGAACAAATTGTAATATGACAATAAAATTAAAATTAACAGATAGATCTTCTATTTTACCAAATATCTTACTTTTCACATTAGCAGATGCATCAACGCGATTAAAAAGATAATTGAAACAAATAAAGGAATAATACTTTGATATAATATTGTACCCATAATTTCAACGTTACAATGCAATTTGAATAGTATGACACTTATATTATAGTTAGTTTAGTTATAAAGGTGAGAGACAAATCTTATTCTACACTATTGTTTCTGAGAAATAAATATCAATCTTTACCCATATTCTGGAGAAAAATTAAATTATAGAATTATTTTAGTCGTTTTATGGAATATAGGGATCTATTTGATGCAAAGTGACCAAGGACATCCTTCCTCAAGAAATTATAAAAACTTACAGTAGCTTGGGTGTTATTATCATCCATAAATATTGACATAAGCCATGATGGCAGCGGCATGTACAAAAAGTTCAGATACCGTTCACCGGCTCATGTTCGCCGCACACATCTGCAAGGAAATCTGCAATTTCGATCGGATTAATTTAAAAATCAAATTAAATATCCAAAGTAGAGAATTAAAGAAAAAAAAAGAATTTATCTAAAAAATTAATAAATTACATAATATTATAATAATTAAAAAATGTATCTAATAATTTAAAATATTTAATAATATAACATTATGTAATTTAACCGCACCCTGCCTATAATAATTAAAAAAAAAAGAGCAGCGAGTACGTCGATAGTAAGGAGCAGCAGCGGATAACTTTCTGAAAATTTTTTAATCTTGAATTGCAACTAGTGTCAACTGTTGGATTAGGATACCATCCATGAAAAAAGGGGAATATAAAAAATTGATGGAATCACTTCACACTTTGCAAAATTTACCCTGCTACCCACTCCCACTCTCTCTCTCTCTCTCTCTCTTTCTCCTCCATTTGCTGCCTCACAAATCATTTCCCTTTTTGTTTTGTTTATAAAGTCGCAGCCACAACCAAAGCCTGGGATAATGCCTGAACCGGACGAAGAGAACCAGACCCGATACATGCCTCCTGCTCCTCCGAGAACAAAGGAGGTGACGTTCATGGCTTCCTCGATCATGGACGTGGATGTTGTTGACCTTGATCTCGACAATCCTTGGCCGTCCGATCAGATGGATTTGTGTCAAACCCCATGTCGCCGTTTCTTATTTCTGAACAGCCTTGCTCTCCTCTCTGGGCCTTCTCTGACGCTGACAACGATGATAAACTTTCTGGCCACGTTAATTACCCGCTCTTTCTCAAATGTTTGTCTCCTTTCCTTTCATTCACTTTTTTTTTTCCTTTTCCTTAAAACGATTATTTTCGTCTGTTTGGATTTGCTTTATCTCAAATATTTACACTTGTACCCGTACTTGGTTTTTTTCCTGTCTGAGTAGAAAAACTTGTACCTTTCAAATTTTTGCTTTTATGTTTGGTACTTTTAGTTTAGTTTGGTTCATGTGTTTTAAACTTTGTCCTTTTCTTTTCTTTTCTTTTTTTCTTTTTTTGGGTTGGGGGGGGGGGGGGGGGGGGTGTTGAATTTGCTCCATCCCATTTCAATTCTTGGAACCTCTATATATATATATTTTTTATTTTTTTACTTTTTTGTTGGCTAAAATAAATGGCTTCCATATTTCCCCCCTTCATACTATTAATTTATTTATCCTGAATTGGGTTTCTTCCTTTAAACTGTAGGAAAGCTTTTTTTTTCTCTTGTACTTTGACTGCGGTGTGTGTCATTTGAAGGTCAACAGTATATTAACTGAATCGTGAATGATAACAGATTAACATATAGTTTGATACAGCACTTGAAGTTCTGGATTCTTCTAGTTTGATTTGAGTTAAAATGCTAATCAATACAGGTAATCCGAATTCAGAAACTGAGAACCCAAAAGATAATGATGAAAACAGAAGGTTTCCTTCTCCACTTTCAGCACTGATGCCCTTGGAGAATCCAGATGGCTATTGTATGATTAAGGAGAGGATAACTCAGGCACTGCGGTACTTCAAAGATTCGACAGAGCAACATGTTTTAGCTCAAGTCTGGGTGCCTGTCAAAGTTGGGGGTCGATATGTACTAACAACTTCAGGGCAACCCTTTGTTCTTGATCCACATAGTAACGGACTACATCAGTATAGGATGGTCTCTCTCATGTATATGTTTTCTGTGGATGGCGAGAGTGACGGAGAGCTTGGGCTTCCTGGGCGTGTTTTCTGGCAAAAGTTGCCAGAGTGGACTCCAAACGTGCAGTACTACTCCAGCAAAGAGTACTCACGGCTTGATCATGCTCTTCATCATAATGTCCGGGGAACCATGGCTTTGCCGGTCTTTGAACCTTCTGGGCAGTCTTGTGTTGCTGTTATTGAGCTCATAATGACATCTCAAAAGATTAATTATGCACCTGAGGTTGATAAAGTCTGCAAAGCTCTTGAGGTTGGGTTTTTCTCCCCTTGCTTCCCATATAAAGTCCGACTTGATTTCTTATTTGATGAGCTCTGCATGATGTTATTTATTTATTTATTTTCTTTGGTGCCTTCTTTTTGGAAAATTTTTTGCTTTGCTCATAATGCGTATTCACATTTCAATCAATCATGTTACATGGTTCTTTGCAGAATATGTAGAAATTTACTCTTCAAGACTCTTCAGTCACATTATTTCAGTTTTTCTGCAGGCAGTAAATCTTAAAAGTTCAGAAATTTTGGATTATCCTAGCACACAGGTTAGTTAAGACCATAATGCATGTTGAATGTGGTGCTTGGTTGAACAATTAGAAGATAAATCTGTTGTTCTTCTTTTTCTGCCTCTGTTCTCACAGATGTATCTACTTGGCAATGCTTTTAAACCAGATTTGCAATGAGGGTCGCCAAAATGCACTGGCTGAAATTTTGGAGATTTTATCAGTTGTGTGTGAAACACACAAGTTACCTTTGGCTCAGACCTGGGTTCCTTGCAGGCATCGCAGTGTTCTGGCTTATGGTGGTGGTCTGAAGAAGAGCTGTAGTAGCATTGATGGTAGTTGCATGGGACAAGTCTGCATGTCCACAACTGATGTCGCTTTCTATGTAGTAGATGGTCACATGTGGGGTTTCCGGGAAGCTTGTGTTGAGCATCACTTACAGAAAGATCAGGGAGTTGCTGGGAGGGCATTTTTCTCCCTCAGCTCTTGCTTCTGCAAAGATATCACTCAGTTCTGCAAAACTGAGTACCCCTTAGTACACTATGCTCGCATGTTCGGATTAACAAGTTGTTTTGCTATCTGCTTGCGGAGTACTTATACTGGGGATGATGATTACATTCTAGAATTTTTTTTGCCCCCTGCCATAACTGACAGTTATGAACAACAGACTTTGTTAGGTTCCATATTGGCAACCATGAAGCAACATTTCCAGAGTCTTAAGGTTGCCTCTGGGATTGATCTTGAAGATGATGAAGGAACTATTGAAATCATTGAGGGTGAGGCTACTGCAGACAAGAAACTTAATCTGAGAATGGAATCTATCCGAATACCCCAATCTGTGAGATCACCACCCCAGCCTCATGCATTACCCAATGGAGGAGAGTTGGGGCAACTGGACATACCTGAGCAGCAGTTAATGGAGAATTTTGATTATATGAATAGTAGAGGAAATGCCGTAAATGTTGGTGGGAACGACAACCCTGTTTCTTTGCTAGAGAACAAAAATACGAGAAAGCCATCAGAGAGAAAACGTGGAAAGACAGAGAAATCAATTAGTCTAGAAGTTCTCCAACAGTATTTTGCCGGGAGTCTTAAAGATGCTGCAAAGAGCCTTGGTGGTATGCTTATTACATTTCATAGATTTGCTTTCATTTTTGACTTGTGTGTTCCTTATGCAATGTTGGTTTTATTTTTTATTCTGAGTAAGATTCTTGCTTTACAGTTTGTCCTACAACAATGAAGCGTATCTGCAGGCAGCATGGGATTTCTAGGTGGCCATCTCGCAAGATCAACAAGGTTAACCGCTCGCTTACCAAGTTAAAGCGTGTAATTGAATCTGTCCAAGGTACCAATGGCACATTTGGGTTAACTTCTCTCACTACAAGTCCTCTCCCAGTAGCTGTTAATTCCATTTCTTGGCCTTCTGGTTTGAATGGTTCCAACCAACAGAATTCACCAAACTCGAAACCTGAACTTCTTGGTGAAAAAATTCTATCTCCCATTTATAAGACACCTGGGAGTGATGGACACACAGAGCTGGAAGATCGGTTATCGGGAGGAAGGATGTCAACTCATGAGGAACACATTCATGAGCAAAATGCACTTTCACCAGAGATAGGTAAAGGCAAAAACAGCCCCAAAACAGGGAGTGGATCAAGGGAAGAGAGTGCTGGGTCCCCTACTTCTCATGGTTCATGCCAAGGTAACCCTGCAAATGAAAGTGCACCCGCAAAGGATGTACTTGTTTCTTCTATCCACGAACCGCGCTTTAAAGTAGGGGGCTCCCTTGAATTGGTGTTTCAGCCTGTGGGAGAAATGAATCTAAGTGCTGCATTCTCAATACCTGATGCTCTTGTGACGACAGAACCTCAAGAACCATTTGGAGGATTGTTAGTCGAGGATGCAGGAAGTTCAAAAGATTTGAGAAACCTGTGTCCAGCAGTGGCAGATGCAATTGTAGATGAGCGATTACCCGAAAATAGTTGTGCAAACCTGCCATGTGCTGAGCTTTCTCCTAAGCAACATCTGGCTACTCTTTCTCAAACAATGCCACGTGTGTATTCTAGGCAGGAAATGAAGAGTGTGACAATAAAGGCTACTTACAGAGAAGATATAATAAGGTTTCGGATATCCTTAAGTTGTGGTATTCTTGAGTTGAAAGAGGAAGTGGCCAAGAGGCTAAAACTGGAGTTGGGTACTTTTGATATTAAGTATCTGGATGATGATCAAGAGTGGGTTTTGATCGCGTGTGATGCTGACCTGCAAGAGTGTCTGGATATTTCAAGATCATCTGGGAGCAATATGATCAGATTGTCAATTCATGACATAATGGCCAATCTCGGAAGCTCCTGTGAAAGCACTGGAGAATTGTGATTAGATTGTAAATATGTTAGTCTTAGAAATTCATTTTTGTAGTCCTAGTCCTAGTCATAGAGCACTTGGAGGGTGAAATTGTAGATTTTGGTTCTAAGAGGCTGTTTCCAGCAGTAACAAAATTTCCGGTCAAGCCATAAACAATTTCATTAGTCTTAATTGTTAATATGTATGTTTAGTTTTCAACAAGTCGCCGTGTAAGTCTGAACTGCATTTAACATTTTCATTGGCTCTCTGGTTTTAGACTTTCAGTCTTGAGTTGATACATGTATGTATATATGTATGTATGTGTATATATTCCCGAGCAAGTGGAAGTGTTAAGAGTTACTGCCTTTTATGTTTAGTTTTCTACAAGTCATTGTGCCTTTTTTTTGTTTTTTTTTTTAATTTAATGATTTAGTTGATTTAATTATAATAAGTCATTAAATCTGTCTGTTTTTTCAACGTAATAAAATTTTTTAGCAATTAGATTATTAAATTATTAAACTATTTTTTTAACTTTTTCCTTAATCTAAAAAGTTTGAATTATATCATTAAAAGATATTTTTCAAAATATTTTTTATTTAATTAATTAATTTTCATCCTTACTTAAATAAAATTTAATAATTTATATTATTACCCATATCTATATCACTTGTGATAATATATAATGGTATATCATTACTATTTTATCTTTTTATTTTCTTGAAATTAGCATTGTTTATTTTCATTAATTTTTTATGGATATTTTTCCTATAAAAACATCATAAACTGTAATAAAATTAGTTAACATATATAATATAGAATATTAAAGAGTTGTATTCAATTGAATATAATTTATGTTATGGTAATATATTATCTTCTTAATATATCTTTGAGATGTTTATTATTTTTTTAACATTTATAATTTGTAAATGCATAAATGTAAAAATATTAGTTTGTAAGTTTTTAAGTTAAAAAACAAAAAACTTAATATTTATTATCAGCGATTCAGACACAAAAATAAAGATATTATTTAGATTCAGACATTTAGTTATATTAAAAATTTAGACTAATTTAAATCTATTCAGATTTTAGACAAAAAAATAAATGTCGCCATAGTTTTGGGCTGACGTGTGTGTTCGTTTCACAATTGTGTAGATGTATAGAGTTATTGTCATGTAAATTTTAAAGAACGCAATGACCTCTTTTTAACCTCTTTTTAACTCGTCGTTGAGGGGAAGCTACTTAATCTTCATTGCCCTCATTTGTTTGCTAGCAAAAGCATTTCATTTGAGAAATCATGGAAAGCAAACAATTTAACTATAAATTGCCGATGGTCGTTGCAGCCAATTAGGATGGTCTAGCGAAAAAGCTCATCTAGAACCAACAACGAGCAAAATGGCCCATGCCATGAATGACATGGGAGATGTTGCAGCTTCTCTAACTCAGTCCATTTGTGCCGAGGGGACTTTTCCCAAGAGCTTATCTAAATTCTAATACTGATTATTAATATATATACACATCACATTATGGAGAAATTATTCAAATATTTGGCTGGCAAGAAAAAGTTGGCGATGAGAACGAGGGCCGGAAGCCCATTCCCCATCTGGATTTACATTTACCAGACACCATGAAGCACAAAAATTAAATAAGAGTTGAAAAGCAAAAATGTTCAAAAGATGAGTTTGAAAATTAAAACGACGCATATCCTTGAGCTCTTGGCTGACTGGCTCCCACGATTGCTGCTAACCACCGTCATGAGAATAGAGTAGGGGCGCACGCGCATCAACCTCCATCGGCAACTGCGGTGCCAATCTTCTTCGAATCTCCAGAGTCGGACTCGGACACAACAACAGCCGACAAATCCACCTGGCCCTTGCCTTGTCTTGCTGCCATCTGTCTCTTCGTGGATTTGTAATAGCAGGCATAGAGAATCACCTGGGCCACCCCCAATAACGTCCCCAGCCCATTCGGAATCTGATGATTGGTATCCAATCCAGTCCACCAAAATAATTAAATTGTAAGCAAATAAACAAATTGAGGCTTTGCGTTACGTATGAATGAAGACCTAGCAAGTTAAAGAGAAAATTACAGCGATGAATTGGTCGAAAGGAAGGAAAGCGTAAGTAGTCCAGGCAATGCCATTAGCCAATGACATCAGGGAAAGGAAAAATGGCATATACTCCACGCTCTTAGTGGTAATCACGAGTTTCTAATAATAAAAATATGAGACGGTGATCAGAATTAGAATTAGAATTAGAATCATAATCATAATGAATTAATAATATTTAAAAGGCAATAAAAGGAGATTTATCAGTACCGACCATGACAGATAAGGGTGAAGCATACATCATGATGTTAAACAGAATGCAAATGATACCGACGGCCATGGAGCGTTGCTTGGTGGAGTGAAGTAGGGTTAGCACAAGAAGGGCGACAAGGGCGACGAATATGACCTCAACAAGCACCACCAACATAACTTTGATTCTCTTCTTCTTGTCAGAGTGGAGTACAAACAGAATTATGTAAACCACCTCAATGGCCGTGCCCGACCCATTTATGGTTATCACCAATATGCTGTGTGGGTGCACCATCGGCAGCCCGTACAACACCCATACCATGCAGTTTAATAACGTCGCCAGGTATGGTGCTGCCGAGTATTGTTCCACCGTCCCTTTCTTCACTATCTCAACAAATGTTGGCCTGCACCAACCATTACATTTATCAAATAATCATTTTTCTTTATCAATTCATAATTCATTATTATATATAACTCATTTTCATTCAATTTCTCAAGGGGTGATTGTGCAGAAATTGAAAATTGATCTTGTGTATTAACTAATTAACATATTAATTTCAGTACGACTAATCTTACCAAGTAAGTTATGTACTAATTGGGATGTATGGAACCACTTCCGTGGCACTTAACATGACAGACCTTTAATTGGTGTATCATGTATAACTACTATGTCAACCGAATACAGAAAAAATAATTACTTGATAATTTATGAGCGTCAACTAGTGTAGGGATAAGTCTTGGGTACTGATTTTTTTTCTTCGGTCTTTGCTACGTGCATACTTTAATCAATCATGATAATATTCATATTCATACGACGATACTTCAACCAATCACGATAATATTCATATTCATATCACTGAATGGAGAAGGAGTAATGCTCAAAAAAACACCAAAAACCTTCTCCTAATTGAGATCATAAATCTCTTATCTTGAAAATAACATATATGTTTTCAAACTCCACTCATCTTGTTAGGAATGGAATTAAGTTGCAGCTGGGAAGGGAAGAAAAGGACAAGAAATCTGGCACCTAGATATTGGTTTTTAAACTTTTCCTAAAGGATAACCGCAATTTACTTCTCGGTGGAAATATTAATTAACGGTTCAGTTACGGCTCTAGTTTCAATGAATGCTACTCGAAAACCCAACAATGCCCCTTGATGTATTCCAAACATGGCAGATAACGTGGGGTTTTAACTGTCTTTCATGGTGAAGTGACAACTTACGGTTATGGGACTCGTGAACTACAAAAATCACAGTCATCAACAACAAAAGATTATAATTAAGTTGAGTCCATACTTTTCTCAAAATCAAATAAATAAATACATGTTTTCGCTTACACTGGTGATAAGAACAAGAAGAGAGAGATGATATTTCCTGAAAATAAACAGAAGGAACCCCGCATCAGTTTAATTTAATCAGATGGGAAAAAAAATTCTCCCAAAAAAAAAAGAAAATTTAAAAACGCCAATTAGTAAGAGAAGTAAGGGCTAAAATGCTACATGCAAAATCTGTTTACCCCACCAACTAAAGTAAAATCGTGCATTATTCCTCTCTATACTACAAATCAAGAACACAACACAACACTAAAAAATTGTAAATTTCTTATACTAGCCGGCAACATAATATAATATTTACCTACCTATGATACCCACTACATTTCGAATAGTGTTCACTACTGCAGAAACCATTGTTGTAAGCTAAAGAAGAAGAAGAAGAAGAAGAAGAAGAAGAGAGCTTATAAGCAAAGGGATTAGAGAATTTATGAAGATAATTAGAACCTGAAGAAAGAAATAGAAGAGGTGGTTATATATAGAGAATGAGTTAAGAGAATAGCGGTATGGCAATAAAGTTAAAGAGGAGGTTCGGTGTTGCTCTGTCTCATTCTCATATGAGATTTTTTTTTTTTTAAATTTTGGCAAGTATATCACCTGCATGACATGTAATGTAATGTGTCGTGAAAATTATACATAGAAAAGAGTGTCTTTATTATGAAAGAGGAAGAAAAAAATACCAAGTCGTGAAGGATTTTTTTTTAATTATTTTCTTTTAGTCTCTCATTTTTAAACGAGTGATTAAGATTGGGCTTTGAATTTTTATATTGTTAATTGATTTTTTTTTATTGATAATTAAGCAATTTTTTTAAAGTAAATTTAAAAAATAAAAAGAGACTAGAAGAGAGAAAAGAGAGAGAGAGAGAGAGTGGGAACCCTAATCTTTTCTTTCGTGGCACCATCTTCAAGATCCTTCAAAATACAGGTTTCAGGCAGCCCCTTTATTGCTCTATTGGCGTTTCATAAGTACTGCTGGGACTATTGGCCAATTGCCAGCAATTTCTTCAATTGAATCCATTTCCTTTCTTTTTTTTTCCCGAACTTATCCAAAACCCACGTAGGCTTTTAACTTTGCTTGTCAGAGACACTTGTCTTCCTGACTCTGTTAATATACGAAGAAAACCAACGCTCACACCTTCAAAATTTACCCTAATCTTAATCTTAATGTACATGTAATATGTACAGGTCTCCAACGTTTTAAAGATGAAGACAAATTCTCTCTTAATTTGAGTTGCATGTAGTGGTCAATCATCGCACATGTGGCTCCTCCATTACTTCTTCTTCGAAACAAATCTTATTACCGTGTAAATTTCTAACATTAATTAAATTAAAAGAGGTGTACATATTCATTCCTAAAATGTAAACTAGCTGCCTGTACATTAGGGAAAACCTTAGAGATATGAGTATTCTTTTTCTAATAATAATGTAAAATATCGAACTCAGCTCCCTCCCTGCCTCCTTGATTAACCTGAACTGAATGCATGTAACTAAAAGTGGGAAGATGTTGCTTCGTGTAGCGTTAAAATAGGGTTTTTCACAATTTGGGGCGATATAAGAGCTGGGTATGTGTAGTGCTCATAAGTCATAATCACTTGAATCTTAAATGAAGCATACAAAGGTGGCACTGTACAAATTTGTTCAACGTGTTGTGTTTGATTATAGATAAAATAGGCCATGTGACAAGATTTAGCTGAATTTCATTTCATCAATCGTGAATATGATGATTTTGCATAGGTCGGTCATGGCTAAGATGTGACTCTATAACATGCATTTATTGCTGCAGTGAAACTTGATTGTGTTGCTGTATATATCTCATTCTTCTTAAGTACAGATTTCCAGTGTTTGCTTTCCCAGTCCCGCTTTTTATCTAAACAATGTGCTAACTACTTTAGCAATTAGTTAATGGTTTCAAAAGTAATCCTATATATATATAGCATTATCTCCACGAAAAAACAGAATAGTTACCTAAAAAATAATTGTGTAGGATTAACAGGCATCAAGTTTTCGGATAAGTAAATAGAGAGGACAGATAATTAGTCAATGAAAGAAGAGAAGAGATCGGAAAGATGGGCATCGAATTCTTTTTGGAACCTTTTCAAGCTGTAGCTTGTCGTAAAAGGAGGGTTATGTGCATGTAGCAGAAAAAATTGGCTCAATTTTGGAAATGTTGGTGAGAGTGTCAGAGAATATATTTCATGCACAATCATTATTGCTTTTATCCTGCAAAATCATCTTTAGAGTTATGAACTCCACGGATAAAAAGTAGAATTGTCCAGATACCCTACGCCGTTGTCCTTGTGTTCTAATGGGACCTTCTTTGTTAATCAGCCTGATTAGTTCGGAATTGGACTGTTATTAATAAAGAGAAATATTCTATTTTAAAATTATAATAATCTATTACAATATTGGGACATTGTGTGTGTGTGTGTATATATATATATATAATTTACTCTACTAATATTGAAGAGATATTTACTGTTTCTAAATTTTTTGAAAGAAAAAAATGAATGTAAAGAGACTCAAACTCATGATTTTATTTTATTTATTTTTATTTAACTCACACATACTTGTAAAGTTCGAACTTAAAACTTTAGTCTTAAAAAAACTGCCCATCATCACCGAAATTAGATCTTAAACTCATATTGATTCTATTAAACAAAAGTGAATTACTAAACAAATTAGATACATTATTAGCAGCTAGCAAGAGATTGGGTTTAGTTACTATTCCATGAACAAGAGATTAGGAGGGCTCAACTTTTGGGGGAAAAAAAAAGGAAAAAAGAAAAACTCTTATCTTCAAGGGCTGGAAAAGGTCAAAAGCTAATTCTTCATCCTAACAATTTTTGCTGAACTCATCAGGCAAAAAGCGATTCCGCTCCCTACCTTAATGCTAATTGGACTGCTTGTTACACTTGTCACAACGGAATGGATGCTTCCCTGAGATCAGCAAATTATCAATTACATTACATATAATATCTTGAAAAAGAAAAAGCTTATCACATTCATCACCATATTTTTGCATCTTTCAAAGTTCGAAAACAGTTTCAGAAGAGAGCTAGCTGTCCAAGACTGGTGGGCAGAAGGTTTTAGTCTCCATCGGTAAACAGGGGAAAGCAAATGTCAATGGTGCTGCTTAAACGTGTTAATATATTCCTCTGCCTCTGGGCCAGTACTGAATCAAATTCTGATAAGGAATCACAATTTGACGGTATGAATTGATGATCATGATAGTGCTCAAGAAATGAAGATGAATACTTGCATGAAAATGGAAATAAGAAGCAGGAATATTATCACCTACAGGTCACAGGTTCCACAAATTAAGTAATTTTGGATCGGTACCACTAATACAATGTATTGCATTAAGATTCCGAATTAAATTTCATTCCTTGTCATCCTCTTGTTTCTTCTTCATTTTCTAGAACCAAGAATATTAATTTATGGGTATAAATATCAATCATAAATATAAAGAAATTATAAATGATAAAATAAATTTACATCATAAACAGTGACAGAAGAAATTATAAAGAAACGCTAACTATTCTTGTCCAGTTACAACTAAGCAATAATAATTGTAATCAATTTTATTTGATTCCCCACTAATTTTCAGAAAAAGATTACATAAAGAGTAGTGCTAGAGAGAGAGAGAAGCATGAGAGAAAGACGAGAGAATTTTGCTCTCTCTCTCTCTCTCTCTATCCCTTTCTTTATTGTTTCTCTCGTCTTTCTCTTGTGCTTCTCTACACCAAGTATTTTCCTTACATAAAATCTCTTGTCGACGATAAATAGTGATATTAAAAAAATAAGGGAGGGTTATTTGAACTTACTAATTTTCTCTCTACACCATCTTTTTAATTAAGAATTTTATTGTCAAAATAATTTTTGATAAAATTATTTATTAATCATTTTTTCTCTTTTCATTCTCATCAATTCTTTCAAATATTTTCTTTTAATTGTAAATAATTAGTTCATTATAAGTTATCATAAATTAAGAGGAGGAATAGTTGTTATTAAAAAAATAAACATCAACAAATTTTTATCAGACAAGAAAGTTAATTAACATAAAAAAATTAATCTTTACCAATGAAAAAAAGGTAATGAATATATTAAAAAAAAATCTTATATGAGTATCTTATCAACGCCCGTAAATGATAAACCATAGATCAAGCTACTGAATCGGGAAAATTGGGTGCTATGACATTCATAGAGCTTTGTATTGGCTAAGTTCATGAGTTGGAGATAAGTGAACTCAAACCACTTGACTTCCACAGCAAAGTAGACCATTATCTCTTCAGGTCCTCACTGATTTTACCATTAAAGATGCAGTCGTCAATTATCCCGAGAGGACACAATTACTGCGAAAACCGTATTAATGATGAGAAATGCATTTTTGCTATGCTACTAATACTTGCTCACCTATTCTTCTTCTCAAGCCTAGCCGAGGAAGAGTTACTGGGTGTAAATTTTATTATAATTTCCCTAGAGGCTATGGTAGCACAACTGAGATAGTGACGAGTCTTCTAAGGCATGAAATAAAGATTATTATTTACTAAGAAAGGCAAAAAAAAAAAAAAAAAGAACCGAAAAGACAGTTAAATAGAAAGTTTTGTTTGCAGAAATATGAGAGTAGAGAAAATCTATAGAATCGTGAGTAGAAAGAGAAAGAAATTAATTAGTTGTAATTTTGAGATTTAAAATTTTTATCATTACTTATAATAAAAAGTTTGTTCCTAACATTACTAATAATAAAAACAGTGGTTTACCTAAGGTCACATTTAGTGTTACTTACATCCTAAAAAAAATTGTGTGAAAATGAGCAACTGACATGTAAGGTCAATTTTTAGTGAAAATGAATAACTGACATGTAAGGTCAGGATCTCGTTTTGGCTCATCTTTAGCGGACTGTTAAGTTCCTAAAAACGAAGCCATCAAAACATGAATCAGGAATTTATTCACTCTGATGATTGTTCATTTTCAGCCAATAATTTTAAGGGTACAACACGGACATTCAAATAAAACAATTTAAAGAAGAAAAAAAAGAAGAAAACCAATGGGATCTCAAAGCTTTAAAAAAACAGGAAACCTCACCAAATTACAACATTGAACACTATACATAAATGAAATTCTATGTTACAAAGCGTGCACTTCTGGAAAGTCGAAGTGATGAAGATAATGTCTTCTTTTTTTTTTTTCAAATTCTAAAACCCAAGCCTGGCCATCTCTTTGTGGCTTCTTTCTTTGTCCTCCTTGAGTTGGGATCAATGAGATTTTCCAGTGATTTTGCTTTTCTATTGCGTGCCCTGCCAGCTTCTTTAAGAAGTTCAGCTAACCGGTTCTTCTCGTCCTCAAAATCAGGATTCGCAATTCCAAGCTGTTCCTCTCTCAGTTTAAGAACATGCTCCAAGATCTCAATGGCATCTGCTACTCTGCAGTAATTTCATCAAAATACAGCTCAAATCAGACAAATTTTTGACTTTTGGAGTACCAAACACATTAATGCAACATGTGTCACCAGGCTGCAATGACATAGAGCAAAAAATTATGGAAGGAAAATCATGCATAAGCCATCCACTAATGACATGAATGTATGACCACGTAAGGACTGATAAGGAATATAGTCCAGCCTATCATAACTCAAATTATTAAACTCTGCCATCATTTTAATTGTCCAAATGGTTGAAGAAAGGGAATACAAGTTTAAATAATTTGGTCAATACCTCCATAGAGAATTTTTTTCTGTTACTGAATACTCGGGGAACTAGGATATTCAGTTCTCATGATATAGATGTCAGTTTCCTTTATGCGGATGCAGATATTCAATAAATATCAGGAGATATGAAAAGATACAAACACAATCCTCATCATGATGCTATCAAATTAATTACAACTAATACAAGCCAGGTCAAAGCCAATTAATAATTTTCTTAAAGGTGGTCCAAAGAAAACAGACAAAAAAAGGGAATAGTATTGAAAGATTAATACCTTCCCATAGCATCATATGTTGCTGCAAGATTGCTATATACTCCAAGGGTATCTTGGTGACATGGCCCACACTCCTGTTCCAGAATTGCCCTTGCTTCTTCGAACAACTCAGCAGCCTCGTCTATCTTGAACAACTGGACACAAGCCAATCCCATCTGGTTCAACACAACTCCGAAAAAAGCCGACTTCCTTTCCCCACTTGCTCTAAGTTTTGCTATAGCACTCTCAAAAGAACTCCTTGCTTCTTCATACCTCCCAACCATGTAAAACATTACACCCATCCGTGCTTCTATTCCAGCAATTGTGCTTTGCTGTCCTGGTTTATCCTCCAATAACTTCATTGCCCTCTGCAAGAGCTTCAGTGCCTCCTCAGGCTCATCTACAGACTCATAAATGGCTGAAATTTCCGTCAACCCACCAGCAATCTCTTCAGCTGTGGTTCCAGGCACAGGTCTCGCATATATTCTCAGGGCATTCTCACAATAGGATTTCGACTCACGGAGCTTTCCAGTCCTGTGGTATAGATCAGCAAGGCGCACAAAGACAGAGGCAACCGAAGGGTGATTGTCACCCTTTGAGGACTTGAAGACGGTGAGAGCCTTTTGGTAAGAGAAGACAGCCTCATCAAAGCGGCATAGCGACAGGTAAATGTTGCCAATGCTAACATCAATAGCAGCAACCTCATTATCTTGTCCATTCGCAATCATTGCCATGCTGGCCAAGACAAGGTGCTCTAGAGCTGCTTCATAATCTCCCTTTGCCTCACATATGAGAGCCATCAATCTGCGGTCAGCAGACTCTTCAAGAGATGCAGGCTCACTATGTGCACGATGAATTTCAAGAGTTTTCTTGCACAATTCTTCAGCTTTATCAAACTGCATTGCTTGAACATGAGCCTCGGCCAAGTATCTGTTATATTAAGTATCAAGATGTAATATCACTTTTCCTCTCCCAAAAAAAAAAAAAAAATGTAATATCACTTTTCCTTCTGAATTGCAAACATTAATTTAATCAAGCAATGTACAGCCAACATTAAACATTCAGTGAAATATTCAAGAACTTAATCCCATAAAAATTTTCAGCTTTAACAAACAGCAATATTAACTTTCAAAGGCTTCTCAGATCTTTGATTGATTTGTGCACTGCAACAAAAAGCTGCAAATGCATAACCCTGAAACTGTAAAAATAATGCAAACCTTAATATGCAGTCAATTTCAAAATTTCAACTTTCCATTTCTTCAAGATTCCACAGATCCAAACCAAACATAAATGTTCCACCTAACCATTCCAGTACATTCATTTCACTACAGTAATTGAACAATCATAACAGAACTTGGGACACAATTGCGGTCCCCTTTTTCCCCTAAGAAAACACTGAGTTTCCCAAATTTTTGAAATTTTAAGAATATTCTCACTAATCCTTGTTTTTCTAATACTATCAAAAAAGACAAATTCCCACTCCAAATCTTTGTAAATGTGTTAATTTCAAATTACGAAATTTATTAGAATCATAAAATCCAACCAAAAGATTTATTTTTTTAAGGAAAAAACAGAAACCTGCAAGTCTCTCCAACTCTAGGATCCGTCTCTCCCAAGGCTTCGATCTGAATCTTCAATCCTTCCTCGTAACAACCAATCGACCGATCAACTTGCCCCAGCATCGAACACGTGTCACCCAACTGCATATACCCAGAAAACTTGGCCAGCGCGTGATCCGCACCGCGCGTGACGTCCGGCACCGAAATGGCTTTCTCCAGAGCTGGTACAGCTTCCTCGAACTTTCCTAGACTACAATAAATCGCAGCCAGCACGTGCAAGCTCATTGCGTAGTCAAGGCTCGGCTCGGCTTCAGCCGCGGCGCAACGCTCGAACGACTTGGAAGCTCGGATTGCGTAGTCTAAAGCCTTACTCGGGCCTTCGCCGGAGGCAATCGTATCACGAGCGAGTTTTAAAAGAAACGGGCCGAGATCGGGGTTGTCGAGGGACGCGTCGGTGAAATCCGGGGGCGGTTTCTTGTTTCGTGATTGGGTCGGGCTTGGGGTGGCCTTCGATCGGGATGAGGGAGAGGGGGAGGGAGGCTTGGGGCGCGGAACTGGAGTCGTTGGGGGCTCCGGTCGGGGCTCCGGAACGGTGATTCGAGGAGGCGGAGCGTCCGGTGGAGTTTTGACGGAAACTAAACCGGGCATGGTCTCGAGTTGGGGTTTTGAATTTCGGATCGAAATGAGAGTACAAGTTTGGTGAACTTTTTATATAAAAGTGAGAGAGAGTTTTTAATTTTAGAGAGAAGTGAGTGAAAGACTGGAACTTGTTACCACTCGCAACCGACAGGAAGGTTGGGATCTTCAGACCAACAAATTGATGATGAGGAAAGGGTGATATGGTAATTGTGTGTTTCTGGTGCAATTTCGTAAATTTCATCAGAGTAACGGTAAAAGTAACTGCCAGTCCTTTCTGGTGGGTAAATAAATAAATACTCAATTGGCTTTTGGTTTGTGCTCGCCGCTTACAGTAACCATGTCGTTTAGGGCTACTTTCCATGCGTTTTGATGCTTGCACATGAACGTTAGAGCCCTCACGTACTGACTAGTGAATACAAAATAAAAATTAAAAGTATCTGATAAATATATATGAGTTTTAAATAATATTTTTAATAAAAATAATAAAGATATTATAATTTTTTTAGGATGAAAATAAATAATTTATCAATAATTCATAGTAAATAATGTTAATTAAATATTTTAATATTGTAATTTTTAAAGTAAATCTGTTTAATCTCAATATCAATAAGTAAAGTTATTGATGTGAATATTTAATCTAAGTTGAACCAACGTCAAAACTAATTTCAATTTTCGGTTGAATTTGATTTGATCTTAAAAATCGATCAGTTTCAATTCGTAATCAAACTGAATATCATACCTGATCGCATTACGCTTAAAAAAAAATTGTTGACATGAAAACTCAATCCCATTTCTTCCTCAAAAGTCAAAATTAAAAATACTAGTTACCGCCAAACTTATCTCTCCCTCACTAGCTGCTGTTGCCGTCGGTCGCTTCACGCTGCCACCAGTCGTCACTTTCAGCAATCAGCCCGTCAGCGCCCCTTGTCATTGTTACTCTCTTACAGTAACGGCGCTCAGTTACTGCAGCTTCCATCTCGTCGGTGTCGTAGCTCTTCACTTGTAGTTGTGATTAAGAGGAAACTACTATTGTTGTTCCGTGTTTCATATTATTAATACATTATTTTCCAATTATGTTTTGAGTTTTGGAGAGACGGTTGTGGAGATTTAGGACTTGTTTCATCTTTTATGTCCCATGAAGACTTTTTTTCCCCTTTGATTCTTGTAAAGAATCCCAGCTTAATGGCTTCAATCCTCAATTCTGGCTCCAAATTGAAAGAGGAAAGCTCTCGAAATTGTCTTCGCACAACTTTTCTTCTTCATCAATGTAAGTTCGCTTCGCAGTTTTCTTCCATCTAAAATCCATGGTATTTTGATTTCCATATTTAGCAGATTGAGATTTTTTTTTTCTTTTTTGATGGGCTTAAAATATTGTAGAGAATCCTTTGTCAAAGTAACAAGGCCATGAATACCACTGTATTACAAACTCGTTGATTATGTAGAAGTTATAGTTCAAATTCAAGAAGAAAGAAGAAATCAGATAACTTCATGTTCAATAGAGTTCGAGTCACTTTTTATTACAATTTCAGGTCTTTAGGGGCCTTGGGTAAACCAAACCTAATTTTACACCCAAAGTTACAATTTAAACCTTATCGAACCAATCTAAATTTCGACTTGAACGGAACTAATTTTTGAACCCATTTTAAGTGAATTCTGAAGCTCGAAATTGTTGCAACCGAAATTGAAATCCGAAATGCCCACTCCTACCAAACAGGACCTAAATGTTCATTCCCAAGTAAAATGCAAAAGTTTCTAGTGATTTATACCACACAATATCCTCCACTATCACGGATGATTTCTTATTGACATTGCAACTTTTTTTGAACATGTAGCTACCCAACTAGGGGTGTGTGTGTATAGAGATGGCAATTGTATCCGCAAACTCACAAACCCGCTCAAATCCACCTGCCAAAACCCGCCCGCTACGGGTAATTTTACCTGTAGCAGGCGGGTTTAGTATTATAAACTAAAACCCACACATGGATGTGGGTGGGTTTGGTATTAACCTTATATTCAGTGGATACCCGCATGAATATCCACCAAACCCACAATATTTTTTTCAAATATTTTTAATTTAATTTAAATCTAAAAATGTATAAAGAAAATAATGTCATTATTCAAACTACCAAATAGCCAAAGGTTTAAAGTTGTGTATGTGGCCCATCTCCCATTCTAAAGTCATAACTTAAAGAAAACTAAAGGCATTTCCCTTCGAATTAGTATTTGAAAATATTAATCTTAATTACTATTATAGGCATTGTGTTGGATGGGTGCTTATGGTGGTGAATGAAATGAATATCTTCTCTCAGAGCTTGTTTTAAATGATAATATGAAATGTAATTATTATTTTTAGATACTAGTTTGTGTTTTTTTAATGGATTTGTGTAATTTATACTTAAATTTGAGAATTTGTGTTGGATTGATGTTGAAATTTTAATTTTTCATTTACATTGTTTAAATATAAAATTGAGTATGTTATATGAAATTTGAGGTTATTATTATAAATTTATATATTAAACATTTGTGATTTTAAATACGGAAACCCGCAAAAAATCCATTGGGTACCATTGCAAGTTTGGTAATTGTTAAAACCCGCTGCGGGTGGATTTTTTTAAAAAAATTAAAACCCGCTGTGGGTTGCGGGTGGATTTGGTAATTTAAATTTTATGCGGGTTTGGGTTTGGTAATGACAAACCCGTTGCGGGCGGTGCCCATTGCCATCTCTATGTGTGTAGTTATTTTCTTTTGCGAATGCCCACAATTAATAGGTTAAGTGAAATGGCCAAACAGTTTCACTTGAAAAAATAATTAACTTTTCTTTACTCTTTCTCTTTATCTGATAACATCCTAATACATTAAAAGATAAGAAAGAAACACATTCCACTATATTATATGATAAAATACATTGCATTAGAATGTATATTTTATTGTCCTTTGGTTTATCTTTACTTTTAAATGATGAATATATATATTTTTAGAATTAATTTGGTAAATTAAATTTTTATAAAATAATCATTAATAAGATTATCGTAACGATATTAAACATTGCTTTAAGTTGGCTTATATTAATTTTCCTAATAAATGATTATTAGTAAGATGTTGCACAAGTACAAAAAAATACTAGTTCTTTCACACTTATACTTATTGGTTAATTTACTAATCAACTTTTCTATACATAAATTAATTAATACAAAGAATGTTGTTGGAAAAGCATTATTATAAAAGGAAAGAAAAAGTAAGATTAAAAATATAACATATTTCCCTATGAATGGTGTGTGTGTGTGTGTGTATACATCATTCACAGGTGTGGATGACTTCATTTTTTTCTTTTTTTCTTTTTGTGTGGGCACGCTATTAAACCATGTAGTTTAATAATTAGTTAAAGTTGCTCTATTAAATTGAAAATTGGTTGGTTTAATAGAGTGTCTGGATAAAAAGAAAATTAGGACCCTTTCAATTAAGGTTCATAGTATGCGGTGTTTTTAACTCTACAAGTTTTATCAGATTCACTTCAATGGCGCCCTTTCAAATTAAGGTTTATAGCTAATTATGTATCATTAGTTCATGAAGATATGTATGTATGCAACTAATTAACTAATGTTATTGTTAGATTGGTTATGTAAAATTAATTAGTTTAATTTTGACCGTGCTGCCTACAGAAATATAATGGAAACGTATATACGTAGTTGTGAATATTAATTAGTTTAATTTGAGACTATGAAATGATAATAATAATAATTTATTTTGACGGATAGCTAGGTATGTAATACTAATACTAGAAGCAAGCGGCTGATAAGATATATATCATCACATTCACTTAGAGGAAGCGATTTAACATAAGAATGAGACTACGATGATGATAGTTTTAACTTCGGGCTACTATTATTTTATCACTTTTTTTTTTCTTTTTTTGACATATCATTTTATCATCAATTTTTTTTGGCAAACTTAATGTTTCAATCTTTATCATTTTATTACCAAATCAATAACTGCGTTAAGAAATTACTGATATCATAAGAGTAAAAAAATAATGGTGAAATTATTTTTTAATAATAAAATGATACGTTGCATATGATTTTAGGAACATGATCATCTACTGAAATTTTAAAAATCTTTTGCCATGTGTCTTTTAGTGTTAGTGTATAGGTAATATTTAATTTTTTTTATATTTTTATTTATTAACAACCAATCAGTGATTGAATTATTTGCTCAGAACATGATTAGATTATGAGAGAACATTAATCCCTGATTTTAACTTTTTAACTTTTAAGCAAGAGACTTGTGCTATACGTTGTTTCTCTTACCGATAGTAGATGGGGAACATGAAGTCTACTATTCATATTGGCTATTGCATGCGTCCGATAGCGAAGTCAACTGTACTAACTTTTCTATAATGTCACCTCAATTTGTTGTTGCTACTTATTACTTGCATGCAAAGGTTCAAATTTCAAAATTTAAAATTCTACGGATACCCAGATTGGCTGGTGTATATATATAGGTTTTGCCCACAAAGTCTCGACCAATGGTTATGAAAGCGTTCAGTTAAATTCCATGCATGTATTTTTCTCAAAGGTGCACAATCGCAAAGGTTATTAGCTTTGACAAGGGTTAATTTACCACTGGATTCAAACCATTCAACTACTAAGACAAAATTGCTTCATCTTTCAACACTAATATACAGAGACTGTCTAGCTAGCAGCTGTGTGTTTTTTTTTTTAATCTTTTGGGGGGGGGGGGGGAGGACATGTAATTGTAGTTTAGAAGTTAATTTATGATGTTTCAACTCACATTTATTTGAAGAAAAAATCTATAATATTGTTGATATGTTTATAAAAATTATTATTTAAAAACTCATATTTATTTATTGAGTATAATCCACTTTTATTTCAAGCTTTCATTTCACAGCACTTGCGGTTATCTCCACACAGCCATGCTCACAGGAAAATAACCAGCATGCAATTCTAGACCAATTGATTGTCTAAGCCAAGCAGCTCATCTCTTCGATTCTCTATCAACGAGTAAAATTAATTATGCTGATTAAAGTCAAAGCCCAAAGCGTATGGCATTTGGCCCACGCGTTCTTGTGCGTGTGTGTATATACATATATTAATTTTTTAATTAAAAATTATTAATTATATTAAAATATGTGATTTTTTTTTATCCTTTAACTTGATTTGACTTTTAATATGATCAAAGATTTCTTATTGAAAGCTCACGCTATATACATACATACATACATACATATATATATATAGAGAGAGAGAGAGAGAGAGAGAGAGAGAGAAATTATCCATCTACATCATATAGTGTATTAGTGCTTTTGTTAAATTTTTTCAATTAACTAATACACTATATAATACACACAACAAGCCCATATTTTAAAAGATGCAGACATCTGCATCTAAGAAAGATTATATATAGAGAAAAATTTTCAAGTGCGAATTGAGATTTCATGACAATGTATAAGCCTTTTACAACATTATAAATCATTTTACAATATTGTAAAGGTGTGTTTGACACATTGTATTATATTATGTTATATTATATTATTTTAATACTTTTGTATTGTATTATATTGTATTACATTAGTAGTGTATTATAACAATATTATACAATATTTGGTACTACACTATACTGTAATAATTTTTTTGTAATTAATTTAAATTAAATATTATAATATATTATATTAATATATTTAAATTGTATTAATATTTTATACTATTATTAATTTTAAATTAATATTATTCATATTTAACTATTTATTATTAGTTATAATTAATTATAAATTTATTAATAAATTATAATGTAAAAATAAAAAATATAATATAATAATATTGAATAAAAAATTACATATTTATTAATTTATCTTAATAATTGTAATGTAAAAATAAAAAATTATATAATATTATATTAAATTAAAAGTTATATATATATATATATTATTAAGCAAAAGTCAAGTGGCAGTTGCAAAAGCGAAAGGGGCAAAACCAAAAAAAAAACAAGTGGCAGTTGCCGCATCAGCTTGGGCCATTAATGCAGTGCTACTGTAATTTTTTGTTTGCCAAACATGTACTTGTATAAATTTAATGCAATAAGAGGTTTTAATACAACAGTCAAACACACTGTTGTGAAACCCATGTTCCACACTTCACGTGGGCATCTCTAGAAAGAATGCACATATATGTATGCATAGATTTTTTTTTACGTTATTAAAGTAAAGGATAAATTAAAATATTAAAAAAACGCATACTGCAATAGATTACAAGACAAAATGTACTACACTTGAGTGTGTGTTTTACTTGTCTTTTAATTTATTCTTTATTTTAATAACTTAGTATACTCCTTAGTAGATATATATGTATATATATATATAGAGAGAGAGAGAGAGAGAGAATATTAATCTTGTCCAGGATCCTGGACTTTATTTAACTTTGAGAAAGTTATTAAGTTATATAGTTTAATAGTATATGACACTACACTATTAAACCAAATGTTTTAATAATTTTTCTAGATTTTAAGAAATCTAGAATCCTGGGTATGTATATATATAGGCTTTTGCTAAATTATAGCGCGAGTAACTTCCAATCCAACTACTTAGAAGGTATTGACCCCACTCTTATTACTTATATTGACACAAAATGTTGGGTTATAAGTTACTATGTTATAACTTAACATGACTTATATATATACTTTCTCTAATGAGCCCATCCTTACTTTAAAATATATAATTTTTAACGTATTAATATATATATATATATATATATATATATATATATATATATATATATATTATTTTAATGACATCCTCTCCAACCATTAATAGTGAAAATTGTATGATGATCATTGTACGTACTACACTAATAATTAGTTAGAATCTCAATTCTCATGCACACGATGTGAAACAATATTGCTTGTAGTAGTACTACGTGTTCCATGCTCACTGTATCATGATCTCTAGTATCTACATTACTACTCACAGTTACAGTTGAATTTTCTAAATTTGAGTACCATTCTCAACCAGTTAATGTCATATTGAACGGGTAAACAATGGCCACTTCGAACAAAAGGATTTCCCATATATAGGATATAGTAATGAAGGCTTATCTGCCAGGCCATCATGTTTTGTTGCCACCCAAATTATGATTATGTAATGGCGGCAGTCATGTCACAGCACCTTCTTAAAGTAGACTACTCAACCTTCTCAACTTTTTCTTGATTAATAATCTCTATTTAATCTCTTTAACAAGCTTCAATGACAGCTAACTTAACGCACCCTAATTATTATCATTCTGGTTGTAGCCACAACATTTTACGTACTGTGACTTGATCACGATCGAGCTGTCCTCTTGCGCTTCGAGTACCGCAGAAGATACTGCACAAGAGAGTTTATATTTCCTTTAATGCAATTCCTGAATTATGATGTACCAGAAGCTCTCTTTTTGAAAGATGGTTCGTTGTCATAGATTAGTAATTGGTGTTACTTTGTTTTCAAGCCATTGTTGTGGTGATTTAGTTTTGACAACCAAGCTCGGCCTCATCTTTAGACAAGCCACGTAACTAGTTAAGCCCAAGATTACTTTCTTAGAACACGACGTTGAGGCTATTCGAGCTAGGGATGGCAATGGGCACCGCCCGCAGCGGGTTTGCCATTACCAAACCCAAACCCGCACAAAATTTAAATTATCAAATTCACCCGTAACCTGCAGTGGGTTTTAATTTTTTTACAAAAACCCACCCGCAGCGGGTTTTAACAATTACCAAACCCGCAATGGTATCCGGCGGATTTTTTGCGGGTTTTCGTATTTAAAATCACAAATGTTTAATATATAAATTTATAATAATAACCTCAAATTCCATATAATATACTCAATTTTATATTTAAATAATGTAAATGAAAAATTAAAATTTCCACATCAATTCAACACAAATTCTCAAATTTAAGTATAAATTACACAAATCCATTTAAAAAACACAAACTAGTATCTAAAAATAATAATTACATTTCATATTATCATTTAAAACAAGCTCCAAGAGAAGATATTCATTTCATTCACCACCATAAGCACCCATCCAACACAATGCCTATAATAATAATTAAGATTAATATTTTCAAATACTAATTCGAAGGAAAATGCATTTAGTTTTCTTTAAATTATGACTTTAGAATAGGATATAGGCCACATACACACATACACAACTTTGAGCCTTTGGCTATTTGGTAATTTAATTAATGACATTATTTTTTTTATACATTTTTAGATTTAAATTAAATTAAAAATATTTGAAAAAAATATTGCGGGTTTGGTGGATATCCATGCGGGTATCCACCGGATATAAGGTTAATACCAAACCCACCCGCATCCATGTGCGGGTTTTTATTTATAATACTAAACCCGCCCGCAATGGGTAAAATTACCTGCAACGGGCGGGTTTTGGCAGGTGAGTTTGGGCGGGTTTGCGGGTACAATTGCCATCCCTAATTCGAGCTCTACCTATGCAAATGAAATGAGGAGGGTTACTGTTTTCCTACTCACCTCCACCTAAGGGAAAAAGTGTGCTTTATATATTAGGGCAAATAATTGTTTGTTCTTATATTTTGATTCAAGTATTTGTTTAATTTTTATATTTTAAAGAATACTTTAAAATATCTTATAATTAATATATATTACATTCTTACCCTTATTTTTTTTTTCCTTTTTTCAATAATATCATTTCAGCCATACTCTTGATATTAATTAATTTATTTGTAAAAAGTTAATTAGTAAATTAAGTAATAATTATTTATTAACAAATTAACCAATAATTATTTATTAACAAATTAACCAATAAATATCAGTCTAAAAAAATTAATATTTTTTGCACATGTACAATAATCTTAGTAGTAATTATTTATAAATAAATTAATATCGATCAACTTAAAATTTTTTAAAATTTATTTACATCAATCTTACGAATAATTATTTTAGAAAAAATTAATTAACTAAATTAATCCTAAAAATAAAATAATAATATAAAAATTTTGTAAATTTTTATGTTACTTTTTAGGTTAATTTAATAAATTATTATTTTTCTTTTTATTAATATCTTCAGGAATATTATTACAAGAGTACTATTGTAAAGGAAGGACATCTTAATGTATTTTTTAAAATATAAAGACAAAATAAGTACTTAAATTAAAATATAGAAACTAAACGAGCATTTACCCTTTATTATTATTTACAAAGCAGTTTTAGATGAAAAATTAGTAGTTACTAAGCAAATACTAGCTTATACTTACCCCAGAAGGAGCATGCATTAGAAGGGTGCTTAGCTGGATTAAGATGTATGGATTATGAAATCACCTACTACACATGGGGCTTCTGGGTCATTCAGAATCATTAATACAATTGCTGTCAAATGTCCGACGGTATGAACTTTCGTTTAACTCTCATACTTATCGAGAAAATAATAGTGTGGCGGATCTTATGGCTAACTTAAGCATTGGCCGTACCGAGTTCCCTTGATGGTCGTCTACACCTTCTGAGATCACCCAACTCTTTAAAAAAAGATACTAAATGGATTCCCTAGCTACAGGTTTCACTGAGCGTTCGTCTCCTTTTCATTGGTATCTTTGTGTTTTCTCTGGGTGTCTGTTTCTTCAGTTTGTATTCCGTTACAATTTAACAAGGATCGCAGGTATTTACCAGTTGAAGCAGAAGATATTGCCAACCATGTAAAAAACTACCTGGTAATAATATAGGTCCCAGAAAAGCTCAGGACGCAGGGGGAAAATAAAAAAATGAGGCATTACTACACATTTCACAACAGAGGATCAGAGATCATCGTATTATGTATAGGCTTTACACAGCAATTGAAGGGGTGGAAGTGTAAGGTTTGCATGATGGCCTATATTCCTTAACTAGCAATATGCAAAAGCCAGTCCAACTTTGGCAAAATCTGATGCAGAAGATGGCCGAATATCCCCTCTAAAATCTAACTTAGCTCGAAAAATACTGGAACCAGACAATTGCCTCACAAAACGAGTAAAACGGACCCAGTTGTGGTATTCAAACATATTTTTGTCCATCCTCAGAAAGTTGAATGAGAATGAAGGCTTTTCAAGACCCTCCGAATAAAATTTTGACATCTTTATCACCTGTTGAAATGCTGCATCATCTAGACTGGTTGCAGAATTTTCACCTTCAAGTGGAATCTCACAAATCCGTGCAGCCAATAAAAGCTGTCTAAGAAAGCCCTCTGGGCTACTAAAAGGGTTCATCTGTTTCTCATCCACATCTCGCATTTCAAAACATGAGCAGCACAAAGTAAAACCATACCTACCAAATATGCGAGCAATCGGTAAAAACCCATCTCTAGTTGAAGTATTGTAATAGCCAGCCGTTAGCTCAGAGGGATGTGATGGTGTGCCATAATGCCAGTGAATTCCACCTACTTTTGCAGAGGTATTTACTCTAGTACCCCGAAAAATGGTCTCAGCTTCCCTGCATATTCTTTCCCCATGAAGAAGCAACATACCTGAGTACCATTCAAGGAAAAAATTACCATATGCTGTATTCCATAAACCGTTGTCAGTTCTAAAAAATTCAGTATGTTCAGGATCTTGCATCAAATTGCTAGCACCAATAGGACCCCCATCTCCCCATTCACGCATCCCAATCTCTCGAGCACAGGCATTCAAAGAAGCAAGCATATACTGCCTCAACCAATGAAACAGAAAGCAAATCAAAACAGAAGTTAACTAGATTAAACATGCCATCCAAATCCAAAAACACATTAATTTAAGAGTAAAACTTGTCATTGGATGCAGGTAAGTTTGTAATGCTGAACCTTGCTGCCTACCTTATCGTAGCATTGAAACTCTCCAAGTTCACGTGAGCGCCAAGACCACATTAGCTTCTGGGAAGGAAGTGAAGGATATCTTAGTTCACCAGCAGGACCCATACCAACTTGGACTCCCTATAATATGAACAATTACAATGACAAAACCTGATTTATAAAATGATTAGCAGTTTAGCATCAATGACCAAGACAGTGTAAACTAGCTATAATTGGTAGCTCACAGTTATAATAGCTCCAAGTAGAGGTCTAAAAGTGTCTCTGAAGTTCCTCATAAAATCTGTATAAGCTTGGATTGGTGATCGTCCCCGCAGGACAGGTAGAATATCACATCCCAGGGAAATGTATTCCATATTTCTTCTTCCAAATCTGTCAGAATATGCTAAATCTGGATCTTTATCAATTTCTTCAAGCACCCATTGGGGAAGAGGAACCCTACAAGACACAAAAGAAGAAGCTTTAGAGCCACTATCACCTAACAGAAAGGTGCAAGACAATCCAGGGCACTTGAACAAATGCAGAAAGACCAGCTAGAAATCACCATGTTGGCCTAGAACTACATAGAAGTGAATTAGACCAGCTTATGTAATTATTGTCACACTGAAAAATCAATGAAGAAATGTCAAGATAAAGTCCTATATTGCATTGCATGGGGCTATCTTCGAATATGTGACAAAAGACTTCTGGAATCTAATAAAATAACCCAACAGAAACTGTGTAAACCAAAGTTGATCTGGTCTATTAAAAAACAACAAAAAATGTCCTAGTTACATGAGTAAAATATGAGAACCTACAAGCAACATTTTCAAAAACCAAATCGATGAATCCCCCAATAGTCCTTAAAACATGTTCTTTGACTACAAAGGCACACAATAAATGGGGGAAAAAAAAAACCTTTAACTAGTGTACTGCCACAAATGAATAGACCTCAATAGGTGAATAGTTCTGAACCAAAGCAAAAAATTCTTGTCAGTTTACGTCATTTATATCTTAAATCTCATTCTTGTGTCGCTTATATGGCGGGCATACTTTCCAGGATTATATTCTTATTCAAGATCCACTGACAATTCTCTATCTTCAATCACACTTGATAAAGCATCAATAAAATGGTTAAAACTTGAAAATGCATGCTTGCCAAAATCAATTTTTTCAGGCAAAAAGGCCCAAATAATTTGTTTCCTCCTTTCAATTTCCTTCCTCTCTGTAAAAATATATTATATATCCCTCTATCAATTTTTCTTCCCCCTAACTAAAAATCTAAAAGAAGTTGAGCTTATAAATTAGACCATGGGCATCCAGAGTATCTATTTCCAAGTCCCAATCACCCAAGCATTTAAAAAGAGTAAGAAAGGCGCATATATACATATAGATAGATGAGTTTTGTAATGTAAGCCATTATCTTTTATAATTAAACCTAATTACCAATCTCATTGTAGGTGAAAAACAAGAAAAAGATCGCATTAATAAAATATTACCATTTGGGGTCGCCGGGGCCAGAACCACACTGATGAAACGCCAAAAGGGCTCGAACTTTCAAACCACAATTGCTGGCCAAAACAATCAAGTCAAAATAACCTCTCCAATCATAAACGCCCGGCCGATCCCTCTCCACGACGCCCCACCACACCTCCACCACGACGCCCTCCACGCCGGCCGCTGCCAGAGCCTTGAACGACTGCGCCATCGCCTTCCGTCGCTTCACTTTTCCTCCTATCATTGTAGAATCTTCCGGAAGCTTCACGAAGACTGGTGAACCGTTCCGACGGCCCTGCGACGAGGCGCCATCGTGGAGTTTGTATCTATTGTTGTTGTTGTTATCGGCCGGAGATAACGAATTGGATGAATTGAGACGGCAGGAGACGCTGAGTCTTCGCGTTTGGCTCTGGAGTTTGTGTGAGTGAGTTAAGCGGAACCGAGGCAACTGAGTTGGCTCGGTCCGAGTACAGCAGAACGATGGGGCAAACGTTGCAATTGCCATTGTTTTAATGTTAGGGTTGGGTTTTCGAATTAAAATCGAATTAAAATGTTTTTGCAGAAACTTAGAAGAGAGAGCGAGAGGAGGAGGTAAAAATGAAAAAGCAAAAAGAAACAGAACGTGCGAGTTCGTTAACGGAATGAATGAGGGTGTAGAGCAACTGCAATCACATTTTTGTTGTGGGCTAATTGGATTGCAGTAAAGCATGCCTTCTTGAACAGCCAACGTGGCCTCATTTGATTGGTCACTGCAAAGTCATATGATTGGTTGATAGTTCGGAATCGTACTTGACGTCGTCATCGTCTTTACTTGAGCAATAAATTCAACGATCATGATCGTATGAGGGAACTAGGACCTAAAACCGTTGTGTCAATTTCGGGGACGTCTATATTTTAAATAAGGTCTATATCGGGAAGACTAAAATGGCCTTCACCCCTTTCGACATCTGTTTTTATTCACAGGTGCAAAGTTTTTTTTTTTTAATATTTTATTTTACAGAAAAAAGCCTATATTTGGCAAGTCCAAGAGGAAACAATCAGCATCATTGCTCTCGTTGCATACGTAATACGTTACATGCAACAGTCTTAAAGCACCAGCCACACAGCACCGCCAATCAACAATTCATAAGAAGTTTTCATCGAGAATATCAAGCTAATTGCCTAATTAGAGGAATGAAAGAGGATTAATTAAAACATTTAATTTACACGACAAGATCACAGAAAGGCATTTCTTGGACGACTCAAGATTCAAGAATCGAGATTTAGGCCATGTAAACTAAAAATCCTATATTTGCATACTGAAGCAACCAAAAAGAACTTGAAAAAGAATGGCTGAGAAAAAGCACATGAGACTGAATGAACAGCTAATATTAAATATGACAAATGCATGATTTGAAAGCCCTAATATTATGTGGTTGTCACCAATCCACATAAAGAGCAAGTATATAGGTTGAGTACATATGGAAAGATACCGAACTCTATGACAATTGACATGTAATAATGCAATACTTCAACTGACTCCATGTTTTGGTGAAGGAAAAAAAGGGGGGGGGGGGGGGGGGGGAAGACAATAAAGAGGGGAAAAATGTGGTATTATTACCACTGCTGCAAACGTACCCCAGTTTCTAAATCCAAACTTACAGCACCATTCACTCCATAAACTGCTATTGCTGACCCACCAGAGAGACACTGGCAGCTGTGATCAGGGTCTCTATCCTATCTCAATCCTCCCACAGTACTTGTTCCATTTCCTCCATTTGTAAAACTTCATCTATTTTCTGCCAACTGAGCAGACAGATATACAAGTCATCACCACCAACTTCCTCGATGGCAAAAGGAAACAATGAAATGAAAAAATTGAAAGGAAAAGACTCCATTCCAGCTGGTGAGAAATTGACAGCAAAACAACCCAAACATCTGTACTCAAAAATGGTGGTGACCTGACTCGGGGTATGCAAATCGATGATCCAACTCGACACACCCAAATGCATGCAAGTACTAGAATAAATGCGGTGGCACAGGCTTCAAAAAGAAATTGCTTTACTGATGGCCAACTTGGCCCATTCAGCAGATTCCTTAATCATATGATCATCCGACGATAAACATTCATTTAGAAAGTCTTTGCTTGACACAGACTGCTGAATCAAGGGACCAGCATTGCTACCCAGGGTATCTGCTAGATCTCCAAGAACCCCAATTGCTGTCTTAGTCACCACATCATCCCTAAAAGATGACAAAGAAACAGTCAGATAACATCATCATTAATTTAAAAAGTCAGGCAATAAACGAAAGATCTGGGTTCCAGAAGAGCTTACATGTCTTTCTCCATGTACAAACTATCTAAGAACTGAAGAATATGAGGAGCATAAGGCATCAACAGCTGGGTTTTTGGCGAGCCCTTAAAACCTTGAAAGATCCCAGAGAATGCCTCCAAGATTCCATTTCTCAAAGAATTGGTGTACTCCGTCATGTCATCATCAACACCAGATGTATGGACTGATAGCTCTGCTGCACTCTGAAGCATGGGCATAGCATACATCAAGTACTTCTCAAAGTTCTCCCCAATGGCCAAAGCAATGTCGCCAAAGCATGAAAAGATAGGAGGCTTCACAGATCTATGCAACTGATTGCTGGACAAATCCTTGAGAAGTTGAGTCATAATCCCATCACAATAAGGCAATATCTTATCCTCCAGAGCCCTGCATAAGTCCCCAACAACACCTACGGTGATGGCACAAACCTGGTAATCCTCAAAATTTTGAAGACCCATTTCTACATACTTGTAAAACTCTGGCATGTATTTAAGAAAATCTTGACCTGTTGCATAGGCAAGAGCTCCAATGGCAAGCATAGCCTCCTCATGAGCTGTGGCACTCCGAATAGCAAACACTCTTAAGAAAAGTCCCATCATCTGGTCAGCATACTGCATGAAAACGTACTTGGTTTGCTCAGATGATCCTAGCTTTTGTATAATGACCTGCAAGCAACCGCAAAGGAGGCCCTGTATTTCATTCTGCTTCTCCCTCTCATCAGATGAAAGCTTTTGTGCCTCAAGAGTTTGGTGGAGCTCCATCATAATGAGCGGAACTAGTTGCATGACCATAGGAGCTGTCTCGTCAGTAGAACACCTTACAACTTCATTCAGAGTTTCGTAAGCTGCAGTTCGGAGGCGTGATTCTCCAGCATCTTCTCGGTGAGTCACAGTGAGAAGGGCCTGAACAATTTCCTGGAAAAATGGAGTTAGTGGGGACGACGGTGATATTGCATCCTCAAAACCTTGGGCAAGGAAATAAAGAGCACCACAGGCTTTCTCGGCAACATTTGGAACATCTTTCATGCTCTGAAGCAGAACGCTAATGATCTGTTGGCAATTCCCTTGGTTAATTATGGGTGTCTCCAAAGTTGACCCATGCAAAAATTCAAACATTCTTCCAAGGGTCCATGCAGTAGTGTCCTTCACATGGTTATTTGGATCTTGCATTAGAGCAGTAAGCATGAAGTTCAGAGCAATATTAACAAGAGGGACAAGTTTCTCAGGAGACGGGCCTTCGAGAATGGAACCGAATGCATAAGTGGCTGCCTCCCTTTGCCTCCATTCTTGTTTTGTTATATTCTCTTCAACAAATGGCATAACAAGTGGTACAATATCATCTCCAACAGTCCTTGCAACCAAACCCAAGCACGTGCCTCCAGCCATTGCAATATTCCATGCCCCTTCATCCTGATCCTGATCCTCTTCCTGCTTTAGTAGTGTTTCCAATAACAAGGGGACAAGAACAGGAAGTGCATGCTTAATAAAGTAAAAGCAAGGAATATCAGAATCCCCGCTGAAATCTCCTCCATATTCTTCTAATATATCTATTTCCTCATCACAAACAGAGCTCCAGAACTCAATGGCCTGAAGGGCTACAGGTTCCTCATCTTCCCTCACAGCTTTTGCAGTGATGTTGAATATATCTTGAATGTAAGGGGCCAATTTCTCATAGTAGGTTGAAGAGATCGCAACCAAACACTCAAAAGCTGCCTGTCGAATCTTCACTTCCGGAGAAAGGGTTGCCTCACAGACAACTCTCATGATGTAGTCGCGTTCCATATCATTAGAGAAATTTGCCTGAGCAAAACCCAAAGCATTATACAATGCTCGGGTAGCAGCCAGTCTGACATCATTGTTACTCTCAGAAGCATTCATACCTTGGACTACAGCTGTAAGTATCTTATTTACATGATCCTGTTCCACCGCATCTGAGGAAACTTCTTCACAAATATATCCAAGAGTTTCAAGGGTGGCTTGTTTGGTATGGGGTGGGAGCTGATGAATATTTGATAAAAGAGCTCCAATTAGTTCAGGCCACTGCTTATGAGGCAACTCAATACCTGCTACCTTTGCAACAACTTGAGACGCTGTTGACCGTGCATCATGAGCAGGAGAAGAGAGGGTCTTCAGTATGAACGATTTGATCTGGGCCTTCACAGAGGAATCCAATGACAACCATCTCTGTACAAGCTCAAACTTCCGATGCTGTTCTTTGGCATCCAATGCATTCTTCAGGATCAAACCTGCTAATTTACGACTCTCAACAGGCTTCTCATCATTAACCAATTCTCCTGCCAGAGAAAGCAAAAACCCTGGGAGATTTTGCTCCTGATATTGTTTTAGGCTTTCTTCTGCTTGCTTACGCACGGTGCCATCTACTGATTGTGCATTTAGGAGAATTTGAGTGACTTCCGCAGACATTTGAATCTGAAGTTGACAGATTGTAAATCAAATATATGTAAAATATCATGCATTAAAACTTTGGTTACAAAATGAAACAAACAGTGAACCCAGTTTTACAACTCTTGCCAAGTAGCACCAGACATAATAAAGCTGGTAAAATACAGCTAAAATAACTAAAAGTAATTATAGCCTACAAAACTAAAATCAAGAAAGCCATGGCATTTTACATGGGCCATAGCAAATGGCATTACAGTAGAGGTCAGAACATCAAGCAATTAATTTAAGTTTGGATTTAGAACAGAAGTATAAAACGAATAATTTTATAAACAGAGAGCTAAAACTCCAAATTCATAGGTGTAAAAAAAAGGTAGAAGAAAACTGGAAATCCCTTTTTTGTAAAAGAAAACTGCTTTTAAAGATAGCTGGCTTACAATTAATGCAATACAATAGATTCGACTTTCTTTAATTTTCCCACTTCTCCTCAGCAAACAAACAGCAAAAATGAGTTCATATTGTCTCCTCTCTTCAGATAGTAATGAAAAGTTAATTTAATTGAGCCACACAATAACTCTACCAAACTTGGCTGTGAATAGATTCTACAGTCTTAGTACAAAACAATCACATATCACACATTCTAATTTCCTTTGATTGCAGTTATTCATTCGCTTTATTTCGATTCCACTTGAAACTAATTTATTAAAACTAAACGAAACTATATAATCAAAACTCTGGTCAAACTCACTATGATCTCGAAAACATAACTAACTAAACAAGTAACTAATTTCCGAAAGTTAATCCCAGTAACCAAACAGCAGTAATAAATACAAATAAATATTTAAGAAAAAAATTAACAAAAAAAATGAATTGTGATCTGAAAAATATATATACATGTAGATAATCAACGTGGTGAACAAATAAAACATCCAGATCAAGAGATACTTACTCAGGCTGAGTTGATGAGTTGACTCAGGAATACAAGCGAGTGACCGATCTATTCCGGGACAAGAAAAAAACAGAAGCGGCGACTCTGAAACCCTAGCAGAGTGACAACAAAAGCAAGGAGATTCTTCCGTTTGGATGCTAGGATATGTTTGTATATTAAGGTTTTGTGTCCAGCTAGTTGGCCATAATGGTAAATGACCACATCTCTTTTGTTTTATGGTGAAATGACCATTAGATGGTGAGGAAAACAATCCAACAGTTGAAAAATTAAACTGGAAATTGCTCTATCACGGTTTCTTGCGTCCCCCGCCTATGAAGAGTTAGATTTTATTGGTTAGTGGCAAGCACGGGCGGTTGTGGTTGGTGGGATTGGAGAACGGAAGTGTTATCATCACAGCTATTATTGCAACAGTTGATTTATTTTTTACGGGTTAAATTTGCCAGAAGCCTGTAATTACAGAACTTTCATTTTTGCTCGGGGAAAATCATTCTCTCTTTGGGGGGAAAAAATGAAAAAAGGTAAATTTTTACCCACCCCCGATGTTTTCACATACTTCAAAATACCCTCAATATTTTGAAACCTCAACACACCCCAAACTCTACGAACATTGACGGTTGACGACTACCGTGGACTAACAGAAGTACAATATTACCCTAATTATATCAGAAGCTGTGAAGCCAGATTTTTAAATCCTGGTCATTCGACTGCAGCCCGTATAACGTATATAGGCCCGGTTGCGGGTTGGGCCGGTTTAATGGCTCTAAATAAATTAGCTGTTTTTTATTTCTCTGAAATAGAAAATATGACAATTTTTTTTAGAAATAAATCTTTTTTTTTTACCAGATATAAAGAAACTCAAAAAAAAAAAAAAACATCCCTTTATTTTCTATCTTCACAATTTACAATATTAAAAATGTATAAAGTTAATAATAAATATTTTATGTTCTTTTTCTTTTTAACTGGGGTAATAATTATTCTTAAAAAAAAATTACAAAAAAAAAAATGGGATAACTGCTGCAAATTCAAATTGTATTAACATGAAAAGAAAAATTGCAAATCCAAACTTTGAAAAATCATGGACATTATCGCCGAAACCATGTGGATTTCTTCAACTGATTCACAAAATTAACTATAAAATCATCAAATCAACACCATCGGCAATGAAATCCATATTGATGTCCCCATTTTCTTGAATCTGATTTATAAAATGCATATCCAAGAAGCATGTCGAGGCATGATGTCGATTTCATCAAAGTCGAAAATGCTACTCTCTTGATCTGACTTGCAGGAAGCAACGGAGTAGGGACAAATGATTAATGACCATACGTTTTTGCTTTTCTTTTGATTTTCTGTTGTTGAGTAATTGTGGGAGAGTGGATTGGGGATCCTGGTGCCGCCGTCGGGTCCATATGGAGAATGATGTTCCCCACTCCCCAGTTGTTAATCTTTCCCTTTCCGCTCATCTCTTAGGCTTAGTGATTTTACAGCTATTTCTCCTGTATTCTATTAGATAAACACTTCTCATATTGGTCCTCAACCAAATTTTTTATAATCCATAATATAATAAACAATGTTCATATTAATCCTTAAGATAATTCCCTTATGTATAATAACAGTTTGTACCCATTACTTTAGTTTAGCTTGGCCCTGGTTGAAATCAGTTCCTGGCTTCGCATCTCTCGACAATCCTCGGACAAGTCTTCAATTTAACGGGGGCGCAAAAAACACATATGCCCAATCCATGCGTAGGGATGAGAGTCAAAGACAATGGATTTGAACACAAAAAGAGAAGGGTGAAGAGTGCGCGAGAGAAGCATCATGGTTTGATTTCCTTCGCTGTCGCCATCATGGTCGCGGTCATGTGGTCATCGAGTTTGGTTGGTTACGGGTCTTGTGTGATCATGAATTTTACCTCACTAAGTTCTAGGGATTTTGAGTTTAGACGTTAAAGGACGTGCTTGTTATTATTTTTAATTTGTTGTTTTCATGAAATAAAAAATGAAAATGAAAATGTTATTTTTAAATTTAAAAATGTGTTATTGGAATAATTTTTATTAACTAAATATCAATTAATTCTTAATTATTTTTACTATTTAATTAGTTTTGATTATTTTAATTTTTAAGGATAAATTAGGTGATCTTGTTAAATTTATTTGTTTAAAGAAAAATGATAAAGCATACATATTTGATTTAATTAATAATATATAAATACATAAATATCCTAATGTATAAAAAAAGAAAAGATTATTGCGAGGGGAATTGGTTTTTTGGACAACAACGACGACAACAACAACAATAATGTTGTTTTTATTATTAGTTTTTTTAGAAATAATGATGATAACAACAACGACGACGATAATATATTGTTATTATTATTATTATTTTGAGAGACGGTGGAAGAAAAATTTATTTTAGAACTTAATATTGTATTGGGAAATAAGGAAAATAACAAAAAGTTATTTTCCTATTTCCTTTGTCAAAAGTGTAGAATAAATTTTATATTTCTAAAAATGTTTTTAGACTTGACCTATCGATCATGTGTTTGGTGTTTCCTGAATTTAGAAAACAAAAAATGAGGTTTGAATACAATATCAAATTCATCCTAAGGGATTTTGAGAGTGGCAATGGCATTTTAGTCCAAATAGTGTTATGGTTGGTTGGTTATGCTAGAAAAACTAAAGGGGTTAATATTAAAAATCATAAATGTTTTAGGGCCAGTTGTGCAAATTTTCCTTGGCAAGTTGGTTAAAATTTACCAACAAAAAGAATTGGCAAAGATTGAGTCAAGTTATTTTTATACTTTTCATTTAGGATAGATTGCGACTATAGTATTTTAAGATATCGTATCTAATAGTTTGGAACGTGAATAACAAGCTAAAAACATTGATGATGATGATATATATATAGTAATGACACAGTCATAAACTATTTTACAAACTGACGTGGCATAATAAAATTGGTTGAATTAAATATCTCTTGGCCCACATGATTTATTTTTGTTATTTTGTATTTTCATTCAACCAATAAATTAATGTCACATCATTTTGTACAAGATAAGTTTGTACAAGAGTTTGTAACTCTATCATCACTCATATTTTTAATATCAAGTTATCAATTAACTATTTAGGTTATATGGCTCATTCATTATTTTTGAGAGGCAAACATGATAAAAATTTCATAGTTATTTATAAAAATTACTCAAGATGATAGTGGTGTTGATATTTAAATTTTACTTAGAAATATAATTGAGATTTTTAAATAAGATTATCCTTTTTTCTTCTCAATACTAAAAAAAATGTACTATCTTATTTGAAAATTTTTATTTAGAGAGTTTTTTGAAGTCTTTTATTTAATATTATATTATTTTTCATTTTATTATCCTCAAAGAAAGAGAAGTGTTATAATTCTTACTATTTTAGTGGAGGAAAAAGTTTGATTAAAATAATATAAATTTATTTTAATTGAATAGTTTTTAGGAGAGAATTTATTTTTTTTACTCTTCTATTTAAAACATAAATAAATAAATATTAAAAAATCAAATTAAAAGAGTCTTTAATAATGCTTTTTAGTGTGTGTTTTTCTTAATAAAAAAAATTGTTTTACCTAGCCCCCTTTGTTTGTTTGTTTGTTTGCTCGTTCGTTTTATATAGTTTTATCCTCCTTAGTTAATTGTGCATCAAGTCAAAACGAACCTCGTAAATTGAAACAACGACATGCCGTTTAAATGCCGGGCTAAGTCGCCGAAGTCAAAATATATTTTTCGGCCCAAAAGAAAGGGCTTGAATAGAAAAAGTAAAGCAGACACACGAAGATCTGGAAGAACGAACGGCCAGGATTGTCCCAACACGAGATCTAATTTCATTGGCTCAACACATTCATCTCCAAAACCCGATTGGTCCACGTCATCAACGATGACATGTTCTCTTGTATCGCTTCCATTCAATAACAAACGTGCACCCTATTTACACGTAAACCATCGGTCTATAAAGTGCTATCATTCACGCGCGATATTTCACTGAAACCAGAAGGCCTTTCGAAAGCAAAAAAACACACTTCAAACATCGAAACCTCCTCAATTGAACGAAGCTCTCTCAGAAAGGAGTTTGAAGCAGGGTATAATTGCTGCAGTACGCGCGATGGCTGGCTCGTGGAGAGCACGCGGGTCCCTCGTTGTGCTGGCGATTGTCTTCTTCGGTGAGTATAGTATCAAGTTTCTTTGTACTTGTTTTAAATACTTGGATTAGATCTGATTTATTATCGTTTGAGATGAAAATGCAGTAGATCTGATTTGATTTCAGATGGTATATGGACATGTGTTTGATTGTTTTAATGCTGTTTTAGATCTGATCAATTTCGGTGATTATGATGAATTAGATCTGAAAATGTTAGCGTCCGGTCATTTCCTTAGCAAATATTGATGATGCTCTAGATCTGCAAGTCAAAATTTGACTAACTTGATCAGCTGAAAAGTTGTAAATAGTAATGTTTTGATTTTAGCGCTCGTTCTAGTTTAATTTAATAATTTGATATGATATATTTTTATTAAACAAAATATTAAGAAAATAAAATTGACAGTATTCAATTGGTTATTTCATTGCAAATAGTTTATTTATTTTATTTTATATATATATTTTTTTAGAGCTATGTGGTGACGGTATTAATGTCTAAGTAAACGGTGTATGACAGGAGGTCTTTTTGCAATTTCAATTGCAAAAGAGGAAGCTACGAAGTTGGGAACGGTGATTGGGATAGATCTTGGTACAACTTATTCTTGTGTTGGTGTTTACAAGAATGGTCATGTCGAAATCATAGCCAATGATCAAGGAAACCGTATTACTCCATCATGGGTTGCATTCACTGACAGTGAGAGGTTGATCGGTGAGGCAGCAAAGAATCAGGCTGCTGTCAATCCTGACAGGACCATCTTTGATGTCAAGAGACTTATTGGAAGAAAGTAATGCATCATTTTTTAAGTGTTTGTTTATTTGTGTTGATTTTTCTCCTTTAAAAAAGAAAGGGGGATGGCGGTTAATAGAGTTTGTTTTTGCTAGGTTTGAGGACAAGGAGGTTCAGAGGGACATGAAGCTTGCTCCTTACAAGATTGTGAATAGGGATGGAAAGCCTTATATTCAGGTTCAGATTAGGGACGGCGAGACCAAGGTCTTCAGTCCTGAGGAAATCAGTGCTATGATACTGACTAAGATGAAGGAGACAGCCGAGGCATTCCTTGGGAAGAAAATTAAGGATGCTGTTGTCACTGTTCCTGGTTAGTAAAAGCATGCCTAATTTAGGCAATGTTTATTCAATGATGGTTCAACTTCACTCATTATTCTTTATTTGATATACAGCTTACTTTAACGATGCCCAGAGGCAGGCCACCAAGGATGCTGGTATTATTGCTGGGCTAAATGTTGCTAGGATTATCAATGAACCAACAGCCGCTGCCATTGCCTATGGATTGGACAAGAAAGGTGGTGAGAAGAACATTCTTGTCTTTGACCTTGGTGGTGGTACATTTGATGTCAGTATCTTGACAATTGACAATGGTGTTTTCGAGGTTCTTTCCACAAATGGAGACACTCATTTGGGAGGTAAGTGTATCTTTTTTTTTCTGTTCCATTCTTTGATGGCTTTGGGTGTATCAGTTGAATTCATTTTATCTGATACCACGGTAGAGATTAAGAATTTTATTGATAATGATTTTATACGGCTTATCTTGCAAGTATGCTTATGGGTCATTTTCTTGCAGGTGAGGACTTTGATCAGAGGGTTATGGAGTACTTTATTAAATTGATCAAGAAGAAGCATGGAAAGGATATCAGCAAGGACAAAAGGGCTATTGGCAAGCTCAGGAGGGAAGCTGAACGTGCTAAGAGAGCTCTCAGCAGCCAGCACCAGGTCCGTGTTGAAATTGAGTCACTTTTCGATGGCATTGACTTCTCCGAGCCACTTACTAGGGCTCGCTTTGAGGAGTTGAATAATGACTTGTTCAGAAAGACCATGGGACCTGTGAAGAAGGCCATGGAAGATGCTGGATTAGAGAAGAATCAGATTGATGAGATTGTTCTTGTTGGTGGTAGTACTAGGATTCCCAAGGTTCAACAGCTTCTCAAAGACTATTTTGATGGTAAAGAGCCTAACAAGGGTGTGAACCCAGATGAGGCAGTTGCTTATGGTGCTGCTGTACAAGGTGGCATCTTGAGTGGTGAAGGTGGTGATGAAACCAAAGGTATGATAACTTGCACACTATCATGATATTCAGTGATAATAGAGGGCCGATTCCAACTGAGAAACTGACAACTTGTATGTTGCTTGAAATGCAGATATCCTTCTCTTGGATGTGGCTCCACTCACCCTTGGTATCGAGACAGTTGGTGGGGTGATGACCAAGTTGATCCCAAGAAACACGGTCATTCCAACCAAGAAATCTCAAGTTTTCACCACTTATCAAGACCAGCAGACTACAGTTTCCATTCAGGTATCTTTTCTATTTACTTTCTTATTTGTTGAGGCTTGGTTTTAAGTACTTCCTGAATCAAGATCTAGTCTTTTGCATTTATGGAAATGATTAAACTCACATGAATTTATTTATATTTCAAACTAGGTTTTTGAAGGTGAAAGGAGTCTCACAAAGGATTGCAGATTGCTTGGGAAATTCGATCTTTCTGGAATTCCTCCAGCTCCTAGGTTTGTGTCTGCCTTCAATTAATTTCATTCATTAGTTTGCTTCCACTCTTTCCTTAGAGCTAATGAAGTTCTCTTTTGATTGAACAGGGGAACCCCTCAAATTGAAGTCACATTTGAAGTTGATGCAAATGGTATCTTAAATGTAAAGGCAGAAGACAAGGGCACAGGCAAATCAGAGAAAATTACCATCACAAATGACAAGGGTCGCCTGAGCCAGGAGGAGATTGAGCGTATGGTTCGTGAGGCTGAAGAATTTGCCGAGGAGGACAAGAAAGTAAAGGAGAAGATCGATGCTCGCAACAGCCTTGAGACCTATGTCTATAACATGAAAAACCAGATTAATGACAAGGACAAGCTTGCCGACAAGCTCGAATCTGATGAGAAGGACAAGATTGAAACTGCTGTAAAGGAAGCCCTTGAATGGCTCGATGACAACCAGAGCGCAGAGAAAGAGGACTATGAAGAGAAGCTCAAGGAGGTTGAAGCCGTTTGCAACCCCATCATCACTGCTGTATATCAGAGATCTGGCGGAGCCCCCGGTGCTGGCACTGAATCATCGGATGATGATGATTCACACGATGAGCTCTAAAGAATTTTTACTTCGATTGACCATATTGCCAAAACTGTCAAGAGGCTAAAATTGAGTAAAATAGGCTTTTTAGATTATCTGAGGGTACTTACTGTAATTTTTCTCGTGGTAGGAGAAGTAAAAGGGAGGCGGAATTTCCCTTTCTTCGCGTGTTTTTTTGGATGTGAAGATACTTTAAAGGATCTTTTCTTATTTCATTACTAGTGTTTCCTTCAATATTAATGAACGTTCTTCAAAGTCATTATTATTATTTATGAAGCACATTATTGATGCATGTTTGTGTTTTAAGTTAGAGATCTGTGCCGCCAGTAAACACGGCAAAACATTAAGCCGAAGCTATAGCGGCCCAAATGGCTGATTTTAGATATGGCACTCCATTACTTCAGGAGTTCATTATTGGCATGGATTTGCTTTAAACAAAATAAAGAACCCCATTTAGAAATTTACAGCATGCATAAATGTCCTGACCAGGGCAAAACCCATTCAATGGGGGATAAGCTTGTCTTAATTTTCATGGCGAGTGTCTGTCTTAATATTAGGGGGAGGATATTTGAAACTTTGAACCAACCAAAATATTCTTCTTACTCATTTACTTAATAAACCTAATGTTAAAATTTAAAAATTAGGATTATACTCTATACACACCCCACTTAAATGCTAAATATTAGGGATGGCAATGGGGAGGGGAGGGGAGGGGACCAATCTCCCCATACCCATCCCCAATATTTTGCGTATGTCCCCGTCCCCGTCAGAATTACTTGAGAGAATCCACATTCCCTCCCCGAATAATAACAGGGGATCCCCGAGGGTCCCCGGTCCCCGAATAACTAATAGTCTAATACATTATTTTTATTTTTGATTTTAAATTAATCATATTAAAATAAAAAATTCAGATAAAAATAAAGTTCAAAATATATGTTACATTAATATTGATCCATTACAAAGTCACATTCAAAATATAAATTATTAAAATAATTATAAAACAATGAAAATAATATAAGTAAAGTAACTTATAAGTGCAAATATTAATAACTGTATAATATAATCACAATGTAAAATAAACTCATACTGTTATTGTAAGCTCGTAACCAACTTTGACAGCACATTAAGACCTCCAATGTGCTTGGATGAAGTTTGTTACGGTGTGGGCTCACAACTCTACCACCGGTGCTAAAAGTTGATTCAAAAGCAACTGTTGTAATTGGAATTACCAAAATATCTCTAGCAATTCGAGCTAATGTAGGATACCTATTAGCATTTAATAATATAAATATTTTGATATTTATTATTTTTAACAATATTTATAATTTTGTTATTTATTTATTAGTAATTTTAAAAATAAAAATAAAATTAAAAATTAAAATGGGGAAATGGGTAGGGGATGGGGATTCCACCTCATCCCCGTCCCCTCCCCGAATAAAAAATTGGGTATAAAATTATCCATGTACCCGCCCCGAATGGGGAAAATCCCCGAAGATACCCGTTCCCGTGGGAATTTTTGCCATCCCTACTAAATATGTCACCATGTTATTTATTTATTGAAAGAGGGTTTATTTAATGGATATAATTTTCTTTTCTTTCTGTGTTAATTTTTTTTCCTCTTTAAGAACAAAATCGATTTGGATCACACTTAGCAATCAAAGTCTATTGTTTGACTTTTCTTTGAAATTAATTAAGGAATATTAATATTGTTATTAATTTTTACACTTTGCTACACTTGTCTATTTTGGTTATTGAAATCAAGATCCAAAATCCATTGTTGGCTTTCGCATGTGTGTTGAGAATGAAGAGCAAGGAATAACGCACTTCCATGTAATTTGAAGTACAAATCTAATGACAGTTTAGATTTGAAAGATCAAATAAAAGGAAAATCGCAACTTTGAAGTCGATATTCTGAGTTGTGGTATTGATTAACTTGTTTGTATAGCTTTGATAATTAATACGAATAAAGCACACAAAAAAGAAGTTTAAAAATATATGAGTTGTGTTGAATCAGTGTAATTTAGATAAAGATTCATACATGGGTACAGAGAAAATTTTTATGTACTGCACATTTTAGTAATAAAAAATAAATCAAAATGTGAGCTTTAAGAGTATTTTCATGTGTTCAATTAGTCCCAAGATTTAGTAATGCTTTTTATTTTATATACTTCCATTTTCCTTCGACTTTTGGATTCCCCGTTCCAACAACTTCACCCTGCTTTTTGGCGCAGAAACAACTAAAATTTGTGAATATTATTAATCTTGTAAAATGTGCATGCTTGACTGCTTATTGCTAATTACATATTTTCCTTTGAAGTCGATGAATGGACATTTCAAAACTTGGACTAGAACCTGGAACAGTTCCCTGTTATAAACAAATCAAGGATATTATACTCGTCGAAACTAATCAATGGACACGTTATTACACTATTTTGATCACATAATTAACATGACAGTGAAACAAATCAATCGAAGCTTTCGTTTAAAATGCAAACTAATGGCCAGATTTGGGATTGCCTGAACCTGCTGCTATAACTCCCATTCCGCCTCCACCATCCAGTGTAGTACCCATTTTTTCATGGTCACCTGATTCACTAAAAGGAACTTTCTCACCATCCAGCTCCTTAACAAGTTCATCAATTTTGCGGAATTGGTATGGCCATCTTGCATTATAGAGGAATTGCCGGAGATCAAACCTGTTATCGTCTGGTGAATAACTCTGCAGGAAGTCAGGAAAGTTAGCTTTTTCCTTCAAGTTAAAAGAAAAAAAGGCTATAGGAAATTCATGCTGGAACAATATTCTACTGTCTTGGCAAGTTTAAGTTCATGTACCTCAGCATGATATGAAGGAGTTAACACGGTCATTTTGTGCCGATTAATGGAATAGTACTTGAAAAACTGTTTAACTTTCTCAGCTACCTCTGATGGCGTTAATCGAGCACCCCATCTGTAGCAGAGATTCTGCACAAGCATAGTAATACTGTAATAATTTCTTACAAGCAGAATTGGGAATTTACAAGAAAAAATTTTCTTATCACGGTGGTTTCATTCTTTATTTTTCTCCATGATTGTTTATATGCATAATGCAGATCATTACTTAAAAACAGAGGTATAAGTATTTATATGTCTAAAGGCAAGTTCCATAAATGGCAAACTTAATCTAGCAGTTCAAAATCGAACCTTGAACATTGTTACCGGACCACAATGGAAAACTTTCCGCAACCTTCCATACACAGAGAGTTCCTCATATGTCATCCCCATGTCTACTTCATCCAGCTGTTTCATGCACAATGTTGGGTTACTTTCTGTTTGGGCTGATCAACATAATATAATTGAAATACTACAATAAAATAAAGAAAAAGGAAAAAAAAATGCTAATAGAAAGGCAGGTCTGAATGTGAAAGCGTACAATACAGAACTAAAGGGGGAAAAAGAAAAAATGATGTCAAAGGAATATTAGAAAGCAACTCCAAACATTAAAAACGGAAAATGATAAAAAGTAAAAAATGGGAACGGCAGAGAAAATTGGTAGATATTATAGGCAGATAAAAAAGAATTTGCCCTGCAAATTAATTCGAGAGATAAATCAAAATGAAAATATTCATAAAAGAGAAGACCGTGTATTTGTATTAGAGATGTCAATGGCTTGAGGAAACATTATGCATATTGTAGCATAAAAAATTTTCATGTTAAATTATACCATTCAAAAAGTATGCCAGAAACTCACAAAAAGGAGTAAATTAATGAAATTAACACCAAATAGATTTGTGTACTTGGCTGTAGTTCGAACGTATAGGCTCCAGTTCGGCAGTAGGTGGCGCTGCTTCTATTTCTGCCAAGGATGAGTAACCAAGATGGGTTGCAGCCCATCGCAGAAATGTCCGTAGATCCTGTTTACTAATGCTTCCAATGGGATTTATATCTGCTGAACTGCAATCATACTGTAAAGAGATTGAAAGTCTGTTACCAAATGAAAGTCATTAATCCACATAAAGCCATTAGTCACAACATCTCTATAGGTTTCTAAGCTGAATCATAACTGTGGAACAGTAAGAGGAAGATGGAACTAATACCAAAATAAAAGGTGAAGGCTAATTCAGCTACTTCATAAAGGGATGAATAAGGTTTGCGAATAAAAATGGTTTTCCTTGATTTAGAACCACAATTTAATTTTATAATCATGCAATATTTGATTTCCAACATATGTTAAAGATCAAATACCTTTGTTAGATAACCACGCAAGCCTTCATCAACATTGGAGCTACCTAAAACAAGATAAAACCCTGGTTTATTATGAACCCAAGGCAACAAAGATGCTAACATAAATGCCAACACCATTCTGATTCGAGCTTGGATGTTTTGTAAACCTAGGTTCTCAACATTAGAACCCCCATCTACCTGTGAAATTGACACCAAATTAAATAGTTAGTCTAAAAGAACAAGCTGATAACTATGGTTTCAGTAATCCCACTTGACCAGCCAACGACAAGCTAAATGTACAGCTGGATCATAGGAATTTAATACTCCAGACAAAATGAATGCCCTAATCTTTTGAGCCATCACAGTGTTGAATAGAATGAGAAAACAAAAAGAACTAAACTGAGTTTTCAACCATCCTTACCTTATAACATGGTCTCTTTCCTGTAAGGGTTTGGAATAAAGATAAAAATGCAGAAACAACAGTGTCTATGGAAACATCAAGATGCCACGAGCCAATCTCATCTGCTAGCTTCTTTGCCAGCATTCTTGTTTCTTGAGAACTACAAGAAACAAGCCCTCTTAATATACCATATTCATGGCTGATTTTTCAGCATTTAAACTTCCAAATAATCTGTAAGATAACTTCATTTATTTTTTTTATTATAATAAAACTTAATTAGTAACTTAACCGAAGCTAATAATCTGTAATAAAACTTGCAAATAATCTGTAAGATTCAGTTAAGTTACTAATCAGCTTATTTGAACAACATCATTAGGAAACTAAGCTAATAAAGATCTCAAAATTATTTGCCCTAACTCTTTTACAAGGATTCCTCCCCAAATATACACGTCTTAGCAATTGTAGTGTGTTAGATGGGGACTAAATGCAGACTAGAGGAGATCAGTTGAGACCTAGGTTTCGTATACTAGTATAAGATGACTTTACGACAATAGCATGAAGTGGTCCTGATGCATGTACCCACCTGTTTTCGGATCCCATAAACACTGTATAAAATATGCGTTTGGCAAATTCTCTGCTGTCAGTGGGAAATTCTCCATTAGCATAATGTCCAATTCGTATAGCATCAGCTTTGACTTGTTCATCCCCATTTGAAATCTCTGCATTAAAACCAAAATGAGCTATAATTAGAAGATCATACTCATCTCTCTAGTTCATGTTCATGAGATATGGTAATAACTATTATTCTGCTTTGCTTTATTCAAAGAACTTAGCTATCTGGCAGGTGTGTGTCCCCCACAAGACCTCCAAAATGAATTTTATTGTCATGAGAAATGTAAGACCATCAACTAAAAAGCTTGCCCCAAAAAATGCTGGAAGTCAAACTAGATCAATTTAGGCAAACAATTGGTATATCCCAGTAGTTCAGACTTCCATCTTTATGTATCACTATCGAAGGTCAATGTGTGTGAACACCATCATCTTTGCTTCAAATAACCCACTGCATGGGCCAGAATATCCTATCCTTTGAAAGCATCCTTTATATGGTTAATCTGAAGAGGATACTGATTTACAGTGAAGCAAGCAAATGAAAGGGACCAAGGAACTCTGTCTATATATGCTAACAGCAGAATAACTATTTCTAATAAAAACTGAACCATTCATACCTGAATTAACTAAATCCTAGCTGATTACTATGGTGTGTGGGTGTAGAGAGACATGAAAGATAAACTGACCTTTTACAACAAGTTGGCACATGCAGCCAACTATAGCAGCCACAGAGGAACTATCAGCACCACCAGAAAGAGGAAGCAAAAATCCAGAAGCCCCGCTTCTTCTTAAATAGTCCCACAGCCAGCAACCAGGCCCAAACGCTATTTCCTCCTCGGGAGAGTGATAATTGATCTACAGTTAATCAATCATGGCTGATTTAGCAAAATTCAAACGTCTCAATGGAAAACTCATGCTTTTAGTAAATTCCTTGGAGATGACCATACTGGCATCAAACTACACAATATTATACTCAGCAACTTACTCACCGTGCCATTTTCATCAGCTGCATAGATCTCTGAATACAATTCAACTTTATCTAGGACTAAGTTTTAACGACTGATTTATACCAGAAGATTTCAAATATATATAAAGAATCCTCTGGCCCCTAGGTTAGGAAAAGCAATTGACTGTAGCAGAAATTTTGTCTTAAGATCACATTATCTTGACTGAATAAATGCCTTACTGACCTTAAGTGGACTCGAAAGTGACATCTTCAGGTTAAAAGGTTGACAAAGATTGTATGGCACTGCTACAGATGATATTTTGGTTTTGCAACTTGCTTGTTCTTGAAAACTGCTTATAGACCCTCTAAAACCAGCAACCTGCAATTAAACAGACAAGAAATTAGATACAGACAGGGCGGCTTCTGTGAGGAAGGTGGCGCAAAGGAGGCTCGGGGATTGTTAAGGAAGGCGGCAAGGGCTGACGAAGGGAGAAAATGAAAGGCCTTTTTTTTTTCCCCCAATTCCCTCTTGTTTGGAATGGAACATGAGTTACATAATACTGATTTGTATAATGTGACAACTTTGTATTGATAAAAGATTTTCTAAGAAATGAGTGGACTAACAGTCAAAAAATTATGAGGCACTAGATGCATAACATACACAAATAAACACTGAAGTAATAAAAGATCATAACATACCGCGTCAAGATCTACTTGAGCAACCACAATCTCAACATCCTTCAAGGAAAATTGTGAGCCTTGAGCAATCATATCTCCATTCACAACAACACAGGAACATCCATCTGCAACGAGTGACTTATTTAACTCCATTACAGTGAAGTAAAGGTATATATTCGAACAAAAACAAGGGGGGAAAAAAATATAGGACAGCATGTCTGCTCTATCAAGAGCATGTTATGTACCAAAATAAAGGCGGCCACCATCACATCCTTGATGATTACTGTACATGTAAACTCCTCCACGACTATGAGTAGCACTTATAAAAGCACGGATACGGTAATCAAGCTTTCTTAACTGGTGGTGGCTTCCACTGGCATTCATAAACACTTCAACCCCATTCAATGCAAGGTCAGCGTGAGGGGGAATAGGAGTAAAAAGCTCTTCACAAATTTCAGCTGCAACAGCCCTAATAAGAATATATATATATATATTGGTTTAAATAGCATTCACTTGCAAAACAATCAATACATCAGGTATATAAATGCTTACAACTTACGTGTCTAAAAACTGAATGAATCCATAACCAAAAGGAACTGATTTCTGCTTTAAAGCCACATAAATTTCATTTGGAAGCTGGAAGTCCTCAAGTTGATCTTTTTGCTTCCACGCAGTAAACCACCGCAACTCCCTGTAATTTCCATCATTCGCAAGCCACAGTTTAGGACGGATCATTATAATTTTCCTGTTCAAACACAATACTTGACAATTATAACGCTCTGATCCTTTAATCACTGGCATTCCAAAGCTACATAATATTCCATCTGTCCAATCACCAAGCAATAAATCTTTCAAGCACTCCCATCTGCAAGCAGCACAAAAAAACTTCAATTACCTTAACATTGAAAGCAAGCATTCTAGTTCCAGTTTTAAAAACTAATTTTTTTTTATCACAAATAAATTACATTTATCAAAAAAAAAAGAAAAAAAAAAGAAAGAAATTGAACTAAGAGCTCACGCGTGAGTGACGGTATCGAGTTCCAAGAAGTGATCTTCACAGCCGTAGCCAGTGATTTCAAGCTCAGGACCGAGCCGAATGACGGCGCCGGCTTCTTTTGCTCTACCAATTGACTCCTTAATGTTCTTCAAATTACAGTCAAAGTCCATCGCCCAGTTGTTCAAGTTACACGTGGCCACCTTTAACAGCCTCATCTTTCAAATCCTACAACAACGAACGAACGAACGAACAAACCAACTACATTGATCAAATCTGGGGCACTCTTACATATATTTCAGATACTGAACAATTTTGTGCGTAGAGAAGAAGGGAATCATTCTACCTTTGCGACGTCGAGAGTGGATAATATTTTTCGCCTTCTGTTAGGAATCTACAGCTTTGGCGGTGTTTATATATATATATATATATATACTGTGGTTTAATTTAATTGTTGCTGTTGTTTTTTTTTTAATATATTTTTTTTGGTCTAACGTCGTTAAACCGCCAGGATTGTTGGACGGGGCCGAGGACTTGAGAATTTTCCTTCACTCTTTTGGTAAAATAGGTACGAGGTTGACGCGTGTAAGACGGAAGGATTCCACAGGTTGAAAATTCAAAGTTTTGACAGTATGCTGACAAATTTAACAGAATATCACGGCACTGGAGCAACAGAGAAAACTGACAAAACTAACAAATGTAAAATAACAGTATGCTGACAAAACTTTACAATGTAAAATAGTGGTTTTATTGACGAAACTAACAAATCAAACGTTAAAAGGGCTGTGAATTTGCTATTAACGAACTAGTGAATGAAGCTTTGCTCGAGCATGTGGCACCGCACTAGAATTGCTTGGGAGATTGAGAATGTTTTGAAACCAGGTATGATGATAAAAAAGTTATTTATAAGGATGTAACAAGAGTGTTGCGATGTGAAGAAGAGAAGCACGGAATTTGGAAAAGAGCTTTGAAGATTGGAACATGGCTCAAGCGACAACATGCATTCAGTAAGATTGATACAAGTAAGCGAAAATATCCATCGTCCATCCGTTTTTTCTAACTTTTTTAAAAATACATAATTTTTTTTTTAAATCCACCTAAAGTTATATTTTATTTTACTTTTCTATTTCCGTTTGGAATCCGTTAAGAAAACTAACAGAAACTTAACCAAGGGACCATTTTACCCCTAAATGAAAATTACAATTTCACCCTAAAAAATGCTAAAAATAATCAGATTAAATATGATTATTTCTCCCATCGGTCAATAAAAAAATTAATTCCACAACCATCAAATGCATATTTTTTTTAAATATGTTTGTAATTAGAATGCTAAATTATAAAAGTAATATTAAAAATAACTCAATCTCACAAACCACCAATTAAATTTAAGATAAGTAAAGTTTTATTATTCATTGAGTTATAATCTCTAGTAGTTAAGATTTTTTTGTACTTTATTAACGTATCAATAATGATATTCATCAAACAAAAATTACAAACGGAATTTTTCGTTAGTTTTATTATTCATTGAGTTTTGGGGGGTAAAATGGTCATTTGCTTAAGTTCCCGTTAGTTTTCTTAATGGATTCCAAACGGAAGTGGAAAAGTGAAAACAAAATGTAACTTTAGGTGGATTTCAGCAACAAAAAAAAATTATGTATTTTTAAAAAAATTAAAAAAAAAACGGATGGACATAATATATTTTCCCTTTATAAAAGTACTCAAACATAACACTGACAACGTAGGTGGAATTACACCACAAGAATAGTGTAAGGAGATTCTTGTGGAGCATGAGCTGTTGCGTTCTGAACTTGCACATTACTGCATATATAAAACAACAGTTAGTATCAATTCATCATTCCGAACTCTATCTTTCATATATTGGACTGAACAGCCGAACATGAATATATGGAACAAATGACTGCAAGCACCTGCAATATACCGAATGAATGTTCCAAGCAGGGGAGTTTAAGAAGGTTAAGTTTGAAATAGTGACATCATTGCAACATATAAACTCCGCAAGATGTGACTGGCTATGATTTTAAGTTATGAGAATCAAACAGCTCCTGACAGATAGTACCCTACCCATCAATACTTGCATCATTACCTGGCAGTGGTACAGTTGAATGTAAGCATGAGACAAGGAATATATCAAAAGCCTACAAAGGGAACAAAGTTAGCAAATAAACCAAAAATAGAGAGAGAAAATCCATGCCTATTGTCACCACGTTAGTTACGTTATGCCTGTTAATCAAGCTATGGTATCTCCCACCATGCATAAGATGGAAAGGTTCAACTCCTTTCTTGAGTGTATAATCCTGTAAAATCTATAACAGTTAGCACGATATCTGAAAATTCACCCAAATTTTCTTCTTTTAGTTCGCGAAAATTACTTTATCAGCAAAAGGAGAATGTTATGCACTTAAAAACGAGGAAAATGAGCGAGTGAGAAATTAGGCAAAGTTAGGGGCTTCTTTCCAAGGCTCGAATATATGTATGTGAACTGGAAACAATTTTCTTACAGGCATTTGGAATCCAAGAATGGTAGCACCTCTTTCGAGGAAGAGCGTGAGGTTGCTTGTAAGCCACCTGCCCAGTGGAACATAGAGATAAGCACCACCCTTATCTGCAAAGGACTTGATAAGATGGCATTTTGAAACGCAACTGTGTTAAGTGTCTTGCCATCACCAACAGTTCCAAATTCTAAAATGGACACACTCTGAGGTCTCGATTCCTAAGGCCTAGCATATTTGCAACGTCCAAGAGTTTCTTTTAGATGATTTGTAAGAGCCTCGCTTGGTGCTAGAATCAAAAGCAAAACCACACATTAAAAAAAAAGAAAAAAGAAAAAAAAGGTGCAATACATCTTGCAAATTCACCCCACAAATAGTTCCCCCTATTATGTGTAATTCTTGAAAATCGCTGAGTCAAAAAAAGGATAATGAAAATCATGTTAACAACAAAAGAGAAAAGCTTTGAACTTATCGACCCATCAATGGGCCTTTGGTCCAATAGGAGAAATTTTACATTTATAATGTTGAGTGCAAGAGTATAAAGCCTCCATAAGAGCTTTATGAAAGTTAGTTTTAATATTCTCTCAATTATCAATATAATTGAATGGAGACAGTCTCTCCATTACGAAATGTGAGTGGAGTAGGCACCTCTCGAATATTAGAGAGAGTTTAAAGTATTTGGGCAAGTGTTTCAGTGTGTTAATGTATGGCGATAGTCCCAATTGTGCAGTATGATTGTAAATATTAATTGTAATGTCAGTAACAATCTGTAAATAACATAATTAAAAAAAATTATCAACCCTAATATAATTGAAAGCCAAAAATACCAAAGATGTTCAATTTGTCAATTAAAAATTACAAGGAAAAATATTTATGTAATTTAGAACAACTGTCAAAATAAAAAATGGGAAATTATCATTGCACCACTTTTATTTTGCCTTATGTTCATCCAATCACTACAAAATTTTAACATGTACTTTGCACTTCATTTCTTTTCATATTTGTATCAACTAGCTACTTTTACATTAACACTATTAAATTATTTTAATAAAATTATAATTTTACCCCTAAATAAATTAAAAGATTATTTTATCTTATAAAAACTTTTAAAATTAAAAATTATAATCATAAAAATATCCCAAAATTTAATAAAAATAAATCCTAAAATTAGAATTTTTATTTTTAATAAAAATGATTTTAATATAAAATTATAATTATAAAAATAATTGTAAAATTTTGTAATTTAATAAAAATCTCCTAAATTATTAAAATTTTAGGATTTATTTTTTAAAGAAATAAATTCAGTTATTTTAATAAAATTTAATTATTTGTCCGTGGCTGAGGGTACTGTCATTCATGCCTAATTATAAATTTGATGAACTTAATATATATGTACATCACCAAATGGCATGACGAAATAACATCTAGTAATTGGTTTTTATTTATATTTATATTTTTATTCCTTTTCGATTCCCTGTCTTTAGGCAACTTGTGTTGAGTGGACAGATGGTGTACGCACGTCGGGGACTAATACAAATTTCAAAGTTCCGAACGGCAGCGTCCTTTGACTGCTACATCGCAAACACCATGGCCGTCGGCCCCACACGGCCCATATTTTGACCGGTCCACTTCATCAAATTTGCAAAATCTTTCTGATATGGGAAGGTACCCGTGCCGCAGCCGTACGATTAGCTTTACGTTTCACCGACGGTTTAAGATTGCGTTCAGACAGACGACACGCCTATCATCGTAGAAGGCCCCACTCAGCATTGTAGTTAATTCACTTTTCGTAGTTAATTCACGCTCGCCCTCAGCACGCCCTCTACATGCTCGCAGCCCAAAGCCGTTCACCCTGTGCCGTTCGCTTCCAAACTAGCTGCCATCTCTTGACTCACTTCCATCTCTGCCTAGCTTCCAATCCATCCGATCCATCAACTCATCAACATCAAGGTCAGTAATTATTTGGTCTTAAGCTCTCTTCCATGCTCTATAATTCTGCCAATTGCCAAATCTTTACGCTCTCAATCAACTATCAAAGCAATCAGTCAATCACCATTGAGTTGTAAATAATGCCATATTGTAAGTAGCTGTTAGTAAATGTGAGTAACCCCAGGCGTGCCAATACAGTTCAATTGAAACCATTTTTTTACATTATTATTATTATTATTATTATTATTAGCAAATGAGTCAAAATTATGAATCAGCAAACCATTTTTTTTACATTATTATTACCTCTAACCCGAATTAACCCAAATTTTTTGAATTGAACTGTTCCAACTCGAATTAACCCTAACCGAAATTTGAACCGAAATTACCAACCCAAACCAATCCGAAGTATGAATCCAAACTGAACTGAAGCGAATTAATTTGCGTTTTCAACACGATTGGGTTGTAACGCAAACCGAACAACCTGAACCGAAATCCGATTTAGTCACCCCTACCTGGCACCGGCAGCAATCTCTTGTGATTTGTTGCCATTGTACTCAAATAAGTAATTCTAGGGATTGCAATTTTGTTGCTGTTATATTGAAATAAATATTTCTAGGGATTGAAAGTCTTCTTCCTGGAGACAAACAGAGAGTTAAATTTATTACACCAAAAAGGTTTAGGTTAAGCTATTTTTATAGTTGGTGGTGTCATTTTCTTTTTCCAGTTTTAGTTGATTCAAGTTTGAAGAACAAACTAATTATGGCAAAAAGGAAGCAGAGGAGCAAACCGAAGCGTGGACCGAGCTCATGCAGGTGAATAACATGTTATTTTTTTATAACAGAAGCTGCTAGTGTAAGTTTTAGCTTTGAGAGTATTGGCACACAAGTTAAATTTTAATCTTTTTCTTTTCCTTTTAATTTTTTTGGCTATCTTTAATAATGATCACATGTGGCATGTTACCTTTACAGGCTAATGAAATGAACTATCTAATGAAATTAACTATTTATGTAAATAGATTCATGGGCAAATAATGGAGAAAATCATCTATATTTCTTCCTGTTGTGAAATTCATTGTATTGGCCTATTGGGTGGTTTGTGTTGACTGTTGAGCTGATATATCTATTATTTTTTTAGCTATTTAAATTTATGACCATGCATGTTTTTTTCTTGCATTTTGTAGCTTGGAGGGTGTTGATTGCAATGCAATGATTTTTACAGTGAATAAAACTGATCGAAAGAAACGCATGAATAAGGTATGCAGCTAATTTATTAGCTCTATAGTTCTTTCCTTCTATATACTGTTAGAGCTTTTTTGTTTAAAATTCCTTTTTGCTGGAGCAGGAAAAGGCTACAACTAAGCAATATCCAAATCAAAGCAAATCCCAGCAAAGAAAATTGAAAAAGTTGGAGGTGACCCTTTCTCTGGCTACTTGCTTCCATTGTTTTCTAATTGCACTTTACCATGATTGATTTGCTTTTAATTAATGCAGGAGGAGAAGGAGAAAGCTTACATGTTTTCGAAAGCCCAAGAAAACCTAGAGTATGTCACCGTATCCTCTCTTTTATATGTTAATATATTTGAGATTTTACCTTTACAGAAAAAAAAAAGCTTAGAATAGTTGAGAAATACCTTAAACTTTAAAATTTCAGGAAATACAAGATTTCAACTGGTCTTTATAATGTTCTGGAGGCATCTAAAGATATTGGTAAGGTTTGTATGATGGAATCGATGCTAACTTTTGACATTATATTTAAATTAAGGTTATATTAGTTTACTTATTTGGCAATTCATCTTGTAGGCTAAAACTAGGCTTGAAAAGAGAAGAAATGTCGTGCTATTTTCCAAGGAAGGTTTAGAAGATCCACAAAGTGACCGAGCTCCAAAGAAAAGGCATGGAAGTGATGCTTATGGTGAAACTGAACCTGACTTGGTCAAAATCCAAAGACAACATATTGATGAAAATGAACCACTGCAACCAATGATTGGTAATAAAGAAGTAGATGGTGCATCTATTTCATTAGGCTCATTTCAAGAGTTGCTTCCCGATGATGAACTTGGTTCAAACAATGAAATTGTTGCTGCCCTACCACCTGAAGAGGTTTCAAACAAGGACAACAGTACGGGTATGGAATATGACATTAGAAATAGTACTGCAGCTTTGTCCATTTATGATGGTGGAAACAGTTCTAAGTCAACGGTATGTTACTTATCTGTAGAGAATAGAACTTGATGAATATATATTTTTCATGAAAGGAACTCGTTTTCTTCACCCCCCCCCCCGGTTGGGGTTGGGGTGTGGGGGGGGTGTTGTGCTTGTGTTTTGGCTTCTTAGATCAACAGTTGTGTAGTATTATGTGTTTTGTGCTATCATGAATTCCACTTTAGTTTCTGGATATGGGAAAGAAATAGAAAGTACATAAATAATTTTTATATATCCAGTAATGTTTATTTCTGATTATTTTCTGATTTATTTGAGAAATTCGTTTCTCAAATTTTATTCCTCTAAGTTGGACATTGGAATATTTTAGGTTAATATAGATAATGAATGTCTGTTGTGCCTTCATGACGATATTGTGTTAGTGAAAGTAACTTCTAAAGTATAGGATTTCACTATAACTTTAGTGCCCCTCTAAACAGTATATGGATCTTTAGAAGCCTGGGTAAGGGGAAAACGAAAGGGAATGGGAATTGCTTTATATAGGTATTGACTATTATAAAATACCACCGTCAGAAAGGTTTATAATTAGATTCATTGAATGCCATTAAAGTCAAACTTTGAACTTATTTGCACAAGTGATATGCATTTGTTACACTTAATTTGCAGCATGCTGTAATGTTTGATTTATTGTATCATATAAAGTGATAGAAATATTTTCTTTCTCTATTATACATCACTTTATTCTTATCCTATAATCAGATGCTGTGGGTTTGATTGGGACAGGATGGACCATATAAGAGCTTAAATATAAATGCTAGCATGACTGGCAATCTTCCAAGTTCCTTGCAAAGACCTCTTGCAGCCCCAATTGTGGTGCATGTATCAAGGCCAAATGAGGTTGAAACCAATAGGAAAGATCTTCCTATAGTCATGATGGAGCAGGAGATAATGGAAGCTGTAAATGACAATTCTGCAGTTATTATATGTGGAGAAACTGGGTGTGGGAAGACTACACAAGTGCCTCAGGTGGGTTTGAATGATGCTTGGTCAATGGTCATAGATAAATGCTGGGATATAAAATCTTTTTTTTTTTTTGGTTTCCAGGAAGCCTAATTTCTTCCTTCCTTTTCTTTTTCTTTTGTATGTTTAAGTTCCTTTTTGAAGCTGGCTTTGGTTCCAATCGGTGTAGCAGTCGAAGTGGCAGAATTGGTGTTACGCAACCACGTCGTGTTGCGGTGCTTGCCACTGCCAAGCGAGTGGCATTTGAGCTTGGACTTCATCTGGGCAAAGAGGTTGGATTTCAAGTTAGGCATGACAAGAAAATTGGAGACAGTTGCTCAATCAAGTTTATGACTGATGGAATATTACTACGAGAACTTAAGGTTTTGCTTTTCCCAAATATTACAATCTTTTGCAAGTAATATTAAAACTGAAATAGCTCATGTAAAGTATTGCTGATATGATGATCATAAAATATCCTTTAGGTATCTATTCAATAGTGATAGTGTTTACAATAGAATAGTTTTTCCTCTTATGATTTCTTGACCAATTCTTTGTTCAGTGGATGCTAATAACTACCAATGTAGTTGACACACACACACACACACACACACACATATATATATATATATATATCTTTTTTTGGTCCCTTTGAAATACGTTTAATATATTCGTTATATCTAGTTTGCTAATAGAATATGTAATTTTATTGAATTTCATTAAATATGTGCCTTGAATATTTTATCAACATTTCTGGTGAATGTTTGCATTATCTTCTTTAGACTCTTAACTCTGTGCTAAACCTTGCTGCTAAGCTCCAGCTGACTACTGGACAGTGCACCTTTAATAGTTATCTGTATTAGGAAAAGGAAAGGAAAAGAAAGACAGAAAAATGTTAGGGTTTAGTTTATGGTAGCTATGAATTTTTGGTACTATCAGGTTTTCCTATTTAATATTCAAATCTTCTTCTTGAATTATGTGTCTGGATCATGGTAATGGAGAATTGTACTTCGGGCATATTAACACTACAGTTATCGAGGCTTGTTTTAAAGAATAATGCGCTGCATGTAACTGTCACATTTTACAACAGATGTATGTGTTATGGTATTTGATTACCAAATTTACTTGGATATGGTTGATTAAACACATTGCTTGATTGCATGCTGCAGTATGATGTTTTATTGAGACAATACTCGGTTATAATTCTGGATGAGGCTCATGAGAGGAGCTTGAATACAGACATACTTATTGGAATGCTTTCTCGTATAATTCAGCCTCGGCAGGTGAAGCTTAAAAACAGATGTCTTTGCCTCTTAGTAAACAAAACTTATGGCTATTACTCTTTTCTTTTTATCCTTAATATATATGATGTTACTTTTGGTGTCAGGTTCTATATGAGAAGCAGCAACAGTTGTTGTGTTCAGGACAATGTATACAACCTAAAGATAGGGTTTTCCCATTAAAACTTATTCTGATGAGTGCTACCTTGCGAGTAGAAGACTTTATTTCTGGAGGAAGATTATTCCGTAATCCTCCTATTATAGAAGTCCCTACCAGACAGTTTCCAGTGACTGTACATTTTTCAAAGAGAACGGAGATTGTTGATTATATTGGCCAAGCCTACAAAAAAGTCATGTCCATTCACAAGAGGCTGCCACAAGGTGGCATACTTGTATTTGTCACTGGGCAGAGGGAGGTAGAATACTTATGCTCTAAGTTACGTAAAGCTTCAAAGCAGCTGCTGGTAAATTCTTCTAAAGAGAATAAAGGGAATCAGGTAGTTGCTGACTCTGAACCAAATGCCACCAAGGACATTAATATGAAAGAGATCAATGAAGCATTTGAGATTCAAGGATATTCAACTGAGCAGCAAACTGACAGGTTTAGTTCTTATGATGAAGATCAGTTTGATATTGATGACAATGAGTTGGATGCTTTGTCTGATTCAGAAACTGAAAGTGAAACAGAAATACTTGGGGAGGATGAAAAATTGGTGGAACAAAAATGCCCAATGGATGGTGATGATCCTGTAGATGTGTTAAAAGAGAACTGGAGTCTTGGTTCTCTTAAGCTTGCTTTTGAAGCTTTGTCTGGGAAAAATGCATCAGGCCCTAGTTCTCAGATGAAGCTGTCTACTCCTGCTATTCCAGAACAATGCACAGAGCTGCCACCTACTCCTACACCAGAACAATGCCCAGAGCTGTCTTCTCCTGATGTGGAGAAGATGGGAGATAATAAAAGGGCCGGTGTTGGTGCATTGTGTGTTCTGCCTCTTTATGCCATGCTACCTGCTGCAGCACAGCTTCGTGTATTTGAAGATGTTAAAGAAGGGGAGCGGCTTGTTGTTGTTTCTACCAATGTGGCTGAAACCTCCTTGACGATCCCAGGCATAAAGTATGTGGTTGATACGGGAAGAGAGAAAGTGAAGAAATATAACTCTGCTAATGGTATTGAATCATATGAGATTCAGTGGATAAGTAAGGCCTCAGCTGCTCAACGTGCAGGAAGAGCTGGAAGAACTGCGCCTGGCCATTGCTATCGTCTGTATTCTTCTGCGGTCTTCAACAACATACTTCCTGACTTCTCTTGTGCTGAAATATCTAAAGTACCTGTTGATGGTGTGGTTCTTCTCATGAAATCCATGAACATTGATAAGGTGTGTATTGTACGTAATATGGTGCTTGTACTACTGCTTAGTAAACTCTTTTATTTGTTTCGTATTGGATTGATGAAACAATTAGTTGTATTAGTGGTGGCCGCATGTTCTTTTCTTGGGGGATAGGTGGTTTCTTTTGAAGGCATCTTTCTTTTACAGCTTTAAAATCTAGCAATTTCTTGGCTAAATAATTTTTATCACTGGGTGAAAGGTGTGCTGTATAAGCTACAAACTGCACAAGGTAGTTATCTAGCCGCCTGCACATAGTGCACAGTACTGCTCTGTGGTGCTTGACCAGTTAGTTGATAGATGGGAAACAATATATTTTTCTTATAGATAACCAAATCTAGAACTAAAAGCTTTGGTTGTCTTGGTTATTGTCATCTACCCAGTCAATGTAAAGTTTCTTTTACTTTAGAATGAGACTTTTCCTCATTTTTAACTGTTAAAAGTACTTATGTTTTTCTTGTATATGTATACAGGTTTCAAATTTCCCATTTCCAACTCCCCCTGAGGCAACTGCTTTGGTTGAAGCAGAACGCTGCCTGAAGGCTCTCGAAGCTCTTGATAGCAATGGAAGACTGACAGCCCTGGGAAAGGCAATGGCTCACTACCCCATGAGTCCTCGCCACTCCCGGATGCTCCTTACACTTATCCAAACTATGAAAGTGAAAAGTTATGCCCGAGCGAATCTAGTTTTGGGATATGGAGTTGCAGCAGCAGCAGCTTTGAGCGTGTCAAATCCTTTTGTCTTGCAGTTGGAAGGAACCCAAACTAATAGCAATGACTCAGAGCTCGAGGAGAGAGATAACGCTCTAGATAGTGAGGATCCTATGTGCAGGCAAGAAAAGTTGGGGAAAAGGAAATTAAAAGAAGTTGCTAAACTGTCTCATGCAAAATTTTCCAATCCTACCAGTGATGTTTTGACTGTTGCTTATGCATTACAGTGCTTTGAGCTTTCTAAAAGCCCAGTGGAATTCTGCAATGAATATGCTTTACATTTAAAAACCATGGAGGAAATGTCCAAGCTGAGAAAGCAGCTTCTTCATTTGCTCTTTAATCAAAATGTGAATTCAGATCAGGATTTCTCATGGACTCATGGAACTTTGGGTGATGTAGAACACTCTTGGAGGATTTCCTCTAGTAAGAACGTTCTTTTACAAAATGAGGAAGAGCTCTTGTGCCGAGCTGTTTGTGCTGGCTGGGCTGATAGAGTTGCAAAGCGCATTAGGGCAAAGTCAGGATCATCGGCAGGAGAGAGAAAAGTTAATGCAGTTCGTTATCAAGCCTGCATGGTTAAAGAAGATGTGTTCCTTCATCGTAGGTCATCTGTTGCTAACTCAGCCCCTGAGTTCTTGGTGTACAGTGAACTGTTACATACAAAACGGCCATACATGCATGGAGCAACAAGGGTGAAAGCAGATTGGCTGGTTGAGTATGCTCGACCTCTGTGCCATTTTTCAAAGTCCCTCGAAGGCTCCAAATATAATTACGACTGTTATAAAGACCAAGTATTATATTGGGTCAATCCATTATTCGGGCCTCATCAATGGGAACTCCCATTGCATAGTCTGCCAGTTAGTAGAGATGATGAGCATCGCGTGGCAGTATTTGCATGTGCTTTGCTTGAAGGTTGGGTGTTGCCGTGTTTAAGATATGTTCAGAAGTTTTTGGTAGCTCATCCTCGTAGCATTTTAAAGACAGAGGAATCTGGTCAAAGACGGGTTGGCAAACTTCTGAACAAGTTAAAGACCAAGTCAATTGACAGCTGTGCAATGTTAAAGAAGGCATGGGAGGAGAATCCCAGGGTTCTGCATTCGGAAATTTTGGAATGGTTTCAGAAGGGTTTCCACAATAAATTTGAAGAGCTTTGGTCAAAAATGCTTGCGGAAGTACATTTAGAGCCTCGCCACCGATTCTCGAAAGAGCGGGGAGAGGAATAAAGACTAGAAGTAGATGGTTTGTTTGAGAGCTTAGCCAGAAGTGCCAGTGTAGCCAATGATTTTATTCAACTTTTACCGAGCAAAGGCATAGTATAGGGTGTAATTCAAGTTTCGTTTACTCACCATGTATTCTTAAATTATATGATGCATGTGCGGTGAGGTAATCTCATGAATCCTTATTTCTTCGTACTTGCTTAGAATAGTGATATATGTTATTAGTTACTCTGTGTTGATATGGAATTTTGTTGCTTTGGTCTTGTGGCTCTTTGAACACCTGTTGAGCCATTAAATTTTGCTGTTGGGCTTCAACTAATTTGCTTTGTCAGTGAAAGAAAGTTTTGGTTAAATCTTGCTGTCTGTGTCTTGTGTTATTATAGAATCACTTGTAATGGTGATTATTTTTATTCTCATTTTGATGCTTAACAGCGAATGATCTTATACCTTTTCCATGTCCTCCACAGGGATACAGCTCTTGGAAAGATTGTGCTGTTAATTGTCAACAACAATACTTTTCCATGTAGTTTCTCTTACTAAGAGGGTGATGCTGTTACTATGGGCTGCACCCAATGCAATGAGGGCATGTTTGGTTATGGTATAAGAGCTCCTCATTGTATTAGAATATTATTATACCATGTTTGGTACTTACATCACATAGTATTACAATGTGGTCAACTCCAAATTTTATGCGGTCAAACACGCATAAACTAAACCCGAGGGGGGGGGTCGGGTTTAAGCGGGTTTTGCAACTATTTCAGACCAAAAAAATTAGACTTCGCTCTCGTTCTCACCTTGTCCTCAAATAAACCAAAATAGCTCTCCTTGTTCAATCTGTGATTTCTCCTGTGTAGTGGCTTAACAAGAGCCAACTCCACGATGCTCCACCACCACATCAACAGCCTTTGCCGTGCGACACCAACTCCACCGTAACCTCATCGTGCGACACCCACCCACTGCGTGATACCACCTCCACTGCACCCCACGGCGTGACACCACCTCCGCTGCAACACCATCTGTACTGTGCAGTACAATTGTTCTCCCTGTCCTTCACCACCTAAGGTTTGATATTTCATTTGGGTTTAATTTTTTAATTTAGGTTTAATTTCTAGATTAGGATTTTATTTTATTTGCTTTCAATTTAATCATATTTTTCCGTTATAATCAAACATTCGTAGCAATTGATTTTTATGGAAAATAAGGGGCTAATTGCTGGGGCTGGGTTTTTAGCCAAGTGCAGAAAATTGCCCCTGTTTGGATTATATGAGAACAGAGGAATAACATCTCTGCATATACTTTATATATGTGTGTGTGAAATGCTGCAGTAAAATGGAAAAGTTGTGGTCCTGATCATCCGTTTGCTTTTAGTTTTTATTGTTCTTTTCCTTTTCTTTCTTTTTAGAAAGTTGGTCATCCATTTGTTCAAATCATGCTTTTCCTGTCAATTTTTTTGTTAGGTTCATATGAAAAAGTAGTTTGGTTCATAGTGTATGATTGGCAATTTGAGCAATATCATTATTGTTACACAATTTATTCATACGACAATTAATACAATAATACAATAAATTAGTGATTAAAATCGAATTATAATATCGAGTCATAAATCAATTAACCCTCTGCAATTAGAAACTTGTTAAAGCTGGTAACCTATTTAGCTGTCTATGAAAATGGATTTTGTTTGTTTGTTTGGGAGAACATGTTAATAATGAGGTAAGGCATAATCAATTACAGGGGTTACATTAGAAAGGAAGTTGCAAAATTCAACAAGAGTAACTGAAATTACAGCCCTGTTTTGGCGCTTGGCAACAAACTGGATGACTGAAATTACATATTGTGAGGTTACATTTTTGTTTGTCGCAATTGGCAGTTCAGCCTCGACCGTAACCTTCTTTTTAGTTATTAATATAATTTCCCACTTTTATTTATTTTCTCTTTCTTCTTCTACAATTTGTTAGTTTAAATAAAAGAATTATGATTCTTTTATTTAAACAAAAAAATTGATGTAAAAATTCTTAAATTTAACACTTCTATATTTAGTATTTTTCTAAGTACTAGTAAATATTATTTTCTAAATATATAATTAAAATTAATCACCAAAAGAAATTAATACAGTACAGTGCAACACCAAACATAACATTACTAAAAATTAATACAGTATTGTGTAGCATCAAACATTGTACAATATTATTATAATATAGTGCTAATGCAATACAGCATAATACAATACATCAACATTAAAATAATACAATACAACATAATACAATACATGTATCAAACGCACCCTGAAGTTATTAGTTTTGGAGAGCAAATTTTGTTTATCTAGATATAGATCCTGCTATTACATCACATCTGTATTGTATGTATAATTATCCATTTTAGGTAAAGTGTGACTGTGTCACCATCAAAATTCTTGACAGACAGCATAATGATTGGCGACCAGGCTCAGGATGCAATGTATTATGTAGCTCACAATTTGGAGGCAGATAAGAGATTGCAGTTGCCTTGGGTGTGGTAGTCTGATTCTGATGGGAATCTACCTGACTTGTATTTTCATGTTTTTTACACCACGCGGATCTTGAAAGAAAAAGAAAATGCAAATGGTTAAACATTCCAGGACAAGATGCACATCACGTCAAGTGTAATCATGTGGCACCATTCTTTTTCTTAATTTTTTACCCCACTTCTACTAAGCGCCGAAGTAAAAAGTTTTTTTGATATAATGATGTATTACAATCTTGACATTTATAATTAAAAATTTATCAGAATTGTTTTGAATAATTTTATTACAGCACAATCTGAATATTAATTCTTACTAAATTAGAGGAAGATTTGTCCTCATTATTAATATTAGAGGAAAATCGATCATATCCCAATGTGGGAAGCTAACTAACTCTCATTATATAAGGAGGCAAGTCGATCGGTGTTGGGACTTGGGCTATCCCAATTGAGTCTTGCGATGTTGAGGGCATGGGCGTGCCAATGTGCGTAAATAGTTCGACTTCTCAAGTGGGAAGTTGTATTGTTGTAGGGGAGGAAAATCACGAGTTATTGCAGGACTCAATCGAAGTATCTTTTTTTCAAGGACTAAGATTGGTGGGCAACGAAATTGACTCTTAAGCCTTTAATTGATTATTTTATTTTTTTTAACATCTTAGATTTAAAGAGAAGAGACTAAGAGCGTCCGTACAATGAACAATAACAAGATGCGAATTTTGGGGGGAATTAGGGCAAAAGATGAAATGGAGATGAGACGAAGGTGAAGATGATTTGGGAAGATGAGTAGGGATGGCAAAAATCCCCACGGGGACGGGTACCCTCGGGGATTTTCCCCATTCGGGGAGGGTATGGGAATAATTTCATACCCAATTTTTTATTCGGGGAGGGGACGAGGATGAGGTGGAATCCCCATCCCCTACCTATTTCCCCATTTTAATTTTTTAAAATTACTAGTAAATAAATTATAAAGTTTAAATTATAAAATTATAAATATTGGTAAAAATAAAAAATATCAAAATATTTATATTATTAAACTTTTAGGCCTAATTAACTAATTAAAGTTCTAAATTTTTATTTAGGATATTAAAAAGATCGAGTAGATTTTAATAGCCAAACATTTTTTTTTTAAATTTTAATATTCTTTAAATATTTTAAACTTAAATCTATTTTTTATTTATATTTAGATATTATAATTGCCCACAACGAATTACAATTTTAATATCTAATCTAATCTAATCTAATATTTACTTTTGATTTGCTCCGATTTAACTATTGTGTTGTAAAAGGAATAGTCCACATTTATAAAGTGCTCACGCCACCATTGAAAAAGTTAATTTTGAATCTGAATTCAATTTTATTTGTAACAATTTTGTATTAGACTATTAATTTGTTCATGATAGTTTATAAAAGAAGTTTGTATCCCTTGCATGTTGCGTTACTTACTAATTTACTGTATGTGACTTTTGTAATAAATGTTAATGTAAGATATATTTCAAACTTTATTTTTATTTGAATTTTTTATTTTAATATGATTAACTCAAAATCGAAAAAAAATGTATTAATTATTTGGGGATCGGGGACCCTCGGGGATCCCCTGTTATTATTCGAGGAGGGGATAAGAATTCTTTCAAGTAATTCTGACGGGGACGTGGAGGGGACGGGGACATACGCAAAATATCGGGGATGAATACGGGGAGATTGGTCCCCTCCCCTCCCCTCCCCATTGCCATCCCTAAAGATGAGTGAGAGATTTAGAGTATGGGCCGAATTCTTTTAGTACCGGACGGGAGGAATTTAATATATAAATATAATTTTTTTAATGCGGACATTTCCATTTATTTTATACGCGGACATTTTAAAATTACAGAATTTATAAAATCACATGATTTTATAATTTATTTAATAATTAATTTTTTTAAACCGTAAGATTAAAAATGTGTTCGTATTAAAAAAATACCGAAGTTCGCACCGGAGAAATAACGTTTCAATAAACAACAGGGGTATAATATAAAGTTAAAAACCAAATAAACGTATCATCGTCATTCATCGGCGGGTCCCGTGTTATTTTGCCCAACCCTGTTCTGTTGGTTTGCTTCACATCTGCTTTCACAGGACAAAAACCCTTTTATCGCGACATTTTTCTCATAGCAATACGTTAGTTAGAGTATTGAGTGAGCCCGATGACCGAAGTTGCGAGCTCAGTTGTTCTCGACGTACTGGGAGGGAGAGTCCAGGAGGTAGACCAGCCGATTATTGATTACATCGTCAACGTCCTCGCCGATGAGGACTTCGATTTTGGCGAGGAAGGCGAGGGCGCGTTCGACGCCATCGGCGAGCTCCTCGTCAACGCTGGATGCGTATCCGACTTCGACGAATGCCGCCTGGTAAGATTATACTAGTTCTATTTACATTCTTTTCTTTTCTTTTTTTAAATAAAAGAAGAAAATTGTTCTGAATATTATTTGAAGAGTGCCTCCTATCTGTGATAGGTTTGTGGTAAGTTGAATGAGAAGTTTGGAAAGCACGGGTTGGTAAAGCCGCAACCAACTGTGCGCAGCCTCACGACGCCATTGAGAATGAATGATGGAATGGATGAGGAAGCTCCGAAGAAGAAGCCTGAGGTGACTGATAGTCCCTTGCTGTCTGAACGTGATAGAGCCAAGATAGAGAGGAAAAAGAGGAAGGAGGAACGCCAACGAGAGGTGAGACATTTTACACTGGGTATTTGATTAGATTGAGGTTAATTTTAATTAGTTTAGTGTCAATGAATATCTTAGTTGTTTTTATTTGACTTGTTCTTTTGAATTTATGCATGTAGTCGCAATACCAAATGCATCTGGCAGAGATGGAAGCAGTTAGAGCTGGAATGCCTGTTGTGTGTGTGAATCATGATAGACATGGTGGACCTGCCGTGAAGGATATACATATGGACAACTTTAATGTTTCTGTAGGTGGACGTGATCTCATCGTTGATGGTTCACTCACACTATCTTTTGGAAGGCATTATGGTGGGTTTGTTTCCATTTTTTTTATTGATGCTCTTGTTCTAATGCTTATATTTGTTTTCAATTGAGACGGTTGTTTGGTGGCTGGGTGGGTTTAATGTACAAAACCTCACTTCAATTGTATGCAGGGCTTGTCGGGAGAAACGGTACTGGGAAAACAACTTTCCTCAGGCACATGGCTCTGCATGCTATTGATGGTATTCCTCCAAATTGCCAGATATTACATGTTGAGCAAGAAGTGGAAGGTGATGACACAACAGCCTTGCAATGCGTTCTTAACACTGATATTGAAAGAACTCAGCTTTTGGAAGAAGAAGCTCGTCTGCTGGCACTGCAGGTAGAATATTTACTGTTCTATTGTATAACAGCGAAAATTCTTGTTTTCAGTTCCTGGCCTTGTTATCTTTTGTTCCCTTTTAATTTTCTGTATTGTCCTTGGTGTAGTTACTGTATATTCATCCTACTGACAATTTTGTGACTGTTTTTAAGAGAGAATTGGATTTTGAGGAGACTACTGAAAAGAGCAATGGTTCAATTGACAAAGATGCTATTGCTCAAAGGCTTCAAGAAATATACAAGAGGCTCGAGCTCATTGATGCAGATTCTGCAGAAGCACGTGCAGCTTCTATTCTTGCAGTTAGTTCTCAAACTTTCTTTCTCTCTTGCTGAGTTTATGCTGTCTGCTGATTTGAGCTTGAAATTTTATTTGAAAAGACATTTGCCGCTCATATATAGTTGTTAATAGTGGAGATGGCTTTTTCCCTAAATGAAACTAATGAAGATATTTAGCTACGTAACATGGGAGCCTAGGAATTGGAGTAAAATGTGGATCAATTGACCATGCTGTTGTCATATGTCATGCATGTGGAGCTACTTTAAATGAGTTCTATTTATACGCACAGTAGTCTTGATTGTTGTCTTGGTCATTTTGAATCTTTATCTAACTAACCAGACATTTGCAGGGTCTGAGTTTCTCTCCAGAAATGCAGCACAGGGCAACAAAAGCGTTTTCAGGAGGGTGGCGAATGCGAATTGCTTTGGCTCGTGCTCTTTTTATAGAGCCTGATTTGTTGCTGCTTGATGAACCTACGGTGTGTTATGTTTGTGCTCTCTATGGAATGAATTGTTGCAGTTGAATTTGCTTTATATATAAAGTGTTTTTGTGGCAGAATCACCTTGATCTTCATGCTGTCCTATGGCTGGAATCTTATCTAGTGAAATGGCCAAAAACATTCATAGTTGTTTCTCATGCTAGAGAGTTTTTAAACACGGTAACTCTTTTGAGCTATTTTTCTTCTCTGTTAGGGATAAAATATACTCGAGTAATATATTTATTCTGATAGTTCTTGTCAATTCATTATTATTTTCAGGTGGTCACAGATATTCTTCATCTACATGGTCAAAAACTGACTGCATACAAAGGGAATTATGATACATTTGAGAGGACCCGGGAGGAACAGATTAAAAACCAAGTGAAAGCATTTGAGTCTAATGAACGATCAAGAGCACATATGCAGGTCTTCTTAGCTGCACTTCATCCAAAAAGCATTGAAAGCAATTTACTTTTTATTTCTATTGTCCACCTTGTTTCACAGATTATATTGACTTGTATCTAACATGCAAATGCTTTTCCTTGATTATGCAGTCCTTTATTGATAAGTTCCGATATAATGCAAAGAGGGCATCCCTTGTTCAGTCAAGAATCAAGGTTTTCTCATTAACTTATACGTCTTTGACTTCGATGTTGATCTCGACTTGATTCCTAGTCCAGCTATGTTGCTGAATAATTTGCCTTTTGGTTCCCTTGGACTTTGTCAGGCATTAGAGCGGATGGGTCATGTAGATGAAGTTGTAAATGATCCTGAGTAAGTACTGCTCTCCTGTTGACAATAACTTTTTCCAGAATTTCTAAAGTTTAGACTTTGCATATTTTTGCTTCAAATTTCCTCTTTTGGATTTACTCTTATACCAATGATTTTTTTGTTTTTACAATGCAGCTACAAATTTGAGTTCCCAACTCCGGACGATAGACCTGGGCCCCCTATAATAAGTTTCAGGTTATATTTTGCAGCTAATCTGGGGGAATGTTGAACAAATGTTTTTAAGCTGTGCTTTTGTGTTTTGAGTATCAAAGGCATTATTGGTTTGCAATTAATTTTTCCACTTCTGCTAGTAGTACAAGTTCCTTGCTGTGTGGCTGTAATTATTTTCAACTAGCAGTATATGTCTATGCATTACCAAATTTTCTTTAAATTCAGAATGCCAATTTATCCCCTGTTAAAATTACATTTGGATCTTGAATTTTATCCCAAGCTTGTTGGAATCTAATAATCTTCTTGAATGTGATTGCAGCGATGCATCATTTGGTTACCCTGGTGGGCCTATATTATTTAAGAATTTGAATTTTGGGATTGATTTGGACAGCAGGATAGCAAGTAGGCATGCCTGTCCCTCTTTTTGCTTTTGATTATGCATTAGTTAATTACATCATGTATCTTTCATGCTTTACATTAATGAATTTGTATACACAAGGTCATTATTCTATAAATGGAATACATGGTGCTATCTTTGTGTATTACTTGTATGCTGATGACAGTTTTTATCTGGGTGTTTGTATTGTTTTGCAGTGGTTGGGCCAAATGGGATCGGCAAATCAACTATACTCAAACTTATTGCTGGTGAGCTACAACCAAGCTCTGGAACAGTTTTCCGTTCAGCTAAGGTATCTTATTCTTGTTTTCTAGAAGTTTCATATAGTAATTGCAATTTTAACTCAGATTCTTGTCTATCATGTATCTAAAATAAGTTTCACTTGCCAATTGTATTTCTGTCATGACCTTCATTCCCTGTGCAGTAGGATTTATCAGATTCTCTTTTATACATTACTTATTGTTCCACTTAATATCTTTGTAAAAGTTTTATTTTATTCTTGGAATAATTGGTCTGGGTCTTGTATACTTTGATATAATGGATTGTCATTTCTGTCTCAACAGGTTCGCATAGCTGTGTTCAGTCAGCACCATGTTGATGGGCTAGACCTATCTTCAAATCCCCTCTTGTACATGATGCGCTGCTTCCCTGTAAGCTATTGTACTCTCCTCTTCCTTTTCGCATTACATTTATGCATCTATGGATACATTCGTGCACCTTGTGGAAAACAATCTGTAGTGTCAAGTTCATATGGCAGTCATAATTTGTTGTTATCCTGGATCTCAGAATACCATTGTTCAAAGAATATCATGTAATCAAATCCCTTATTTGAAGTTTTCTTCCTGCAGGGGGTGCCTGAGCAGAAGCTTCGAGCTCACTTGGGTTCTTTTGGTGTAACTGGAAATCTTGCTCTTCAACCAATGTACACTTTGTCTGGTATGCTTCCTTTTTTATCTTCTTATGTCATTGATACATTACATTGGTTATTTAATGATCTTGTAGAACTGCAGTTTGACTTTTGTCTGAATTGACTTTTTGCATTGTTTATTGGATTGAAGGCTTGCCACAAGTAGCATGCAAGCCATGTTATAGTCATGACTAAAATGCAAGCTATATGTTATTGTCATGACTAACACACAAGCCATATGTTGTGTGTGGTGTCATCTGTGCACCACCAGTCTTCACAATGATAAGGTTTTAGGTTTTTATGTACAGGTTCTCATGTGTCTTTGCATTTACAATTTCTATATTAGGTGGCCAGAAAAGCAGAGTTGCTTTTGCAAAGATTACATTCAAAAAGCCACACATAATATTGCTTGATGAGCCATCTAATCACCTTGTAAGTTGCAATCTTCTCTTTGCATCTCTTTTGTCTTTTAGTAATGTCCAACATGCTCTAGAAAGTCGGGATGCTAAGATATGATTTGAGATTTTGCTGGGGTAAGGAGGTGGAATTTATGTTGGAAATAGAGTTTGGATATATGTATATATTTTGAAACAGAGTTTTTGATGCTATTTTAACTCTATTATCCACTATTGCAATGGTGAAAAATTTCAGCTATTTTGATTGACATACTGATGTTTCAAAATGTAGGATTTGGATGCAGTGGAGGCACTAATTCAAGGCCTCGTTTTGTTCCAAGGAGGGATTCTCATGGTATTTTGCTTGTTCTCTTCATGATTGTAGTTCACGAAACTTAATCAATGATATAAATATAATTCATTAAGCTTATTGAACTATATCATGTTTTATCAAACATTTTGTTGTAAAATGCGCCTGTTTCTACCGCGCAGGTTAGTCACGACGAACATCTGATATCTGGAAGTGTAGAGGAGCTATGGGTTGTATCAGAAGGCAAGGCGACACCGTTCCATGGGACGTTCCACGATTACAAGAAGATGCTTCAGTCTCGTTAAATACTATAGAGGTTTATTGCGGGAAATCAGAGGGATTTTGACACTTACAATTACAGAACAGTTGAGTTTTTCTCAGTTATACTGAATGGGATATGCAAGTCTGTTTATGCTATTAAAAAAAAAATGTTTTTTCGAGAATGAGGCTTGCGGGGGAGCTTTTCTGCTCACTCTTGCCACTGTACTTTTTATTTATTTATTTATTAATATCAAATAGAAACTATTATTATACAATTAATTAAAACATAATTCAGTCTAATATATTTGTTGGAGCTTAGAGATATGCTCTCACAAGGGAAGTCTCGAACAGGAGGTGTTTCTTTTATTTTATTTTATTTGAAAGTTGAAACAGAGGTGTTTATTAATTCAGCTAAAAAGTAATTTTCTTTTGCAAGTATATCTAATTTTCTCTTTTTTATGAATTTAACAATAAATATTAAATTGAATGAAAAGGAATTATTGTAGCATTAATGGTAAAACTTCGAAATAAATAAATAAAACAAATTTGAGTGTGACTCTGCTCTGTGCATCCGTGGAATCGGTCAGTGCCGTGGGAAGGAATCGAACCTGGTCATCGGTTACAATTAAAATATGCGACTCATCAGAAGTAAATATCACATTAATTAAGATTATAATGAATTAGGATTGTAATGAGCGTGAGTCAGGCTTAAATTATGCATAGAGTATTTATATGATTTATGATTGGACAGTGGATGAGGGAGAGTTACGTAAAATCTATATATATATATATAAATAATGAAATCACAAATCTCAGGGTCTAATTTCAAGTCTTTGACAATTGGGTCCGTTCTTATTTTATCCGCAATTCCAAACAATTCATCCAAATCCCAAATCAAAAAGCAAATACCCAATTTTCATTTTCATATCTCACAAAATTCTAAAATCTAATTCGTAATGGAAGATAACAACCCCAGTAACAGCATAATATCGCGAGACAGCTTGGGCAACGTGGCGAGCTGGGTGAGCGCCACTGTAGTCTCCGCCTTCTTCGCGTCCCTCGAACGATGCTCTTGCGTCAATCTCACTACAACCGATCCCGACGACGACGAGGAGGATGAGGCGAAGGATCGCCCTCTTACGCTCACCAGCAACTCCCACGCTCCCGACGACATCGTTTGATCCATCGCCTGCCCTTCCTTTGGTATCTGAATTGTTATATTAATCAATTCCTTTTACCTCTTTTCTTTTCTTACAACAACAAAAAAACGCTGCGTTTTATATGTCGTTTAGGGCTTTCATGTGGATAATCAAATCTCAGTTAATGTGTAATAACGGTGTTGAAATTGTTGGAGCTGGTTCGTTTGGCTGTGTTTCGTTTTCAATTCGATTTTGTGAATGCTGAACAAATATTTGCTGTATTTTGTGAGGATATTTTTGGGTTTTCTAATTTCCAGCACAATTTGAAGATATGCAAGTCCTTATCCTCTCTGAAGTTGTCTTGGTATGAACGAAACTAAGTTTTTTCTTATTTGATTATTGTTCTTGCTGCAAGATCCTTGGTCAATATTAATATTTTTGATTGTTTGTTTTTACAAGGATATCACTGGAATGTGTTTTTTTTTTGCGCCCCCCCACCACCCCCAACGTTTTTGCTATTGAATTCCATGATAAATCTTTATCTGGGGGAATTCAACTTTGCCATCTCTTATTGGCTGGCTCAATAACCAATTTGCTGCTGCAAATAACTTTATTGCTCTGGCTTATTAATAGAGTTTTCTGTAGATATATACTTGCAGTGCATAAGACCATGTATACCACCAGAAATTGGCATATTCATCTGCTTAATCTAATTGATCAAAATTGCTAGGAATGAATCTCCATAGTTTTGACGCTTGTTTTCAGAGTAGAGTTTTGCTAGACTGAAACTAGAAACAATGTTACTTTTTATGGAGATGTAGTTTCAGGGACATGGCAAAAAGTTTCTAGTTCATTTTCATGCCTGTAGCTAGAGGATCGCTCTGGCATCGCACACAGCTGACTGTTGGCTGGGCCTCTATGGATCATTATCACTGAGATTAGGGCTGATTTTAACCCACCTGGACATAGTAATGGTCAAGATGCTTTTTGAGTAGTGTATTTCATATCATTTTGAGTATTTGTTGCTTTTACTGGGCCTGGCGATGTTATCTTAACTCTATTTCTAATTTTCTATGCAAGTGATACCTCATCATTTGCTTAAGTGAAGAAGCCTTGCAATAATGCTAAAGCTGATTGTGCAGTAACCTCTTCTTTGGTGCTGTTTCCAATTTGTCCTAATGTCCATTCGGTATCATCTTTCTTTGAGTTGTTCTATTGCTTCCCCCCCCAAAACAAAAAAAAATAAAGAACTCTCAATTTAGCATTATCAGTATCTCCAACACAAGCTCTTTGGCATGAATAAACCTTTTGTGCAGCCGACAAGTGCATATCTTCTGTTAGTTTTATCACCATATGAGGTGTTTTTAAAATCTCTAGGTTATGAATATGGTTGGCAAGTAGGAACTACTCTATTTGTTTTATCACCATATGAAGTGTTGTAAAAATCTCTAGGTTATGACTATGCATAACAAGTAGGAACAACTGAATAAATTCTAAGCTTGTGACTCTTGGGCTAAGACAATGGATATCTCAACCTAGGCTGGCCCTTGAGAACTCTTGATTTATATAGGCGTGCTTGTCAGTTGTCTCACATTCTTTTTCCAGAATATTTATTGAGGAAACATAGATAATGAAGCACCACCTAGTAGAGTGATCCTGCTTTCTGTTTCCATCAAATATGAAGCTGGAAGCTTGCCCAAACAAAAAGTAAAAAGATTCAGGAGATAAAAAATTTTAGAACCAAAAAAAAAAAAAAAAAAAGGAAGCCTGAATTTGCATTGCATTTTTAAAACTTATATGGAAGGAGGACTAGCTTAACCCCTCCCCCTTCCTAACACATGCACAACTCCCCATTCTCACATACTCTTACCTCTCTCGCTTTCTCCCCTTATAATACATACATCACTATCCCTAAGTTTTATGAGCGCAAGAGCTTCATGTTTTTTGAGTTAACTAAACTAATGCCCAAGTATAAGAGCAAAAGTAGCATAGATGATTAATCTCCATCCTTCCTCCAACAAAGTAACATGAACACGCAACGACGGATTATGTAGAACCTCGCTTTCTTTTCCTTCAAAACTCTACTCTTGGGTGCTGAAACTTTGGCTTGCTTTGGCTGGGATTGGGAAGTAGACATTCTTGATGACCTTATGGCTCTCTGGTATGTCCCTTCTTCTGCTTCACAATCAGTAACTTCTCAGATTATAAGGAGTGTCTTCCCCTTGTGGAATATTTTGTAGGGGGCTGGTAGAGTTTGTTTCAGCTTTCTTTGATGTCAGTAAATAGATGGTCAAATATACCAGTAGGGGCCTTGATGCTTGGCTCCGCTTTCCTAAGGCAGTCAACCAGGAAGCTGGTTTTCTGCTCTCAAAAGGCTGTCTTTTGCAGTTTTCTACATTGATTCAATACCCGGACTTCCTGGTTAATTGTCTTCTGACCGACCATATTAGTGCTCTGCTCCCAGGATTTATTGACGAAAAGACAAATGGACCACCTAGCCCCATAGAGACATATCAACAAAAGGTCAGATGCGGGTATCACTTACCTATAAATTTCTGAAAAATAATAATAATGATAATAATGATAATGGTTACTGTCTTACTGAACCACACCCCCATCTACACACAATAGAACCTCAGCTGACCCTGAGATGTGAATGTGGCTGGTTTGGTCGTATATCAAGTCCCTTCATAATTTTTGGTATCTTTGCTTCTGATTTCGTATTTAACTCTCTAACTCTCTTTTCAAATTTCAGCTGTTCAGATTATTTATTAGACATGTTTGAAAAGACCATAAGAAAGAAGCAACCAGTTTTGTTTTTTTTTTGGTGTTCTCTTCAATTTCTCAAGTAAGAGAGAGAGGAGATGTATCGAATGAGTAAGGAACTGCCCCCACCCAGCACCCAAGTTTTGGGCTCCCGACTCAGGCTTTCCAATTGTTGGGTTGCGTGTTTCCATTGACCATCTGTATTCCTCATGTCCATAGATTGCATTTTGCCATGAATAAACTCAAGATTCCTCTAAACTCATGCCCCTGCGTATTGAATTCAGTCTACTAGGGTTCAGAACTCTCCTTTCCCATGATGAATTATATAGAACAACGGAAAGGACTAAAAGTATGTATGCCCTTCCTTTGGCCTTTATGGAAGTTTGTTAGTCCTAGCCCTGGCCAGCAGCCCTGAGAACCCCACGCTCGGTGTGTGTGTGTGTGTGTGTGTGTATTTTATATTAGGTGCTTTTGCTCCGGTGATGACTTTGATCAGAAGCCCATAACGTTCCAATTTCCAAATCTTTTTTTGATCAGAAGCCCATAACGTTCCAATTTCCAAATCTTTTTATATATTATATGTGTGGAAGTGGAACCGAAGAGATTCTGAGGAGCTTTCTTCACCTTATATTTCCCTCTTCGTTTTTTCTTTCTTTCGTTCTCCGTTTCTCTTTTTTTTCTTTTTGTGTTTTTTTTTGGGGGGGGGTGTTGGGATTTTATGAGCTGTTTTCCTATTACTGCTGAATGCCCGTTCAATACCATGATGAATTGGTGATAATACATTTGTTACCTTATATAATGATGTAAGGTATACAATTGTTCGATAAAAATTCAATGACTGTAAAAATATAAAATAATAGAATTTTTTTTTTTTTACAGCAGTTAGATTTTTATCAAATGGTTACAGGACAATTATGTATCTTACATAATAATATAAGATAATAAGTTCATGATGATAGAGTCGCAGACAAACACGAAAAAATTGACAGAAAATGATAATAGTTAATTTTTAATTTTTAAAATTTTATAGGTTGATAATAATTTTATACAATTAATTTTTTCATATTACATTAATTTTTACGGACAAATTTATACAAGATAATTGTGACTTTATAAAAAATTCATTAATACAACCTTAATTTTTGGCAACATACAACAGGTAGGAGGTGTTCTTCTTCTTGTTTGAACTCGGCCAAATATTAAAAGAATGCAATCCGCAATATTGGTCTGTGCAGGAACTGGTTGTAGTTGGGCTTGGCCAGCCTATCTTACATTCGCAATACCACTTATGTGTTATTTTTCAGTCCTAAAATTTTTGCGCGATTGTTTTTCGAAATTAATGATTTAAAAGCAAAAAATCCCCCTGGGAGGAATTCATGTTCATGGAAGAAAATTGGCTAACGCTTCGTGTGAATCATAAATTAACGGTTCAACTTTTATAATAAATGACGAATTAGAGTTTTTATAACTTTATATAAGTTTATTTAAAGTTAATTTTGTAAAAAAAAAAAAATTAAGTAAATACACTAAATTTTAACATTATTTGTTAATAAGCATACATATTATTAAAATCTTACGGCTATTTTTACCATGTGATTTTCTGGCAGTGTATATTGGTAGATGGCTTATTTTTGTCATGTGATTTTCTGTTAGCAAACATTAGTATATTTTAAGTCGAATTTTTACGATTGAAATAAGTTATTTCAACTTACCTCTAAATGTTCCAACTCACAAGAGTATGGTTGTAAAACTTTTATTTTTATTTTTTTTAATAGTGAAAAAGTTAACTGATGAGTCGTTGACTTGGGCAATAGCATTTCTTAAATAATAAATAAACAAAATTAATAGCCAAAGAAAGTTTCAGTTTAATATGTCAATGTCTGATCACGAATGCTAACAAACAAATGATAGAACAAAATTAGCCGTTTGGAATCAGAAATTAGAGTCAATTCAATTCTAGTGACTAATCTTTCCACAAAACGAACAAAACCCGTTTACTTCAGTTGACATTCCTTTTACGTAGAAACCCACCATGTCTCCTAAGCAACAATCCCTCTCTTCATTCATCTCCAATCATGCGCATGGCGTCTTTTCATTCTCGTAGCAGTAACAGTAACGGTAACCACCCCGCGTCCTCTTTCTCTCTTTTGTTGTTGTTTTTGTTGCTTGCATCAGTATCAGCATCAGGGACTGTCGCAAAAGCTATCTCATAGCCAGCCACAGGCAATTTTGACAGAGGCCCCGTCGTACCCACAACCCCATTGGTCACTTTCTTGGAGTGTGTACAAGAAACTGCTCTCGCAACTTTCGGACAAAAAGACTTTGATCCAAAACTTTACGTTGATTTGTCGTTGAAGTCCAATCTTTCCACAACTGTTACCGCTTTTCACAAGCTACCGAGAAATGCAACTGGGTCAGTTTTGGTTCCTGATTTCAAGGAGTTCTTGCACGAATATTTTGATGGTGTAGGAGACGATCTTGTGTACGCTGAACCACCAGATTTTGTGCCCGAACCGGATGGGTTCTTGCCTAAGGTGAAGAACCCTCAAGTGAGAGCATGGGCTCTTGAGGTGCATGCTTTGTGGAAGAATTTGTCTCTGAGAGTTTCTGGTTCGGTATTGAACCGGCCTGAGTTTCACACTTTGCTTCCCCTGCCTCGACCGTTTGTTATTCCAGGTTCCCGGTTTACAGAGGTCTACTATTGAGATTAATACTGGGTTATTAGGTTAGTTTTTTGTATTTGTTCTATTTTTTTTTTCAATGCCAGTTCAGTGACGTTGAAGACATTTTTTTTTTCTCTAATGTCAAGTGCTTTTGTGCTGCTAAATTTTTTTATGGGTGTGATTCAATGTGCGTATAAGGGCTTTGCTAGCAAGTAAGATGTATATGACAGCGAAGGCAATTGTGACCAATCTCATTTCTCTTATTGATACATATGGTTATGTTCTTAATTGTGCGAGAGCTTATTGCACCAATAGGAGGTAATGCTTCTTCTTGTGTTATCTTACTTATTTTGGCTCCAACATCTATTGTATTAGTTACAACTGTCAGATCATGCTTCTTCGTCATTTTGTTTCCCATCAGACCTAAGTTTTAGGCATATCTTCTGCAGTATCTTCTGCATTGAATACATGTAAAATGTTCCCATCTTTCTGACCATGTATCGTATATGCTTTCTTTTGAATATGTGCGCCATGCTTGCTATTGACATGGCATGGGTTCATGTCTTGTAGCCAGCCTCCCATTTTCAGTGCAATGGTTTATGATATTTACAATCGAACTGGTGACTTAGATTTGGTAAAAAAGGCTCTCCCTGCCCTGCTCAAAGAACATCAATTTTGGAATTCAGGTATACTAAATACTTACTATTTACATGAATAGTATCCTCCCTTGTGCAAGATTTGTTTCTTTGTTTGCTTGAACGTAATTATGTAGCTGATATACATGTTAATGTATTGTAGGAATACATAAGGTCAACGTCCAAGAGGATCATGGTAGAAATCATACATTGAGTCGGTATTATGCAATGTGGAACAAACCGAGGCCTGAATCTTCAACCATTCTATATTCTTCTTTCCATCAGAATTACCTGAGCATGAGGTGCGAAAAGAAATTTTGTTAGGATAAGTTTTAACTTCTTTCCTCTACCAGGATAAGGCGCATGCTTCTAAGCACTTGAATGCTTATGAGAAAGAGCAATTTTATCGGGAATTGGCTTCCACTGCTGAATCGGGATGGGATTTTAGTACCAGATGGATGAGGTAATTAATTATCTTGCATCAAACCAGTATCCGTTCGGAAAAAAACGACATAATTAAGATCAGTTGGAGAAAAAGTCATTTCCTTTACTGTGTGATTCAATTAATTAATTATCAGACAAAACTCAGTTGACAAATTTCTGGAGTTTAATTGCCTTCTTGCAGGAATACTTCAGATTTCAGCACATTGGCAATAACATCAATATTACCTGTTGATTTAAATATATTTATACTCAAGGTAAAAGTCTTTGCCTTCTTAGTAAGTCTAGAGACTTGGAAGTCCATCCATTTTTTTCCCCCATATTTAAGTGATGTTTGTATGTTGATCCAGATGGAACTTGACATTGCCTCCATGGCACAAATTGTTGGAGACAATAGAACTGCTGAGAGTTTCTTGAAAGCTGCTCAAGCAAGAAAACAAGCAATAAACTCTGTTTTCTGGAATGAAGAAAAGGGGCAATGGCTGGATTACTGGATAAGTAATGGAACTAGTAGCCAGGTAATTGCCCGAATGTGACATTTATTAGCTAAGACATAACTTCCTCAGCTGTGTTTTTTTATTTTTCCCCGAATTATATCACTTTAATACGTTTGTTGTAGGAATGCCGAAGATGGAAAGCTTCAAACCAAAATAATAATGCATTTGCCTCAAACTTTGTACCCATATGGATTGATTTATTCAACTCTGGTTTGTAACCCTAACTGGCTATAGAAGTATGCCTTTTAATAAATAGGGATTCTTAAGTTGAATAGTTGATGAATACTGAGAATGCTTTATTGAGAATATTGTTTATTCTGAAGCCTTTTATGTTATCCAGATACTTGTATAGTGGAGAAAGTTAGAAAAAGCTTTCAAAGTTCAGGCTTACTCGGTGCTGCTGGAATTGCAACTTCTTTGACAAGATCAGGAGAACAATGGTAATCATTAATTAGTAACAAATTCAATATTGACATTTGAATTAGATTTTTCTTTATATTTGTTGGCTGTTACTTAATGTTACCAATATGACACAGGGACTTTCCTAACGGCTGGGCGCCACTTCAACACATGATAGTAGAAGGTTTTGCTAAGTCAGGATCACAAGAAGCAAAGTCAATGGCTCAAGACATTGTTATGAGGTGGATCAATAGCAATTATGTTGCATACAAAGAAACCGGTGCTATACATGAAAAATATGATGTAGAAAAATGTGGAGATATTGGAGGTGGTGGTGAATACATACCCCAGGTAGTATATAATTGTTTATTCTTTCAAGTGTATCTATTAAACTTAGGTGCCTAATGTCTTAACAATGGCCATCTATGTACCTCATTTGCTCTGATGAATTACAGACTGGTTTTGGTTGGTCAAATGGAGTCGTATTGGCGTTCTTGGAGGAGTTTGGATGGCCAAAAGATCTGAAGATAGGTTGCAATTGGGTTATGCACTGCGGAGATGAGCTTTGACTTGGTTTATAATTACCAACTTAATTATCCTGGATTCTCTCCCTTCTTTTTCCTGTCTTGTCAATTCTATTGACCGTGGGAACTGGGTTTAATATGTACATTCATATTATGCATTTTCTAGCAAACGAAAGCAAACTATTCTTATCTCATGGTTTATGGAGAAGCTAAGGAAATTAATAAAATTTCAAATTTGTGGCCTTGTTAATTTGTGCTGCTGGAATTGCAACTTGTTTAGCAGTAGAATCAGAATAACAGACCAACGGCGGTAATTAGTAACACCTGCAACATTCACGTTGAATTATATGTTTCTTGTGCATTTGCATCACTTCATATGGATCAGCAATACAAAGACAAACAGGGACTTTCTAAATGGTTAATCTCAAATTCAACCCACATTATAGTAAATCATTACCTTGAAGTTGGATATTCCTTCATGCCCTAAAATAAAATTTTGGAATAAGCTTAGCATAACGAAAACTAATGTTGGGGCACCAAAGTGGAGTGATCTATACGTAATTAACCTGTCGATTAATCAAGTTAATTAATCGCGTCCTTTCTGGCTCAACTTCAATTTTTTCAAATACTAATTTTCTGAATGGGAAGGGAAGAGCTTTCATTGTTTTTGTTGTGAATTAGACTAATATTGCATAATCAGAATCCACACATTCTCTATCTTTTGTTAATTAGCAACGCATGAATCATTATCAATGCAGACGAGGTTTCAAAATTCGAATAAAAGTGATCGTATTTCGCATGTATGATCTCCATAATCTTTTAGAGCTTGCTAGTGCTTTTCTCGAACTAATAAATTTTAAGTAGTAAAGATTAGGCTTTCGATTATGACACTAATTTATCCTGGATTTACTTCTCGGACTAGTTTGATCATTGGGAGCATTGATAGCTAAATAATGTTCCATTCCAAAGCAGGTGGATTTAGTTGCCTAATTGTTAATAAGTTTCTGTCACAATCTTGATGAAGGAACTGACAAATTAAAGGTTAAAAAAATAAAATTTATTTAACATAAGATTTCATAGAAACTACTCAGACTCCAACTCATATATGGCATCTTTATATATGATTCATTTCATCACAAAGATATTTTGTAATTAAGGGCCTACTTAGTGGGTGATGGTGGGTCAATGAGAGATAACGATCTCTTTTCTTTTTAATTTTTCCACTAATAGATCCTCTCTAATCATAGAGAATAGCAACAATATTCTAATTTAAGTGTGTAGCTTAGTAAGGTTAGCATTATGGGTATCTTGTTTGTAATTTTCTTGAGAAAATGAGAACATAAAGCCAAAACTTATTAGGCATGATTAAGAAATCCACAAGGTATCAATTGGATTCCTATTTGTGATACCATTTGTTAACAACAACAAAACCTACTTTTTCTGCGAGCCATATTCTATCAAATTCAATCATTTTGAGCATGCATAATGATAATTAATCATATGATAAATATAAATAAATAAATAAATATATATATATATATATATATATATATATATATATATATATATATATATATCCAATCCGAAATTTTAAAGTGCGGGATCGTTCGGAAAAACACATAAACCGTGCGGTTTAAACGCTTTAAATTTTAAGTATTTAAACCCGTGGAGTTTTAAAGTTTTCCCAAACTTTTCCCACACTTTAATATTCCGGACTTGAAAACTACCATATATATATATATATATATATGTAGCTCAAATTATTTGTACCATGCATACATTATAACTTTTCTAAAGTGCTTTTTGATTATTAGTGCCTTTTGTTTCACTAATTAATTTGGAATGTTGCCAATTTTCAGTTTCTTTTATTATTTCTTTGCCAACCTTAATTATTATTAAAGAAACCCATTATCAAGATATATATGCAATAACATTTAAAATTCCAGCTGAAAGAATATTCAAATGAAGGAGGTGGAAGGATGATTATAGCATCAGCAAGCCAAATATTAACTTAGACAAAGAGATTGGAAACCATAAACCCTAATTTTAAGGGATATGGACCCTGCAAGATTCGGGGCTCCCACACAAAAGAGTGGCAATCATTTAAGAGTGGGGTTATTCACATGACACCATTCACAAGTGCTTTTTGGTATTAAAAGAATATATTTGTGTTTTATTTTGAGATTGGGAAATGAGTTAGTGGGAAGTAATGACTAGAGATGAGCAATTGTGTGCATAAAAATATAGTGTCATAGGGTGCAGCTTCCCTTTCAAAGCATCTTATTAGTCAAATAGAGTTGGCCAAATGAACACGGAAATGAGATGGGAAAAGAAGAGCCTGAGCCTCAATAATTAACACAATCTCACAAACAATATCCTAATGCTTGATCTTATTCTGCATTTTATTAGTGAAAGACGAATCCAATTGGGAACCTACACAACTTTTTGGCTAGAGAGGGTGTATCCAGGGTTAATGACTTTCAGATTGTTAGAATTTTCCCTATTCTCTATAACTCGTAAATTGGTATATTCATTCATAAATTTTCGGACAAATGAAACCCATGCATGCATATCCTTCTTTGAAAGAGTGAGGCATTTTTTACTCCCATCTTTGAATGTATTAATTGGTGTTGACTGAATGATTTAACACTGCTTTCACTCGATATTAAGCTTACAGCCTTATCGCAAACGGGTGCTTTAAATAATTATTTTTTTTTTTACCAGGAGGTATCCTGGGGAGGGCTTCAATTGTGGGAGGCACCTTTAAGCCCGTACCACAACCCAGACTAGACGTCCCCGCTCGAACCTCCCCAATTGTGGGAGGCACCTTTAAGCCTGTATCATAGCCCAGACTAGAAGTCCCCACTCGAACCAAGAGGCACGGGTTCTCCCAACAAAGGCGACTTCCCTGCGACTTGAACTGGGGAGGAAATCCAGTCAAGCCACTTAAGGGGACTCCATTGCCAGTGGAGCCAATACTTTGTTGGTTGCTTTAAATAATTTTAAAGGTACTAACTCAAGTTCTTTTAAGAGTTCTTTTCTCTCTTTTTTTTCCTCACAAAAATATGGAATAATGGTGGATTTTTTTTAAAAGAAATTATTAGTAAGAGTAGATTTTAATTTGGACTAATTCTTTATAGATTTTTGAATTAAACTATATATATTGGTATGTGTAGAGTCCCAGATTACCTTCACTCAACCGATTAACAATAGAAAACAATAATACCGCCCGTTTTTGAAAGAAGATTGCGGGGTAAAAAAAAAAAAAAATTTGTGTCGAAAGGTGACAATAGATAATTGAAAACCAGAAACGAAAAAGAAAGAAACTGACATGTGTACGCGCGAGAAGGATAAAAGGGGAGGCCTTTCTTTTTGCTTTGCTCGGAGGATCCTTTACTAAAGAAAAAGACTAATTAAATAACAAAATAGAAGAGAAGACTAAACAGACAACGAAAATAAATTTGCTTTGCAGATCAAGTTTAATAATAGAAAGCTTTAAAGTTGAACCAAACCCTCCATCATTAATCCTGAGTTATAAGTCTCGAGCCTTTCCATGTGATCATGATCAGGTTGTGAAAATAAATTTCCTTTTGAGTAAACTTTTGGGACCAACTTTAAATGGGCAACATTAAATTATTAAGACAAGTCCCAAGCAGAATCATAATTAACAATCTGTGTACAATATCCCTCCTTCATTAAGATTTAATTAAGACTGATTTATGGGAAAATTCTATCTATCTTTTAATCAACCCCTTGTTCATTAATTTGAGTAGATTTTCATTTTCTGTAAACAGAATAACATAAAAATAATAATAATAATAATAAAAGGGTTTGTGGGGGCTGCTGCTGATCGATGTACTGGAAATTGCAGGATTAGGATCTGAGCTCGATGTACTGCATCGAGTGTCTGCCTGGCGGAATCTATTGTTACGTCAGTGTCTTCTCCATGTGCATGGTTTGAACAAATTTTAGTTGGGACCTCAATTTGTTGTACTTTGGTCTCACCAGTCACCGGCGGCCATGCATTTTTATTACCAAACAAATGCACAGCATTCGTGTGTCCATTCATCATTAAAGAAAATAACCCTTACATATGGAAAAAAAAAGTAATTAATTAATTAATAATAGCTAGCCGGAGCCCTTGTGATAGGCAATTGGACCGTATATATAGTTCAGTAGCATATTATTTAGCAAAATCTTTGTGTGAGAAATATTAGTGGTAAGTAGACCATATAGATACAGTTCATGCACTGCTTTCACTTTTCCTTTGCTCCTCCACACCCAGCTGTCAACTTGATAAGGAAGCCCTACATTTTGCTCTTTGCCCATTTCACCAAAAATCATTCAATTTGCTTCATCCATCCCGCTGTTCAACTTTTCTAATCCCTATCCTTTTGCCCTTTTAATTTATTGCTTCAATAGTTAACTTCTTTTCTTGTTTCCTAATACAACTCATAGTCAATGATCTTCAAAGCAACGTCCACACAAACAATGAATTAATGTCGCCGTTCAGTATTTAGATTTTAACCTTTTTAGCTATAGCAATTTTCTTCTTATAGTATTGGAGTCAAAACATTATGTTTGAATTTCCGTATGTTCAATGTATCTCAATTATTTTTTAATATTTAATTAGTTCAATCTTTATCTACTCAAATTTTACTCAATTCTATTAAAACTTTATACTGACTTTATTAGATCCGAATTTTACAGATGATCGATCAAAAATTTACTTGTATAACCTAAAAAGAAAGCTGTATTCAAATTTTAATAGTTTTTACAGACGTTAATAAAGTTTAAGATCTTGGATGGATATATATATATATAAAAGGATGATGAAAGATGATTGATATATGATGTCAAAATTTGTAATTGATAAAGAAAATGTTGGTATGGGACTATGGAGTTGGGAATATAATGTAAATCGGTCCCCGCATGGGGCACGGGGCCTGTAGAAGTGCCTCAAAAAGCTAAATTTTCGTGGCTTCTTTTCCTTTTTATCTATTACTAATTAAACTTTTGGCTTTTAATAAAGGCCCTACCAAGTACCAACCCTTTTTGACAAGACTTCGCTACCAAACATGCCTTAACAAATCATATATATATATATATATATATATATATATACACACACACACAAACACACACACACATGTATAGTCCTTAGTTTTATCATAGTTAACTAGTTTACTTTTATGTTTATAAAATCTAGTCCAGATTTGTAACAAATGGGGCTGTCTAAATAATTTTGAGAGGATTATTAATTAACATTAAGTCCCATGATTGAAAAAGAAAGGTAATACGCAAGTTCATAATCATTGTCTAAAAAATATAAAAATAATTTATCTTCTAGAAGTTTGTCTAAGTCTCTTATAAATATGATGAATGATAAATATGAAACCAACAACACCACATGTGTCTGTATTATGTTTTTTTATGACATTACAAATTTTTTAATGAAATCAAGTGAGTAAACCAACGGAAGAGACTGACAAATTGGCGTCTAATTAATTTTTTTTAATCCAAAGAAATAGAAAAGAAACTTCCACAACCCACCACACAAAATTTGATTCGATGTGATTAAGTCCAATTAGTGAGCTTAATTAATTAATTTTTTCAAATAAATAAATAATATATATACGTGTGTGTGCGTGTGGGGCTTCAACGGGAATGAATGATTGAGCGGGTAAAAGCAAGGTAAGGTTTTGCATCCCAACGAAATGCCGGATTCGAGGCCGCAGGATTGACCGATCTGCAACGCCTCACGTGCGATTCCCTTTGACGATTTTTTACTGCTTGTCTGGATCTGGATGCACCATTAGCCCTATAATATTTATTTATTTATTTTCATTTCATTTAATCGCCGACTCTTTCCCAAGCCCAAGCCCAATCAACTAATTAATCTTATTATTATCATTATTATTGTTCACTTGCCAATGACACCTATCACTTGACAAAACAAAGATATTAATTTTTCCTCATACAAGTAAAATCACACAAAATAAAAGAATAAATCATCTACATCTTATCAGGGAAGAATAAGAAAAAATTAATATTCGGTGAATAATCGATGGTGCTCGTGTTCTTATTAGGTAATTCATCAAATTTATATTAAGTTTTTGTTCAATTTTAAATATCGTGCCCGTATAGAGCATTATCAAAATTTAATTTCTTCATAAAAATTTATATATTAATTTTAGTAATAGTCTACCAATGTATAAAAAATAAAAATCGGATACTTTAAAAATTTAAACTAAAATCATAAACTAATTAGTTAATCTTGAAGTTGGAGAGTAATGAATCTTACTCAAGACTCTAAATAATCCAAAGGCCACTGAGGTGTCATTTCCCAACGCGAAGGTCAAACGTACAAGGGCTCAATTTTGGTTTTTTTTTTTTCCCCGATGAATTGCATGCCCTGCCGATTTATTCAAATAAAAGTTCCGTCTTTACCGATCCTTAACCCCATAATAATAGACGTTAGACAAACAACTAATCCTCTGTTATAAATTAATGGTTGGATTAACTAGGCCCCGTAATTAATTAATATTAATTAAGAAGGCCCCTCTCATGTCTCGTCGTCATCTTCAATCACGCAAACACCTTAATTATCTTGATCGATCAATGAATGCCAAATATCCAATCCTCTCCGCCAATAAAAAGGTAAAAACAAAAGGAAAAATCTAATCTGAACCCTCCGTTTTGCTTTAGCCCTTAACCACATAAACAACATTGCCTCCTTAATTAATTTCTATTAAATGCAAAGCGGCGTTGGCAGCAAATTTAATATCTTCACTCTGACACAGCAAATGAAGCGCTTTTTAATTTTTATTGCTTGCTCGCTCGCTCTCTATTACAGCTACTATCGAGTAGAAAACTGCAAATACGGAGGGGGGTGGCATTCATAATTCGTGCAACATTAATATATATAGTTATTAAACCCATTGCAATTAATATGTTAGAAACGGTCAAATACCTCCTCGGCTCAGCTGGGGCCAGCGGCTACGGCTCCAAGTCCACCGCCGAGCAAGTCACGGATGGCTGCCCCAATTTGAGTTCAGTTACCGCCATCATTACCGGTAAGCTTATTCATATATATAATTAAAGTTTGATTACCGATGGGTTAAAGAGGAGGATGAGTTAGTTAACAAACTTTGTTGTAGCTAGCGTACAAACAAAGAAAGTTGATGAATATTAAAATATTAAATATTAAATATAGGAGCAACATCAGGAATAGGAGCAGAGACGGCCCGCGTGTTAGCGAAGAGGGGAGCGAGGTTAGTGCTGCCGGCTCGGAGCCTCAAAGCCGCGGAGGAAGCCAAGGCGCGTTTAGCATCCGACTGTCCCGGCTCCGATATTGTTGTTTTGCCTCTTGATCTTAGCTCCCTCTCCTCTGTTCGTAACTTTGTTTCTCAGTTTCACTCTCTCAACTTACCTCTCAATCTCCTCATGTACGTATATATATTAAACAAAAAAAAAAAAAGATTGTTTTGTTTATGTGTTTATTATTATGGTTGTTTGGTTCTTGAGAAAATGATGGAAATTCAGTTTCGTTCTTATTGTTTTTTGCTCCCAACTGAAAACTTCAAAAGAAATTTGCGGTTGGCTTGATTGATTACTATATCAACTTTTCACTTTTCTGGGTTTGATCTAGAAACAACGCTGGCAAGTTTGCGCACCAGCATGCAATATCTGAGGATGGAATCGAGATGACTTTTGCTACTAATTATCTTGGTAAGTATTGCTAAAATAATTTTTTTTTAAAAAAAAAAAAATTGAATTTTGCTCATATATATTAATTTGTCTGACAGTTGTAAAACCAAATATTATTTTTGATGAATTTTCAGGCCACTTTTTACTGACTAAATTGTTGCTAAAGAAGATGATTGAAACGGCTAAAGCGACCGGCATTCAAGGGCGTATAGTGAACGTATCATCGAGCATTCACAGCTGGTTCTCCGGCGATATGATCCGATATCTCGGACAGATTTCGCGAAACAAAAGGTAAAAGGAATAATACCATTAATTCTATTTGTTAATTGCGTTAATGATTGTTAATTATTGGTTAATCTAGTTGGGGATAGTTGGACTTGGACCGGCCATGCGTGCCGTGCCCAAGGACACGGTGATGAATTCATAATATATATGATACATATGATACGGGATTTGACTTTTTCTTTTTCGTTTTTTTTTTTTGTAATTGATTTTATGAAATTTTTGTCTGGGTGTCTCCAGTCATTACGATGCGACACGTGCTTATGCTCTCTCGAAGCTCGCTAACGTTTTGCACACCAAGGAGCTTGCCCAGAGACTCAAGGTACATTACTCCTACTACTATTACTATATATTTATTATTTATTATACGTGCTTATAATTAAATTATTTATATGATTATTTAATTAAAGAAAGAGACAATAATTTAAAAAAAACCGAAATTTTTTGTTTTCTTTTTTAATTTTCTTGTCCATATATCTTTATTAATCGTCTCTTTTTACTAATTAATGTTTCTTAATTATATTTGATAATCTTATCCCACCAAAAAAAATCTGTTTATGATAATGCAGCAAATGGAAGCGAATGTGACAGTGAATTGCGTTCATCCAGGGATCGTCAGAACCCGACTCACCAGAGAACGAGAAGGCTTCATCACAGGTGACACATCATCAACATTATATATATATATATATATATATATATATATATATATATATATATATATATAACTCCAATTTTATTTGTTTATTTTCTTCAAATTAAATTCTTTAACACAAGTGTATATATGCAGATCTTGTATTCTTCCTTACCTCAAAGCTCTTAAAGACCATTCCTCAGGTAAAGTTTTAATCCAAGTCACTTTAACTAACGAACTAATTAATTACATTGAACAAATTAACCAAAGAGAAAACTAAGAAAAGAAAATAATTAAGCGTACAGTATGTTAAGTATGTACTTAATTTGTATTCGTATTTCGTAGGGTGCTGCTACAACTTGTTACGTTGCAATTCATCCAAGACTGGTGAACGTGTCTGGAAAATATTTTGCTGACTGCAACGAAGCTTGGACGTCCAAGCTGGGGTCAAACTCAAACGAAGCTTCAAGATTATGGGCTGCCTCTGAACTTCTAGTTTCTAGAGACCCTAAATCAGTTTTTGATCCACTCAGTGCCAATGATTAAATCGAACTAGTAGAAAAGAGGGAAAAAGAAAAAAAGAAAAGAAAAGAAAAGAACTTTATATAGAAACAGAAACAATTTATATCCCTGTAAAACGTATACAAGTTTAAGAGTAAAGCTATAGTATTAGCAGACATAATAGATAACTTTTTAGATAATTAAAACATGTTAATTAATATGTTTTGTTATTGCTTGGTAGATGTTATGCAAGTTCTGAGTTAATTAGCTACTTTATGTAATGGGTTTGTGTACTTAAAAAAGAACTCATTGCTTAGCCTATCATTTTTTGTTATAATTATAGCTAGAATGATTATGGAGTAGAGTTCTTTTTTTCTATTTTTATTTCTTTCAAGTGTTTTCATTGGAAGCGAAAGAACATGGAAACCCTAGCTAATCAAAATGATCATTATTTTTATTATTAACAATTAGTATGATCTAATAGATGATCATTTAACAAAAAAACAAAAAAAAAAAAAACTAGGTAGCTAACTAAATTAATATATACGAGAAGAATATATAAGTGGGGGAATAAGAACGTACATGGGGTCAGTTTGTATCATGTGGTGGTTGATTTTAATTTAGAAGAGTATCTTTGGGGTAAGTGCATGGGTCCTACTAACATGCTCCGATATATGGAGTTTGGTGGTGGGATGGAAACATGCGTTCAAGCTACGGAACTATTCATCGGCAACGAGCTACTACTCCCTCATTTGGTATCATTGCAAATGCTCATCTTTTTATGGTGTTTTGGAAACCTTTCCACCTTTATTTCGTTGGAATATGAACTTCTTTGCATTTGCTAAGCGAAGCTCGACAAACATCAAACATTTAAAGCTAATACAGAAACCCTAGTTTTCTTTTCTACCCATTGCAATTAGGGTGAATGCATGGACCTCTCTCTATATATTTTTCCACTTCTATTCACAATTTGTCAATGTCTATGTCTCATGATCACAGAGCATCGTGCTCCTATTTCTTTTTGCTTGAGAGCTATGATGATTCTTTAGGGCCATTGTGGGTTTGGTTCACATGTCATAATATTGACGAATGTTCGGTGACATGTCCCACTCATGCACATGGACATAAAAATAATTATTACCTTAATATATACGATTGCCAAAATCTGGATGTCCTGTTTATTTCTTTCAATCAAAATTAACACCAATGAGGATAACATGGATGTTCGAGGAAAGTTTTTGACCTTTGGCCAAATCCCCTCGACAATCCCACAAGTGCAATGAAAGTTTTACCAATAAAAGCTAGAGAAGTTTATGGAAGCAAATACCACGAGTTATCTATGTGCTTAATGGTGAGTTAGTCTTCTCATAATATTATGGTATATTAGTCCCAGCTCCCACGCGGCTTTTCTTCTTTTTCATAAAAATGAAATTTAGATAAGAGTTCTCCTCAAAAGTTGTTAGTACGAGTAGATTAGACCTTTATGTTGGGCTACAAACACATAAAGATTTCCAAATGAACTTAGATTGTGATGTTTTTGTAGATTATGCATAAGTGATTAATCACATATCAGCCAAAAAACAACCCTTAATTTTTAAATTTATAAGTTTTTATATATTGTACAAATATATATTTTTATCTTTGAAAAAAAAAAAAAGAACTACTACTTTGGACAAGGACATAAAAAACCAAATTAAGCGATACTATAAATATGAATATCTAATTGCAATATTTATACATATCAATGATAAAAAAAAAAAAAAAAACTTTATTTGATTTTTCCATTTTGATTAGGAAAAAATGACAAGTCTTATTCATGTTAACAATACAACCGAAATGTTGTTTGTTTACGTGGAACATAGACAATTTGTATAAGAGTGGAGCTTCTTACCCCTTTTTAAAGATCTTAATATACCCCTCGTTTCATATTTATGGCTTCATTTTTTTTTTTTTTTGTGAAGTTACAAAATAGACAAAATCAAAACAAAGTTTTAATTAAATTTTACTATCATTTAAAATAGAAAATTATAAACATATTTTCTTAATAAAAATAGTTACTAGGTAATTTATTTCTTCATTGTTTTTAAATTATTTTAATTTCACCATTAAAATTAAATGTATTATGTATTAGAATTAAAAAAAATAATTAGGAGTTCATGATTTACAAAGATACTTTAATTTAATTAAATTTATATCTGTCCTTCCATATATTTTTTCAGCAACAGTACGGCTATGACCTATGATTCAAACAAACAAAAAAAGAGGTGTTACAAGGAAATCAATGGGGGTGCGGAAAGCACTCTTGTTTTAAAACATACAATAAAAATGGCCCATGTATCTGAATTCGGCTAAATGGCCCAAGAAAAATGGGCTTTCATCATGAGCCCTTAAAGTCACCACAAGTCCTTAAACCCTTATATCGGCAAAACCCCCAACGAAACGAAGGAATGCTTCAATACCTCGACTCGCACTCGCACTTGACTCGGTGACTCACTCGGCCACCACCAACGCCAGAAATGGTCAGCTTGATCCCTGAAACCACACAGAAAATATTTACAGCAGAAACTCTTCGCTCCGCCGCCAAACAATCGGAGGGATGCCTCATTGTCCCCGTCCGCCTGCGCCGCGCCATCAAAAGATACCTCCGAGGTTATATTCAACACTTATACAAAAACCCCACCAACAAAACGGACATTTACAACACTAATTAACATTAGAATTTATTTTTAATTTGTTTAGAGCAGGAAGAGCCGCACATGAAGAGGAAAGTGCTGAGGTTATCGGAATCTTTCAACGCGATCAAGGGAGTCAATTTGACGCTGACGGAGTCGACTTCAAAGGAGCTATTTGAGGACCCTTTGAAGTCTGTGGAGCAATCTAAGAGGTGGAAGATCAAAAGCGCTTACGGGGATATTGGTCTTAAGTACAGAGACGATGAGACTATTGCTTATGTTGCTTCTAGAATGCCTGCTGTTTACTCTGCTTGTTACAGAGTCCTTTGCGAGGTATACAAGATTGAATTTTGTTGGTATTTTTGATTTTTTTCCTGACTCTGTAATTATATGTTCAACAAATGAAGGGATTGCTCAGCTTGCCTCATGTGCGAAGTATTGGGCGCAGTCGAAATTCTGAAACTTTGGATTAGAAAATATTGGTTGCCTTCTATTTATGATAGTACTCTGCTAATCTGGGCACAAAATTTTTTAGGTCTGTGGCAATTTAATTTAGACAGTCACAGTGAATTCATAATTAATCCTTTGACTATTAGGTTCGCAGGAGGCTACCAGGTTTCTCTCCTGCAAAAGTATTAGATTTTGGTGCTGGAACTGGTTCAGCTTTCTGGTGAGAACTGGGTTTGACTTCGTCTAGTGGTTTCTGCAGATTGAGATATGTAGAGCTTTTGAGTTTTTTTCATTAGTTGTGAACTTTGATGAGATTTGATTGAAATGTCATCAGGGCATTGAGAGAGGTTTGGCCACGGTCTTTGGAAAAAGTGAATTTAGTAGAACCATCCCAATCAATGCAGCGTGCAGGTCAGAGCCTTATGCAAGGTACTTGCTGATCCGCTATTTATTTTTTAACCATCTTTTGTTAGTCATTTCTAGACATATATACTCGACGGTGCAGTTAGTTTGAATATATTTTTTTGTACAACCCCCGCGGCCCAATACACCTCACCCCCCAAAGAACCCCAAATTTATACAAGAAATCACCAGTTAACCGAAAATTCTGATGTTAATCTGTCAATTATTTTAGGTCTGAAGGATCTGCCTCTGATTCATAGTTATAATAGCATACAAGCACTAAATAAAGATATCAGTAAGTCTGAGAGGGAACACGACCTTGTAATTGCTGTAAGTTGTATCCTTTAAGATTCCTCACTCCTTTGCCTGAGGTTGTTATGTTTTGCCTTTGCTTATATCTTTGTAGTGACATCTTCGTAAAGGGTAAAATATTCCGTCAAACTACTACACTTGTGCATGTCTTCATCATATGTGGCCTTTGGTTGGTTCTAATTACTTTTGATTTTTTTGGCTATGGGGACAAGTCTTATGTGCTTGGGGAGGTACCGTCATTGCAGGACCGAATCACAATAGTGCGCCAGCTTTGGGACCTTACTCGGGATGTCCTGGTATGATTTCAAGTTATGAAGGAGTTTATTTTTTTGTGTGATTATCTGTGATACAGAGGAGTTTTGATGATTTACATTACTATTTACTAGCATGTTGTGCATAAAAAGCATTTACGTATTCATGTTTGTCCCATCTTGACATGCGGGAGTACTTGTTTATCATAGCTCTTGCTGAAGTTAATGTGTTATTGCGGACTGTTTCGGTTTACATGTTTTCCGTTTTCTGTCTGATTTGATACCATTTTATCTTTCTGCATTCAAATTTGCGGCAGGTTTTAGTTGAACCAGGAACACCTCAGGGATCGAGTATCATATCCCAGATGCGATCTCATATATTATGGATGGAGAAAAGGGTGAGTTCATTATTTGTTGCATAAGGCATCCGGTATTTGTTCTTTACGATCTTGCAATTTTTGCCTGTATTCATTTTGACACAACTTTTATGGCTTATTAGAAAAGTCGCAAATATGAAGCCCGCAAATCTAAAGATACAAACAAGGAAACTTCTAAGGACTTGGTGACTCTCAGAAGTGGTGTGCATATAGTTGCTCCTGTGAGTATAGACTTTTGTCTCCCACACATCTTTCCCAAGCTATTATGGTCCTCAACTTATTCACCCCTTTCATTTTTGTTAAATAAATGGTTCTCTTAATGCAGTGTCCTCATGAGGGGCGTTGTCCATTGGAGAATTCTGGAAAATACTGTCATTTTGTTCAGCGCTTGCAGAGGACAACATCACAGCGTGCATACAAGGTGTCTTCTTGATCCATTCTTCATGTGCTCTACTCATGCAAGGTTCACATATTTTATATGTTGTCGAAACGCCAATATTGAGAACAAAGTAGCATTCATGGCAAATTAGTGACCTGCCAATTGATTGGAAGATCACTGCAAAGTGATATTAGTGTTCTAACTGATTAATGTTGTCATAATCCGCCTTTTGCTGATAGGTTTCTCCAATCTGTCAGGGTATTTCACAAGACATCAAAAAATTTTCCCTCTTCTATTTGTCTATTTTTATGTCAAATCATCAAATTGTAGAGTTTATTGTTTGTTGATATTTTCTCTCTTTCGTTCTCTTTTTTTTTTTTTGGTAGCGTTCGAAGAGTGAGCCTTTACGTGGCTTTGAGGATGAAAAATTTAGTTTTGTTGCCTTCAGACGAGGAGAAAGACCAAGGTTTGTAGTCTTGAATGCAGTGCTCAAAATTTGTGAATAGTATTATCCTCTAATGTAACACAACCTCTCTTTAAGTAATTCTTGCAAACATTTTATCCCGATCCCCTTTCACTAGCATTAGTCATTGCCTTTCTGAATTTTGCTTGTGATTTCACTTTCATTTTTAATTCAATCAGGGAACGTTGGCCTCTTGATGGCATGAAATTTGATACTTTGAAGGAGCAGCATGCTAAAAGAAATCCAGAAGATCTTGAGATTGACTATGGTAGATTTCACGCACTCTGCACAACCACACGACACCACAACACCCTCCCACCTCCACAAAAATTTTTGTGATTCAGTAAACTCAACTATTTCAAGTTTTTTGAGTTTTAATATTTTGTTTTTGGCCATGACAGAGGATCTACTTAGACTACAAGCTGAAGCCGAAGTAGAGCCATGTAAGAAAGAGGATTTGGTTAATTATGAGTCCGATGAAGTTCAAGATGACACTGTTGACAGTGACAAAGATCAAGAGAAGGGAGAAGAAGAAACAATCCCTGCTGATCTTGGGGGTGGCTGGGGAAGGATTATCTTCAGTCCTGTTCGAAGGGGGAGACAGGTTGCGATGGATGTTTGTCGATCAATCAAAAGGGATGGGTCAGAGGGCTCGTTTCAACATCTGGTCTTCACACGCAGTAAGAATCCTACTCTACATCGTCTGGCCAAGAAATCTCTCTGGGGTGATTTATGGCCGTTCTAGGTTGGAAAAAAAATCCACATGTTTGTTCACTAGTGTATTATGTGAATCTTGTCTGTAAATACTGTTCTCATTATTTATTATTTCCATAAGAAATTTTGTATGTCTCTGTCTCTTCGGCTTGTGATTTATGTGGTGCAAAGATTTTTTAATGTAAGAAGACCAGCAATTTTGTTTATTAAGTTCTCCCATTCAATATTGGTTAGTTTGTATGGAGAAACTAGCAGTGCAGTCAGACGGACTGCGATGGCAGACTAATGTGTCCACCGCCATAGTAATAGTATGTGATGGTGATACCATGTCGTGGTAATTGGCAAAGGAGCGTAGTAAACTATTTACCCTTGACAGTATTTACCCTTGACAGAAACTAACAGTACATTATGCATAATACTTGAAAGGAAGGGAATTTTATCAGAGTTGAATGACAAGTTGCTGTGTTGATGGTACCCCTAAAAAATGTCATCTAGCAGTAGCAGTTTATTTTCTTGAGGAACAAAGTCTATGAATGAAGCAGGATTCTCTACATTGATTGGTAGACGAGTTGGAGCTTCGTTAAGTTCGGGATAATTCCATTCCAGCATTCTGAAGCTTAGTCAATTCATCGATTGGTTATCGTATTGGTAATTTCTGAAACATCAATTCTTTGTCAAAGTGCTTGTCAGTCGACTTACAATAAATTGTAGGGATTTCATAAGTCTAATTATTTGTCTTTACATTATTGTTGTCGGTATCAAGTCTGTGCATGGAGTTTGAACTTTGACGCAGAACACTCTAGATTCGCTTTTGAACCGCCAGGCGAGTAGGCAACAAAACAAAAACGTCAGAGCTGTATTGTTATATAAAGGCCAAAACATTCCACATAATCAAATATTAACCACATCCTTTTATTTCTCTTTCTTTTACTTTTTTGGCTTTTGTTTTACATTTTTCTCTGCGTGCGTGTGCTGATGCGAGAGCCAGGCTTCTAAACTTTGAAGACCAACAAATCTTTCAACCAATCAAAGAATCATATAATGAACCTTCCTATGGGGATACATTTCATTACGAATACAGAAGCTACCTTTTGAAAAACTGGCCAGAATACATTTTAGAGGAAAAAGGGGAAGGGATTGAAATTGTACATTTAATGATGTCTTAAAGAAAAAAAGATATTCTCTTATCTGTCATCTGTACTGGAACCGCACATGCACATACGAGCCTTATGAATATATCATTTGTTGTCTTCGAAATGCCCAACAACCGAAGCAAAATCCTGAGAGAATTGCTAAATGTTAGGGGACTCAAATACGAATAGGTAACCCATAATTCAGATAGGTTCTAATGCGTCCATCCCAGCTTGCCGTAACAACCACAAGACCCCACAAGTGAGGATTGCTTAAAATGCTTTGGCAAGCACTCTTCAAAAGCTTTAGCTTTGATTTACAGAGAGGTGAAAGGGAAACCGCCTTTGGACTTGCATTTGGAAGCTTCTCCTCAGGCCAAGTTGCTGCACTCTTAGTCATGTACTCTAAAAAAAAATCACGTGCATGCGAGAAACAATCCGATGGAGAGTGAGGCATGTTTTGGTCTAAATCTCCTTCTAGATTTTGATGGTTATTCTGTTTGAGGCTATTTCTCTGCATTTTCTCACCAAATGTTGGGGATGGAAGTGCTCCAGCCGTGGTTTCCAAGCCAACCCAAGGGATAGCAACCGAAACATTGTGGGATAGGAAGCTCTCGCAGGACCAAATGCTCTTTGATCGAGAAGAGGACTTGTCCTGGTTCGAGTAGTTCCAGATGTAGATGTTGGAATCTTCACTGGGTGAGACAACATGTTTCCCATCTGAGGTAAAAGTTGCAAACATCTGGCTTCCTGCAACTCGAAAAGCTGATGCTGGAAGAGGAAACAAATTAAAAGTCAACAATCAGAAACCCACGTTGTAAAGAACTCTAAAAATGTAAAACTTTTATAGGTCTCATGAATGTGAAATTCTGAACAACATAACCCACCCTTAAATTTCCCAACGACATTCTCCCCACAAAGTACTCGGACCAGTGAATCGGCAGACGTGACAATCACTTTGCTGGGATCACTTGGAGAAAACTAGAAGATGAAATAACCATCACATGTCTTATCTCCAGCTAAATTAATGAGAAAAAGCTTAGACAAATTAATTCACATCGACATAAAATAAGAAAACTAGATTTTAACCACCTGAAAGCCAGTTATCCTCTTGCCTGGTAACTTCTTTTTGCCCTGTAAGCAAATTTGATTTTGCTGATACAATTGATTATCTGCCACACAAAACGTGATCAAATGATAGCAAAAAGCTACTGATTCTTTATCTAATAACATTATCTTACTTTGATTTATTTTAGATGACTCAATGACCTAACAATGCAAACAAATATGCAGTTGTCGACAAGTCAAATATTTGCATACCTTTAATATCATAGAAACGGCAGTTGCCAGTCATCGTACCCACAATTCCGCCCTGCCATGATATAGCAAAGAGATTTCTTAACAAAAACCTTCTATTTAATTTTTCACTTTCTTTAACAGAAATTACATGCAGAATTTTGCCTAACCTTTCCATCAGGGCAATAACACACAGCTGAGACTATCTCTCTTATATCGGTGTAATCAACAACCTGACAGCGACGCACTTCCCAGATGCGAACTTTCCCATCGATTGAACCGCTAATGAAATAATTATCATCCACAGGATTGAAAGCAACACTAGTCACTGCATTAATGACAACAGTGTTAACATATCAACCTGATAACATGAGAGAGAAATGATATCGCAGCAATTCAAATGACTAACATCAACCTATTCCCACACACATTTTAGGTGGAAGTGCACAAAAGTATAAGAGGCTCACCGTAATTATTATGCGAAAAAACTCTCAGGCATCTGCCAATTCCGACTTGCCAAAGACGAACTGTCTTATCAGCAGAGGATGACAGAAGAAACTGCAGTGAGTACAACAAAGATATGAGCAACATTAGTCTTATAATTCAATTACATCAAAATCCTAGACGTTTTATCATAGAATGCATCAGCCCAGTAAAATTAATATAGTCAAGTTAACACTGACCCCATTCTTAGACCACGAGAGATCCAAAACCTCACTACTGTGTCCCTGGAACTCATGCAAAGGCTTCTCCAATAAGCGGAAGACCTTTGGTGGTAAAACAACACATGTCAAGTCTGATGATTTTCTCAAACTCTTTGTCTTATCTATTTTCTCTTTATCTACATCTATAGGAATCAGTTGGGAAAGGTGATTGATTGTGAAGTATAGACATGAAGGATCAGTGTCTTGAACATCAAATCCGTCTAATCTCTCATGCTCAATGACCTTCCACACCCGCACCGTGCCATCTTCCCCGCCACTTGCCAAGTATTGTCCATCAAGACTGAATTTCATAGTCAAAATTGACCCCTCATGTGCAAGAAATTCTTGTCCTGTATAAAGGGATGATAGTTCCCTTGATTGTTTTTTCACTGGATGTACACGAACTCTTCGCATCCTTTGGCCTAAGGTTAACTCATGGTCACCAGGCTTCAGAGTAGCACTCCCATGTCTGTCGATAATTCGTGCCATGGCACCTAATTTCTTCAACCAGCCCCTCTTCACTTTCCTTTTTGCATCAACCAAATCCCTTGACTCCTCATCTTGTCTACTCGGAAGCGGCTGAACAAAAGATGATGATGACCCAGGTGTTCCCAGAAACTCATCAAAACTAACGGATTGACTTGAACCTGATTCCTGCAGTCTGCTCTCTATCTCTATCTCATCTTGATCATTGTCACTCACTACCAAGTCCGCTCCCTTGCCCCAGTCATCGATTCTACACGCAGCATGATCCTTCAAAGTAAAATGTTCTAATACTTCGGGTGCTTCACACAACTTGGAAGAAATGGAAGATTGACTGAAGTGTATGTCATCTCCAAAACCAGAAGTCTTAACACTGCCCCACTATTTTCTGTAATTCTATCTACATCCAGCTGAGTTCTAACACGTGATTCATCCTCTGAATCCTCCGCATTCATCAAACTTTGATCCAAAATAAAGCCCATTAACTTTAAGAACTTACTCCGCCTCTCATTAACACTTCGAGGGTATCCAGTCCAAATTTCAGACTGTGAATAACACAGAACACTGTCGGCCAGGTGGTCAACACTGGAACTACAGCCCTCAGAACAATCCGAATCACGATCAGACACATAAGAGATCTCTTCAAGGGTATCAAAGAATTGTTCCTCTTCCTCTTCGTTAGACACACCCGCCATATTTCGCGCAATTGAGGCTCAACCCATTAACTTCTGAATCAAAATATGTATAAAAAAGGGAACTTTATCTATCAATTTACAAACTTTCCAATTAAATAACACAGATATCACGGTCGCTTAAAGAAGAAAAACAACCCAATAAATAAAATCGATCTAACGTAGGCAGATCTTGTAACATATTAAACAGCTCACAAGAATGACAAAACCAAAAATTTCAACCGCATCTAACTAAAATTACTAAGCAAATCGAATCAAAAAACAAAACAAGCAAGTGATTTGCTGACCTGGGTCAACAAAAAATTCTAGTCAAGCTCCCCGCACCGGAAATGTTAAAAGGGTTCATTCCCACCTCCGAAATGACCTCTCCCTTGCAAAAGAAAGCCCCCCCAGTTCCCACTTGAAGAGGCAAAGCATAACATAAAAACAGAACTTAGAAAAAAATATTGAATGAAAAAAAAAAATACAGCACTGTATCTGTCCGTGTATGGATTTTATTAATTGGAAAATCAAAGAATAGAAAGGTCAAAGAGCCTCGGTTTCGAGGTGACGGCGAAGACAGCAAAAGGAAACGTCCTCAACGATGGTGGTGAAAAGAAAATCATCGAAGTGAAAGATGGATTGATTGACTGACAGTATTTATTCTTTTTCTTTTATTTCATTCAACTTTACCGTAACACGAAAACAAATATAAATTGAAAATTCTTTGGGCTGTACTTTGTAATTGTCGATTGGTTTGGTTTGGTTGGTTGAGTTGGTTGGTTGGTACTTTTTTGGTCTCATTCGGGCATGACTTTTTGGTTTACTTTTTTTTTATTTTTCTTTTGAGAGGAGTTTTTATTTTTCTAATTTTTTTTGTTTTCACCGATAACTCTTGAGCGTGCATTGCTTTACCCGTCGGTCTGTTTAATTAATTAATTAATTAATTAATTAATAATATTTTTAACTTCAAATTGGTTCTTTTATTAGAGGTTGTGAATTGTGAAATGAATTAATTGCGTCGGCTCGAAGCTCGTGAAATGAAAATAAGCAAAATGTCCCCATCAACAAATAAAAGTATAAGGTCAACTCGCGGGTTTGACTTTGAGCGTTTTCAGTGGACTCGGTCTTTTGATTTTTAATAATTTTTTTCCTTTCCCAAGTAGTTTGTAGAACTTCGTAAGATTTAAGAAGAATTTTAAATTCATTAACAAAAATAATATCTCGAATTAGAAAGAAGAGAGAACTATTTAGTTGAAATTCAATTACTAGCCATTATTTCCTTAGTTTGTTGCTTACACCGACTAATTCATGGTAATTATAGAGAAAATTGATATTTAACCGTAACGGCACAGGAGAGTGACGAAAAAAAATAAATAAGTGGGACAAAAATATAGTAGGAGGTGTCATTTTTGTTGCTCTCTTGTTGCTATTATGATCGAATATCATGGCTTAAACGAGGTGTTGTATTTGTAAATAAAGGTAACGATCTCATAATTAAAGTGTGATATATCACACGGAAGTATAATATCATCATCAATGATAACACGAAGAGTGGCAGCCCTCGGGCGTGAGTCAATTTTGGCTTAAGTTTGATGATCAAATTGTTATTATGAGTCGAGTCTCGGTTGAGTTTCTCCCTCCATTCAATAATAATTATGATAATAATATTTGAATTAAGCAAAATTGAGGTCAACCATGGAGACTTGCTAATCAATCAATGCAGGTCAAATTCAAATATGGCAGCTTCTGTCCAATTTTCATTTACACCCTTCAAATAAAAACATTTCGGAATGTTTGTTAAATAGTATTATTCAACTAAACGCAGCAGCAAAATTAGCTATCTTTTTTTCATTTTGAAGCTGCGGCTACGTTGCATACAAATGTATGTAACAGACACGAAATAATAAGCGTTGGATTTTGATTCCGAAATCAAACGGGTGTGGATAAATGTACATAAATAAATAAAAATATATATGCGGCGGCGAATCTATTGAAATTTTAAGATATTTGAAAGTTATTTTGAAAAATTTTATAATTAATTTTGGTTTTCGGTAATTTTTTTAAATAATTCCTTTTGGCTTTTCATAATTTTACTAAAACTATTTATTTGAGCTATTGATTGACACTACATTTAATAAAAGTTAAAATTATCATTTTTCACTTAAAATGTTGATAACACTAACGATTTCATTACATTTATAAATTCCTAACTTATTTTTTGAATTGTCTATTTTTATTTGTTTTTAAGTATGTTTTTTTTGTGTTTTGTAGGTAAATACCTCGATTCATTATGCTTGAATCGAAAAAAAAAAAAAAAGGGCCGTTAAATTTGGATTATAGATACTCATAAGCCTTTGGAAGAATTGCTAGTCCTTCGATCTAAATTAATTTTGAACGACTGAAATTGTGCCACGTTACAGCTTATCCCATTTTTTGGATCTTGCACAAAACAAACAGATGGAGTGCATATGACATTAACACCAAGTTCACATAGTTGAACAATGGATAATAAATTTAAGGTCAATTAAGAAAAGTGTTTGATGAAGACGAATTACAAACAGAGACATAGCCTATATGACTTATTGGCATGAGGATCCATTAGCAATATATATAACATGTGAAATTGAAGACAATAGATTTGGAAGTGAATATAGTAAGATTAGCAGTTATATGATTACAACAGGTAGAATCAAAGTACCAAGATGAATTACCTGATAAAATTTATGATGTAAAGATAGATGTGTTATTGGATTTTTGAAAAAATTATTGGAGAAAGAATTTTGAGTCACTAACAGTAATAAATGTAGAAAGAAAAGATTACTCAAAATTTGCTTAAGTGGATCAATTATCATTAGCAACAAAACCAAAGAGTTGGGTACTTTTGAGAGTGCATCCTTAGGGGAAAATTGTTGACCTTTATTTTTAACAATATTTTTCATGATGGCCTACCCTAATTTTTTAACAGGATCTCCAATGCTTCGTTAGACAATCAAGTAAAATGTGACCAGGTTCACAATAGTATACGTGGTTTAGATTGATGAGTTGTCATAGTTGTATCAATAAGATGAGACTATAAGTTAGCTCGACAAGTTTCATATGAGATAAGTTTATCAATAGCATAATCAAGATTTGGCAATGTAGTATGATGAAGTAAGGTTACTCAAGTGGGTTCAAAATTATTATGTAATGCCATGAGAAATTGTATTAATCATTGACGATCCTGGTAGTTTGAGAGTTTTTCTACATCTATAGAATCATTCCACTCAAGTTTATAAAGTGCCAATGATCCCAAATGAATTGCATAGGAGAGTGAAAGTCATCAATTGACTGATCATGTTCTTGTCTAAGCTAATGTAGAGTTAAAAGTAAGAACTGATAGTAATATGAAAGATTTGTGGTGGTATAACAGTGAGCAAGAATAATTTGGTTGTGTCAAACCAACCAAACTAGACATGAATAGATTGTTATGATGTGTTTATGGAACCATGTGATTATTTGATGATTTTTGCTATCTCAATCCTCAAGATGATCAACAAATTTATTACTATCCTCATCTTCTTTTTTGGACTAGCTGAACAATGGTTTCAACAATATAGCACCACAATCTTCGACATTTAAGAAAATTAGGAGATAAGCCAAATATCAAGGGATATTGTGAAACCTAGATTTTTATGGCTAAACCCAACACGTGAACAATACACACTATCAAGAGGGAAAACAAAAATTTCTTTCTTTTGGCTAAGAATAAAGAGTTAGTAAGAAACTTCTTTAGCCAAGCAACGAGAGAAAGTCATCTCAGCTCTCCTTTGTTATCCTTTGAAAAAAAAGCAGGACAGTAAGGTTGAGGACTACCACATGCCCAACTATAAATACAAAAAGGCGGTTGGAGTTTTTCTTACATCCCAAGCTCATGGGTGTCACCATTAAGGGATTAGAAGGCAAATTACTCAAATAACCTCACTTAAGGGATGATTAGCCATTAAATGAACTCCAAGTGTTCAAAAGGACCAAAAGGACCAAAAGGATCCTCAAACACACCCCACAAAAGACCAAGAGTTTCTCCAAAAAATAGTAACTTCTTCATTATTAAAAAATTAGTGTCATCTTCTTCTTCCCAAGAGCTTAAAATGCTATTGCCAACGCTTTAAGGTCCCTTGGACCTTGAAGCCATTACTTTATCACCTAAAATCTTACTTGAGCATTGGAGTGTGGTTGCCGACTACCGCTATCTCCATCTCTAACCTCAGTTTGAATACAAACAGTAGTAAGTATTTTTGTATGAACTTATACACACACGCACACGTATATATTTGTGTCAAGTCTTTGGGGGTATTTATGTAATACTTATTATAATAACCTGTCTTTAATTTATACACAAAGGGCTTGTTTGGTTATTGTATTAAAGCACCTTATTGTATTAATTTTACACAAGTTCATGTTTGGCAAATAAAAAACTACAGGACCACCACATTAAAAGCCCAAACTAATGCGGCTGTTGCCGCATTAGCTAAACCCGACTCACAGTTGGGTTTAACTTAATGTGGCAACTACTGCTTGTTTTGTTTTGTTTTTTTTTTCTCTCTCCCTTTTTGCTTTTGCAACTATCGCTGGAGCCTTGCTTTTTGACTTTTGCTTTATAATAATAATAATAATAATTATTATTAAATATAACTTTTAATTTAATATTATTTTTATAATTTTATATTATAATTATTAATATAGATTAATAAACATGTAATTTATTATTCAATATTATTATATTATATTATTTTTTACATTATAATTTATTATAACTAATAATAAATAGTTAAATATGAATAATATTAATTTAAAATTAATAATAATATAAAATATTAATACAATTTAAGTATATTAATATAATATAATATAGTATAATATTTAATTTAAATTAATCAAAAAATTTATTACAGTACAGTGTAGTACCAAACATTGTGCAGTATTATTATAATACAATGCTAATACAATACGATATAATACAATACACCAACATTAAAATAATGCAATACAGCATAATACAATACATGTACCAAACGCACCTAAAGGAAATTAAAATATTGAGCTGGCTTGTGTTGGCATCATCGATTGCATCACCTCCTGCCTTTGGATTGGCAACCGACCAATTATAAATCTATTTGATGAAAGATGACTTGATGAATCAAAGATCCTTTTAGGTAGAAGTAAGAGGTGGTGGTATGCTTATTATAAAATTAAAGAAGAGAGCACTTCAAAGAGTTGCAATTTGCAACTAGAAATGAAGAGATGAAAAATCAGCACGTTGTGGATGATGATGATGAAAGAAATAAACAACGCACAAGTGGATATACATATATGTGGCGTGGGCCGGGGCTCATTCAACAGCATCCCGGCTGGCTTATTTGTAAGAATAATCTTCCCAATTGCTAAAAAGAGTTGAAAGAAGAGCTAGCCGGTGGCTAGTGGGGTCATGGGAGCAAAACCAGAATGTGGGACTTTGATGATTGTTTTGCTTCGTACTCGATACAGAGCACCTTATTAGATGACACAACTGTGGAGTGTGGACTTGAATTGCGCAGCTGCCTGTGCTTGTTTTTCACAAGTGCCGACCGACCAATTGCTTTTATTTTATTGTGGTTATCAAGACATAACGTCGCATTCCAAAATGTTATTTTCTGTCGCACAATGACAAAAGCCATAGATGATAGAACAACACTACCTGTGGCTTTTTTTCACTTCCAATGGCTACACGCAGCTGGTCTTCGTGCAAATTATCGATCCGCAATCTTCGGCCCGGATCAAACTTGGCTCAAGCCTAAAACACAAACCCATCGGGCCCGGGAGATAATCATGCATGATACTCTCCTTCATCCAATGCCACATTTTGAAATGTTAATTCGATGACTCTGTTGACTTTGACTTTATGCTTATTAATGGGAGAGTGGTGGTGTCTGGTGTGTTTCGTGATTCTTTTTGATGGTGATATTCGAAAGGACCATGAAACGAAAGAGACATTGGGATTATTATGCAAGAGGATCGTTGAGCCGGGGCATTAATATGAATAGGAAACTTCTTGCATTTTAAAAAAGTCTTCCTGCTCCCAAATTCCAATGAGAGAATTCAAAGAAATGGGAAATTCACACACTGTAGTTTTAAAACTGCCAACATTGAAGAGGGGCTAGCAACATGGGTTTTGTCTTTGTGGTCCAGAAAGGCATTCATTGCCTTGTTTGGGAAGAATGATAATGGATTTCACTTCCTCAAGGCATTTCATCCATTCAATTCATCATCAAGCACCACCAAACCAAGTGACCGCTGAAAGTTTTTGCCTAACATCTATGCTCTAGGTTTGGCTAACAAAAGCAATCCTTATAAAAGGGGAAAAAAGAAACAATTCTAAAATTAACGATATATATTAAATTTCTTACCATTTCATTATCGTTATGGATTCTGTGCTTTTCTTCTATTGCTGGGAGGTCGACATCACCACCCTACACCATGTGGTAGAGTGGGGATCTTGGTTTTATTATATTTTTGAATTAGTGATATTTTAGTCCGATATCTATTATAGGACTTAAATTTGAATTAGTCGTAATATATTATCGGTCAATCCAAAATATTTGAAGTTTGAACAGTTGAACTCGTTTTGCATCACATATTATATACTAAAAGAATCATAATACAATATGATAGTGATAGGGATCGTAATGTTTGGTTCTCAATTTGTATTTCAACTATATATATCACTTATTTTTTTGATGATGAATTTAATTATTTTATCAAAAAAATACAGCCATATTAGTATAGATACAAACAACAGTCCTAACCTTAGGATTCTTAATATTATTTGTTACAATTAAAAGTACTATACGCACTATCTTGATGACTATGTTATGGTGTAGCATGGATATAAGGGCTTTAAACAATCTGAACTTCCACAACACACGCAAGAGTAATAATTTTCACACCCTTATGATATCCTTATAAATACCAATTTATGCAATCAAAGTTCTATTGCTAGAGGAAATTAAATGAAAGGAAAAATATGAATTTAATTAAACTAAAATGTCTTTACAAATCATGAACTTTAACTAGCTTTAAATTCTAATATATATGATGTAATGGTTTCTTTTTTAACAAAATCAAAATAATTTTGAATTAACAAAGAAATGAATTACCTAATAATAAGAATTTTATTATGAAAAATAATTTAGTTAATTTATTTTAAATGATAATAAAAATTAATTAAAAATCTATTGTATGTAATTTTTCATCAGAAAGAGAGTTATAAACATATATAAGAAAAGCGTTTCATACGAGTTCTAAAAATTCAATTCCACCAAAAAAAAAAAAAAAACATAGAACACTAAAAAGAAACACCGGACTAATAAATGGTTAGACTTGTTAAGAAGACAACCAAAACACACCACATGAACTTGATTGCAGGCAGCACGTGCTTCCAAGATTTCAAATTTTGTAATCCCAACAAATTTCACAAATAATTCAAGATTCTTGCTTGTTTGGTTAGGAAGAAAATACGAGAGAAGAGAGAAAGAAAGAAATAAAAAAAATAAAAAAGATAGAAAGAAAATAAAAATATAATTGATTTCAATTTTATTATTTAATTTAACGAGTAATCTTTTTTCATTGTTCTTTTTCTCTTTATTTCTTTTTATTTCATTTCTTTATACACCCAACACTTGATTGGGATAATTTTTTACTTGGTCAATTATGCTTTTCCGAAATTTAAGATGCAAAAATGGAGATTGTTCCTTTTAAATTCCTTAACTTTCTCCTAAGAACTACGCGCTGTTTACAGAATATGGAGGTAATGTGATGGGGCCCTTTTCTGAGGCGCCCGCCTTTAGGTTACTGGAAGTCTGCAATTATAGTGCTTCTTAAAGCCGCGTTTGGCTCCACTAAACTTATTCAAAATTCTTTTTGCCACGTGTCACACGCACACTCCACCTTCATCTCGTTCGTAGATCTAACCGATCAGGAAACAACATCCCTGATCCCTCCATGGCCCTACGCGACACTCTCTACTAAAACAAACGTATTCTACTACACACACAGAGAAAGTACAAATATAATTTTGGTCTTACATACATAACCTACTTGTATGGTATTGGTACTTATATTTTCACGTTATTTTTATTTAATAATGAATTATAACAAATATACCTTAAAGACTGCCTGTATATAAACACACACAAACACATGCGGTTGGTGGATACCCTGTCAAAATCTCCCACAGACTAGATCAACGGTTGAAATAAATCTAATCAATTTGACCATTTATGATGCGCGTATGGGAACTCTGGTGAAAGGGCGAGAGAATGTATGTCTACAGGACTGCCAATCAAGTTGGTGATTTGGGGGGTTAAATTTTGTGTTTTGCTGACGTGGAACGCACTAGCACATGCGGTCCACGTCAATGAGGGAGCCAATCACGTGACATCATCGAAGCAGAAGGTAGGTCATTGAAGGGAATTTTTTTGTGATCAGACGGTTGCAATTAGATTCCTTACTTCGTTGGGTAGGAATTGAAATTGATTTGATTTGGCACGCGCATGAAATTTTTTGAATGTGGTCCCCAGAAGACGCCACCACCACCGCCCACTTCACACGCTGCTGCACCTTCGCTTTTTTTTTTTTGGTTTTTGGTTTGGGTGTCTGACTGGGGTTTCTCTGTAGCGTCAACATTGTTGTGGGACACGTTTCGTTAGCCGAACGAGTTGCGTAGCTGCGGTTGACGCTGTCCTCTCCTCCACCATTAAAGATGTCCCACATCTGACGGCTTCAATTCGCCGCCATTCTCTACTCAACTAAATGGTTCTGTACTGACGGCACCACCGATTTTACCTCTACTAATATTCGAAATTCTCCCTAGAATATTACTCTCTCTCTCTCTCTCTCTCTCTATATATATATATATATATAGATGGATTTTGTTAATTATATTTCATGTAATTTATAATACCTTCAAAACATGTAAAAAGTTGCAGCATTCAAGTGAGATCCACTTGAATTTTATAAGGATTGTAAGTTGTAACTTAGCAAGACTCTACGTACGTACATACATACATATACATATTACTTTTAAAAAATTTATACAAAGAGCTAAAAACTGTAATTGATTCATAAAGATAGTTCATTTACCAACTTTCAAATATAAATGTTCCGAAAAATATATTTTAATAGATAAATGATTGATACATAAAATCGTTTGTCATTCAGCCATCAAAATCGCTCATGAGTTGCGTGCTCGACATATCGATTGCTCCTTCGACATATGTCCAGGGCAACAATTACTTGACGACATTTAGTTTGGAAATTCAAAAATGCTTTTGTATAACGCACTTTTAAACATTTTCACGAACCGTTTGGCAATGCTTGATGAACAAACTTTAGTGAGTGAGTAATGATGTATTTTAATGATGCTTCTACTTTCCTAAAGCTTGGAGAATTATGATGGAATCAGGCCATTACAAGGACTCCACGTGTGCGTGTTAAAATTATATTGTTTAAGGAGAAGTTGGAGAGGTCATAAATAGAAGAGTGAGGGGCCATGACTTGCAGCTGATATTATAGCGGTTTGTTAAAAAAGAAACCCACGTGGCCCTACTACGGTGGATGGGTGGGAGGACCCATTTACTTGATCAACACCATGATTGCGAGAAGTAACCGAGCCAATCACGACCGCTTAATCATGCACAGGCACGATGTGACTGCATAAATTTTGGGAGACTTAGCATGCCATAGGCAGCACACTGTGCCCAGACCATTGAAATCTTAAGTGACAAGTGAAAAAAAAAACACTGTGCATGTGATCGGTTAAGGAACGTTTGGTAGAGATTAATAGAACAGTCCGTACGTACAGTTTTTCGAAGCTCGTGAAGTGCTTATGTTGCCTTTCTGTTGACAACTTGGGGGGCATTGTTCTTGAATAACTGAGAGAGATCAATCAATTTTTGTCAGTTGCAAGGTCATCAAGCATGTATATGCTTAGAGTGTACATTTATTTTTTGTTCACTTCGATTCAATTTTGATCCGATAAATATAAGTAGAGACAAACTGAATCGGTCGGATTATAATTTGTTTTATCTCTCATCATGATGAACCGCCATTAAATTTAATCGGATGGTAAACAATCTCTCTTTTGACGTATGTAAATAAGTTCAAGTAGCAATGTGTGCAATATGAGAAAAGCCTTCTTTCCACCGTGATGAAAATATATACGGCTTAATTTTAGGGATTTAAACCGTATGTGTGTCATAACGAAATGACCAGACATATATAGACTATGTCGCAATAGAGCTATAAAATAAGAGCCCAACATATTTAACTTTTGGAGTATAGTTTTTTATTCATTCACTATTTATCACATGAGTATGCATATTATTATAATTGGTTGAAGTATAGACACGATAATGAGTGAATGGAAAAAGGTGCAGTAACAAGTTTTTTTATTTTTAGATGTAAAACTACAGTCTCTTTTGAGAAAATTCTAGAATACATCAAAGGTAATACAACTAATTAATATATGTATGACATGTTTAGTCAAATTTAATATAATCATTACTTGCCATAATGGTGATTTTCAAAACAAATATACATATATCATAATATTTTTTCTTACTCGTTATATAATTGATATGATATTTTTGATATATTCTAAAAACTCTTTTGGATTTTAAATTAGAATATGAGCATGAATAAGCACTGATATTAATGTAAATAGGTAGTAGAGATGGCAAAAAAAATTCAGGTATAGCCTGGATCCGCACATTAAAAAATACGGACCTAGATATTAAAATTGAATATCTGTGTGGACCCCAATTTAGATGCAAGTGCATCTCGAAAATCGGATATCTTGATCCGATTGAATAAAAATACGAGTTAAATGAAAAAAAAATAAAACATATGTGGATTTGTGGTGTCTTTATTTGTGATAGTTTTAAATGAAATCCATATGAAATTGCGGTGTTTTTACTTGTAGATTTGTGGTGATTTATATTATTTTTTATATTTGATTTATGTTGCGATATTTTTGTTTATGGATTTATGGTGTATTTTTATTTGTGGATTTACATGGTTGTTTTATATTATTGTAGGTGTTGAATTATAATTGAATTTTATTTGATTTTCTTATATAAATTTATTGGACTTTAAATTATATTTGAATTTATTATGTGAACCTAATTATATAAAAAATCCGTCTGCAATCCGCACGGATATTACGCGAATACGAATTTATTTATTTATTTTTTTTTGTGAATCCGAATGCGGATACAAATATTAAAATATCAATTCGGATCTAGTCTGAATCCAGGTATTAACATCCCTAGTAGGTAGGTTCACGGCTAGGCTCGTAGAATCAATTTATTGTCAAGTCGTTTTTTAATTTGAAGGCTAAGTAATACGGTAATACCGGTTGTTGGCGCAGTCAAGTCACTTTCAACGACCGTGTGTTCTACTATAAATGCATACGATTTTAGGTTTGATTTTGGCTGCCATTCTCGTTTCTAGGAAACTTAATGTCATGGCCGGCCGTACGCTACATATATAATTAATATAAGCTTAAATAATTGTTTTGTTGCTGTTAATTTTGTTGACGGACGATATTAATTGCATGCATACACACAGACACACACACGCAAACGCACATGCATGCATGCTCGAACATTTGCTTTTGAAGATATTTTTTTCCTAAGAGATGTGATCAGAAGAATTTTCAAGTTTTGTTTTTGTACTATATTCATTTGCTTTCACTTGCATGTTACCAGGAAAAGCACATAGCTGCAATGAGTGTGCTTTCCATGCCTCGCGCATAAAGCGCTTGTACTACATTAATTTGTATTTTTGTGACAAATCACATCTGGTAGAAAGCATTCAAGCATTGGGGCCCAGATAATTGCTGAGTTTAATTACTTTGTTCATGTCACTCAAAATTTTTCAGATGGGAAGAGGCCACCATTGTTATTGTATGTGTTATCTATGACTTAGATTTCGTTTTGTATTATAGTGTGGTGCCTTTCATTATGAAATGAAAGTTCTACTAGTCGAATGGAAATTTATGTGTACTTGGTAAATACCATTAGCTATAAAGTAAAAGTTATTTGATGTGGCGTTGCCAAAAAATTAAATCAGTGGAGACAGAAGAAGTGACGTAAAATATAAATAAATAAAAACTTTACAGTCTTACTTCACTACTTTTTTTTTTTAAAAAAAAATCTTATTAGTATTACTCTTTACGTACACCTTTTGAAGAAACCAGAGCTTTCAGAGAATGGAATCAAATCGTGAAGATTAAAGAGCAAACATATGATCTTAGATATTTTGTTATTTTTTTTGGATTACTAATTTAATTTTGATGGATTTTTAATATTAAAACAACGTTAGGGATCCCAACTATTGAATCCTAACATAAGTTCCAACTGTTATGAGTCATTCATTTACTGAAAAGTAAATTTCATAACTAATAAAATTAATATTTCTATCATCCACTAGATGAATCTTAATATTAAGTCTGACATTTTGGCTAAATTAGATTCTATGCTTTGTTTTTAATAGATAAAATTGGGTTTTGGACATTCAATTATGCAATGGGACTGATAAATTACACATGGACGAGATTTGTTTAATTTTATAATAAATTTGAACTTGAAATTACTGTATTTAATCAATATAAGAGGGCAACTTTATGATTTTAGGTAATCTAATAGAACATGTCGTCTGAATTTTTTGGATAAAAAGGGGGTAATTGTCCCCACTTATCCCTTAGTGGCTCTGCGGCTGGTTATTTGTTATTATTTTTAGAGATAAGCCATAATATGAAGAAAAAAAAAGGAACTGTGCTATTAAAGCCAAATGATAATTACTTAACGAATAATATCATTGCTGGAATTTAGCCACTTGCTAGATGAAACTCTATCCACTTAGGCTTCTATTTGGCATTATGGTAAGGTGGTGATGGCCCTCTTAAAAGCTATATGTTATTATTTTAATTTGTTAGACTTTATTGTTTAGAGTATGGTTAATATACCGAATTACTAAAGCTAATTTGCAAGTGTCTATCCAGCACTGACAAGGTTTAAATTTGACGACTAAGATGGCAAACTAACACTGAAAAACGAAGCCTCAATGGAACACAAGGTGGGAATTATTAAAGCAGGAGACCGGAGACGCGAGAAAATCTTCGGGTTGCTGATTCATGTATGGATTGGTCAGAGAAGTAAGAATACGATTTGCATTAAGCCACTGGTACCACACGTACACAAAAACCTACCTTCGAAGTTTGTTCATTTCAGACATATGCATATGTACATGTTGAATTTATTATGTGTATTTGTAGAATAATATATATAGTTGGACAAATATTCCCACTCAGAATAAAATAATGACAAATAATTAAGATGGGATATTACATTTGCAAATATAATATATATTAGCGACAAATGCCCCATCTTTCTCTCTCTCTCTCTCTCTCTTTCATATATGATATACACACACAGACACACTCAGAGTCAGACAGCACATAAAGCAAAGGTTGAGAGAGATACATAGAACTTCCATACACAAAAATCCATCACAAAACATTCCTTTTCCTGCTTTTATAATCAGTTTCAAGAAAAATTAAGTGTTTGATTTTTCTCTGTTTCAAAACTACCATTTAATTCTTCTGCTCTTCTCTTGAATCTCTTCACTTTCACATCCATGGATACTGCTCAGTGGCCACAGGTATAAAAAGCTTAATTTGTATGTATGGTCTCTCTCTTCTTGTTTATTTGCTACTTTTCTTTTGTTCATGGCTTAGTGCAAGTCCCCACTCAATTGGGTTTTGTAATTTTATCAGTTTCTTCAACCTTTTTTTTTTTTTTCCCCCGCACTTTATCTTTCTCTTTTGTCTATGTTATTATAAGCCCCAGGAGGAGGAAAAAAAAAAGTTTTTTTTCTTCTTTTTTCTCTCTTTTCTCCTTTATGTTGGGATGATATAATCTTGAAACGTGTAAAGAGAAGCTAACTCGTTTCTGGTTTGTTTCGTTTGTCTGTTATTCTTTTTAATCTTTCTATGAGAGCTCATCTTCTTTGTTTGATCCCCTTTTTTTTCTTTTCTTTTTTTCCTTTTAACAAGGAGATTGTGGTGAAACCAATAGAAGAGATAGTGACAAATACATGCCCAAAGCCTGCTTCTGCTGCTGCTTTAGAGAGGAAAGCAAGGCCCCAAAAGGAACAAGCTTTGAACTGCCCAAGGTGCAATTCAACTAACACAAAGTTTTGTTACTACAACAATTATAGTCTCACTCAGCCTAGGTATTTTTGCAAGACTTGTAGAAGGTACTGGACTGAGGGTGGGTCTTTGAGAAACATTCCTGTAGGTGGTGGTTCAAGGAAGAACAAAAGATCTTCATCATCTTCTAAAAAGCTTCCTGATCCTGCTACACCACCAAGTCATCATCCTCATCAAAACCCTAAGATCCATGATCATGGCGAAGATCTTAACCTGTCTTTCCCAGCTGCCACTACTCAAGGTTATAGGAGCTTCTCTGAACTGGTTCAACTACCCAATATTGACAACAAGAGCCAAATTCCAATATCTTCATCAACTACGACAACAACCACTACTACTTCATCCCAGCAGCTTTCAGCTTTGGAGCTGCTAACTGGAATCTCATCAAGAGGGTTGAATTCCTTCATGCCGATGCCGGTACCGGATCCAAACACGGTTTACGCACCAGGGTTTCCAATGCAAGATTTCAAACCAACCCTAAATTTCTCTTTAGATGGGCTTGGAAGTGGATATGGGAGTCTTCATCATCAGAGTGTTCAAGAGAATAATGGAAGGCTTTTGTTTCCATTTGAAGACTTGAAACAAGTTTCAAGCACAAGTGATCATATGGAGCAGAATAGAGAGCATGGAGATTCTTCAGGGTACTGGACTGGAATGTTAGGTGGAGGATCATGGTAATTAATGAAAAGGATGATCATCATGATCAATATATATTTATATATATACTATGATGATAGGAAAATAATTATATATTGGGGGGATCTCTTTTATTTAAGTTAATTTCTTCTTAATTTGGTTTCTTTTTAACTTTCTATTAATTTATTGTTAAGGTGGGGTGCATGACTCGGTTTGGATTTCTTCGTTACTAACAGATCATAGGATACATCGGGTTTCTTCTCTCTTTTTCTTTCACCTTGTCAATCTCTGTGCAGCCGCTTCCTTAATTTCTCTTTAGTCTTTGTTAATGGTGGGGATTCGAAGCTTATTTTAGGTTGGCTTCAGAAGGGGTGACATGAGATACTGTGTAGTTAATGATGATACAACGTACAAGCTAGCTGAGTCCAGAAATTTTAGGGCAACAAGTAGATCAAGAGACTAGGGCATGCAATATGCTCTTTAATAATTTCATGTCTAAAGATCAAGCAAGCAGAAGGGCAACTGCCCAGTATCATGTGTCACTTCTTGGCTTAATTAGCACAAAAAATAATGTACTATGTTCAAGTTTGTAAGGAGTTAAATCTTTTATGGGTGAAAATTATAAGCCTTGTTTATTAGGTTTGAATGCTCTCCATATTTTGCTATTCTTCCCTTTCTTTTAATTTGTAAACAGGCACAGAGATTCTTCTAGGCATTAAAACAAGCTAGTAGTCTCATGAAGCTGGCTATGGCTTAAGAAGAAGAAGGCCAGGTAAGAAAACTGATCTATGCACATGACATTGTCATAATCCATAAAGGAAGCTAGTTGAAATTGAATTAAAAGCAACTTCAAAACTGTGTGTTAATTAGAACCACTAAACCTGCCTCAACCTAAAAGCGAAACCTACTGATTTCTATATCCAAATAGTTTTGAAGACTCCCTCACATTGCATCATCATTGCAAATAGACTATCATTGCATTACATGCCCACCTCAGCACTTTGTTTTTAAAAAAAAAATAATAATGAAGCGATTGGGAAAGATCTGACAAACCCTTCTCGCTTTGGTCGTAAAAATGGACCCCACAAACATTCCCCTCGGCAAGTGTGATGAAGAATAATTCACCCCACTAATTTTCTAATATCAAACATTTATCGTCTATTCAGATCTAAAGATCCTTTTTTTATTTATTTCTTTTGTATATTATTAGTTCATTTTTGTTCTTCGCTGTAAGCCACTCGGTGTGCATGGCAATATGTTAGCTATACCAATGCCACCCTCTATAATGGGGTCTTTTTCTTTTAGTCTGCTCGCCAATCCTAATTTGCTTTCTCTTTATGAGCTGTTTGGGAAACTTGAATATGCAGCCACCAACACTAACACATTTGGGTCCAACTTGAGGTACCATTTTGGATATTAAAGATCAAGATTATATAATAGACTTATAAATAACAAAGTAGAAAGAAAAACTATTCAACAAGTTAAGGCTGCTATATATGGAAAAGATTAGCATAAATGGAAGTGGAAGAAGATATGGCAAAAGCACCTTTAATACATATGGTTGTTGCCCGTATGGTTCATCTGAATTATGACTTTGAACTACCTTATCAGTTTTGTAATTATTTACCCATTTCGTTTAAAACATTATAATTAAGTTTTAAGTTTCTCGTTCATTGTCTTATTCAACTTTTTCACGGAACATATTCTATTCAAACCTTACTGATTGAACACCTAATTTAAATCGCCACAGTGTTGCATGAAAATTCTTAAATTTCATCAGGAGCGTTAATTTATGAAAACAATATCTTAGTGTCCAAATAGCCGAAATCTAATCTTACATCAGAAGAATATATGCTACTCGATTTTGAGAGGCTGTTGGTTTACAGCATGTTTTTCAGTTGAGATTGAAAATGATACGTGGGGTAATTCCGTAATTGTGTGAGTGTGTATGTGACCACCCTCCAAGTTGAGTAACGTGAAATTGAAGACAAATGCATCCAGTTTAGCCTTCCTTCACAAGTTACTCAGAGCCAAAAACGTTTTAAGTCCCCTTGTTTAATTTTGGCTATTAATCGAACTACAAACGCAAGAAGCTAACTAGCTAAGCGCATAATTAGGCTCGTTGACAAAGAGCAACAGCAACGTGCGAGTATTTTTTAAAGAAAATTATTAGCCAACCACCCAACTTTGACATATGTTCAACTTCAACCAACCAACTACTAGAAGTATGCCAAGGTATCTGACTATCAGTTACGTACCAAACTTTTCGTGAAGGCAAGATTGATATTAAAAGAAAGAAAAATGGAGGAAAAAAAAAAAAAACTCTTTTAGTACGGTAAAAGGCTGACCAAATAGACAATGCGAGGCTTAACTACTAAGAGGAAGGAAAAGATAAGAAGAGGGCCCATTATTTTGAGGATAAAACCACTTCATAATAGATGACAATCATTTAACGCCAAAATCCATCTATATGAATCAGTTGCAAAGAGAAATAAAGACGAGTATACCAAATTTTCCACTTGGTAATGGAGGGACGTATTCGTATAATGTATTCACTACACATGTAAAAAGTACCGCGGCCTTCACAGTTTTGATTCTCTACTGCGAAATCACCATTCACCATTAGATTGGAACAACAAAATGATCAAACCTATCAACTAAATTAAAGAAACATAAATCCCTCAGCAGTTCAATGATCCGCGTTGATCCCGAATATTCGGACCTTGTGCATGTTTGGGAACTTTGCAACCACCAGTACAAAAACTGCCAGTGTATTGAAGAAGAGCATCGGATTTTGATAGTCTGTTGTGTGTGAGGCAATCAAATACCTGCCAAATGAAACAAGAGGTGAGGAAAAAATATATACATACATACATACATACATACATACATACATACATACATACATGCATATATTTTGGCCAATTTGATAGACACAACACATTCAAAATTTTCCTTTGCCAAAAATCCAATCAAAACCAATTTAAGTAGAATGAGTAATTTTTATTTAGGTAGGTAAGCCAAAGGCAAGCTATTTATGCATCCAGTTGTAACAGTTCTCATTTAAGAAAAAGAAACTCCTGAAAAACTTCAGCTAGAACCTATAAGATAGGAAAATATACATACAACAAAAACTTTTTTCTCCATTACTACTCTACTCACTCGAGAAGACAGAAAAGGACCAACTCATCACAAGAAAGCAAAGAATTGCAGGACCACATGGATGTTTCAGCTTTTACAATACTGATTACATTGATAAATCATTCTTTTCTTGAATAAAAAGCATGATGCTAGAAGCTTTGTCTAATGAGGGATTAGTCAAAATGTCAAAATGACTGAGAGTAACAAGGTTCTAGAAATCAAACGAATGGCCAAAAACAGAGATCAAATTCAATTCATCTACGCAAACGCTTGCGTTATTTGAAGGTTATCCCAATGTCAGAAACAGTCCCCAATACTCATGCCCTTCAGATTCCTATAAAGCTTCATCTTCCTATTGTAAAGAAATCCAACTTGGCAGGCCAAATGGGTGGATAGATGCCGGTGATAGAAATTGTGGCTTGCCCCTTGGACCACAGAAAAATTCTCTGTGATGCTAATCCTTAAACCAGACACAATGATGAACTCATATGAACTATAAAAATAAACTAAACGGTATGCAGAACCAGAAGAAGCAATCAAATAATGCGTATTTCTAACCATTTAATGAAACCACCAGTTGACGGGACAGAGATAGAGTATAACCAACAGGTCTATCTTCTAATACGCAAATATCTTAAAAAATGGAAATCCAATAATTCCTTATCAAGTTTGAGATGCAATTCCAAGAGTTGGATAAGGAGAACAAGGGAGGCACTCACAGCACAACAGGTACAACAGTCAAAAACTTCCTATTGCGGGTGAGTTGCTTTCCATTATCAATCTGCTCCCACCAGGTCAAGCCGTTGTAAATCCCCTGGTCATCGGCAAAGGGTGTCCCCTTCTTCCAGTGAAAGAAGTGATAAGTAACCTGAAAAAAAAACACCAATAATGCAAGTGACGACAAACACATCAAGTTCCTCTACAATCTTTTATTCGGTTCCAAAAACAACATTAGGCCCTTGTTTCTACGCAGCACAACAATATGTAATTAAAAGTGTGCATCGAATCGAATAATCAAAGAAGAAATTATTTGTTTTGTTATCCAATTATCACCTCAGCCTATATGTATAATTTCAACAATTTCACGGGCGTAGGCAATCAATTAGGTCATATCCATCACAAATACGCTCTATTCGTTTCAATTTTTTTAAAAAAAATTAATATTCTAAGTAATTTAATATATAATTTGGAATTTATGAAAATCAGAAATTACAATTCCAAGGGGATCTGAAAGACCTACTACAAGGAGAGAGAGAGAGAGAGAGAGAGAGAGAGAGAACATACGAAAAAATGAGAGAGATGAACGAGGGTCCAAGCCATGCCGGAAGAGCAATTGAAGAGAGAAAGAACGAGAAGCCATGATATGAATAGAATGGATAAGTATGTCGTCCATACGCCTGGATACGTGAACCACTCCGTGTTCCTGTTCAGATCCGTCGGTGGCACTGTCCTTACGTACATCTTCTCTTCTCCTTTCCTCACTAACAATCAACTCAATCTCTCTTCGTCTTCTTTACTTACTCACTATTTATACCTTTTTGCTTTTTTCTTTCTTTCTTTCTTTCTTTCCTTCTTTAATCTGATGACGATGATGATGTATGCGTTTCAGATTTCAGATTTCAGAGGAAAAAGAAAAAATAAAAACAAAAGTATTTGTTGTTTCTTTATTTATTTATATAGAACTATAGATAGGGACTAAGAGACGGGTGAGTTGGATGATTGATTAAACTAAAGGGTGGAAGAGAAGAGATGGATCAGTCGTCAGATAACCCGAAAATTTCAGATATCCCTTGTTTTGTTTGTCATTAGTCATTATTTTTTAATTAATAGTCCTTCCTGCCCTTTCCGTGTGCCGTGCGCAGTGTGCGCCCGCGCCCCGTGGTGCTCCTTTGGCATTTTCGGGTTTGTAAAATAAGGAATGACTGAGTATTACAATTGTTCTATGTTGTGTTCTAAATATTATATATAGTTTTGATCGGGTGTGGCCATCACAGATCACATATTCCCCGACCATTGGCTGACGTCCCACAATCCAACTAATGATCGGCTAACACGTAGCAGCTTATCACGCACCCATTCATATTTCTATGTACATAAATCAAAACTTAATGAGCAAGAACAACAACAATACGAATAGAGTAGGAAGGCACCATTACCAACCAGTTGTCTATGGATTGGAGGGAATCAAGTAGGACGCCACCAGAGGTTGGGGCAATCGTTCTACCCCGGAGCCTACCTGAAATTTTATAAACATAATTAGGTCGGTGGGCTTAGCAACTCCCTGCCACCAGTCACCAGTCACCCGTCACCCAACAACAAACACATAAAGAACAACAAAAAACTGCCCTGCTATTGAATGATGTTGGGAAGAATCATTCATGCATGGAGAAACTACGTTGAAATTGAAACAAAATAATCAAATAGGACATAATATGTTGCCGCTACATTGAATGGGATTATAAGAAACTTTGCACCAAAGGAAAAAAAAAAAATCTTACAACAACATTAGCACAATAGCTCAAAGGCTAAGGGTGGTATTGCCAACCCTATCCAAGCTTCCTTCTAACAATCTTCTCTTTGCCGACTTGGTTCTGTAACACCACACTTCAAAGGCCTCACTCAAATCAGGATATTTAACCTGCTCGGTTTTCAGCCAGTCTGCTAGTATATCGGCTTGATGGTTTGATGGCAATGCCAGTATTAGCTGGACAATTGCTGCCTCTATGTTTTCACAAAGCTCTTCGTCCATCTTGTAAGGAAAATCTGTCTCCTTTCTACATTTTGAGTCTAAAAGAGGCTTCATCTTCCTTATGTAAGGTAGCCATGTCTTTAGCAATCTTAGCCTGCATGGTGAAGGGAGTATTACGCTACCATAACCAACTGCTTCCAAAACTTTGGCAGTCATTTCAATTACCTTTGTTTTCAAACCCCACATGGAAGAATCGAGTTTCTTGTCTTCAACCACCACCAAAATCTTACTAGAGATTTCAGCCCAGCTAGAAACAAAGTCCTTCATTAAATCCATCTTGGGAAGTATGTTAGATATCCATTCAACATCAGATACTCCGTGCATTATTTTATCCTCTAATGTTCCTGATGTGAGGTCAGGCTCCAAAAGCAAGGAAGATAGTCCCTTTTCGAATGAAGAGCAGATTTGTGAAAGGCCCATTTTCATCACTGATTTTACTTCATCATCAGCAGTAACTAATGGAGTCTCCGCATCTTTGGTTAGCATGTATTCAACTTGTTCCTGAGCGGAGGTTTTAAGATCGTCAACAAATGGGGGACCTGGCCCACCAATGGATGTGGCAAAGCGAACTGCTGAAACAAACACATTTTTAGTAGCCCTTAGATCAACAGGTTGGATCCTGGCCAATATGGGCATGGCTACTTGTCCCAGTTTCGAAACTGCTTTTAAAATTATCTCCTCTTCCTTGTCCTCCCAAGGAATGGCCTCCAAGTACTGAACACAGACTTTTGTTAACTCTTCACAGTCGAATTGAACTGCTAACTGAAGAATTTCAACAGCAGATTTAACAGATACCAAAGACTCTAAAAGTAAGTCAGACGGGAGATACAACAATCTCAGAAGGTTAACATGATAATCATAATTAGAGTTTGAGCAGTGAATCTCAATGCATGCACCAGATTTGAAACAGGTGAGCTGATCTGCAAAGAATTTGCTTTTATTTATAAGAATGTTTGAGTGAGTATAGAACTTATCAGGTCTTCCTTCACAGTTTCTCAGGCGTACGATGACATCACTAGTAGTCCGATCATCGAATTTACAGGGCTTGGCCACTTCCGTAATGTCCATGAGTGGAGAACAAGAACAACAAATTCATGCTTCAGGAACAGAAAGACCAAATGTTCAAATAAAGAAGCAGCTGAAAAGGAGGACAAGCAAACATATCAGGATTCCAAACCTTGACAATACGAATGGAAATTATGTGAGCCACACTCTCGAAGCATGACACTCCCACCACCACAACATTAAGCGAAAAACTTATGTACAAGGCCGTTGAAGCAAACAGTACTCTGATAATTCTACTTAATTATGTGAAAATCCCAATGGCCAATGAGTTCTATTCAAGTCAGATTCAAGCTATCTCAAGTTTAGCGCATACCATGCCCATGAAGTCATTCAGATTGGATAAAAGCTTCATGGACATCAATGCAACAATTTCAATGAAATTCAAACATGAAGAATGGGAAACAAAAGTATCCTGAATCCCTCGCAGCGCATTCATGCGTTGGTAGGTTTCATACACTTATTCTTCTAAATTCCACCAGTCCACAAAGGCAGAGACTCTTTCTCAATACCCGAAATTTACAGGAAACTAATAGTTACAAATCCAATCGCCATAGAATAGCCGATTACCTTCAATATGACAATACCATCTTCTAAATTTCATCGGAAAACAGTTCGATCTGTTTTTAGCTAACATGATTAGTAGCCGAATTCTCATTTACAAAGCCGATGAACGGAGCAATTATCTCCCCAAGTTATCATTTACTCATCAATTCACAGAACACTTATATTATATTGCTACAAATATGAGGATACCAAATGTTAAACAGAAAACAAATGCCATGTGTAAAAAATAATCTAGAAATAATAAGATAAACTGGAATTTGAAAAAATAAATAAATTATCTAACCAATTAGTTCAGCATAGAAAGGCACAGAAATTACCAGAAATTCACAAACCCGATAACTGAGACACAGAAAAGAGACTCACCGTAGAGTGGCTGCAGTTGGATTCACTTCACTAACGGATTTGAATCTGACCGTAAAGAAGCAAATCTAACGGTCGAAGATAACCAGATGGTGATCTCAAAATGTGAAGAACACGAGTGACACTTGCTATACTAGGTTTTGGTTTGGACGATTATTTTGAGTTCAGTTCCAGTTCGTCGGAAAGTGACTGGATGAATTATCCGAGGGAATGACCCATTTTCAATCCGCGTAAAGAGAAATAACACAGTCAAACAATTCGTTTGAAATATAACACAAAAAACCCAAGTATCACGCGCCAAATTCGATTACACTTTTGGAGTTACCTGGTGTTTTAGTCTTTTCACTACTCTCTGTGGTGTTAGCATTACGAGTTTCAAACCTTAGAATCCTTTTTCTTTAAGCGATTTTTTTAATTATTTTTTTTTCATTTACTGGAGATTCAAAGCAATGTAGTCAATTTATGTTAATAGAATCAAAGTTACAGTACATCAAGGTTGACGTCTCTCGTAGTTTTCACCAACTTGACAAGTTGCAAGGGGATCCGAAATTATTTAATTTTCGTTTATAAATAAAATAATTGATATGTTCATATTACAAGTCACAAGTGATGAATCAAATGACAAATCAAATAAAAGTTGAAGTCAATCAATTTTATTATTATTTTTTTAATGCGTACCTCTATAATGTTCTATAAAATACGCAATAAACAATTATCGTCTCTGAATAAGGGCTTTTACTTAGATAAATACAAATAAGAATTTCGTAACTAATAAAACATAAATCAACGCTATAATTTTTTACAAATTAGGATTTTAATAATTACCTTCTCAAATCACGTGGCATTCAATTTTTTAAATAATAAAACTGAGCAATAAATAAATTACGAAGTAACATAATTGATCATATAAATGATAAGCGTGACGCCAACGACTAGATCTCTTGGTCACATGTGGAGAAGAATGTACGTTGTACGTGTCTCTATGATTCATCAAACTTAAAGACTGACTCATATGAGAGAATATTAGTAAAAATGAAAGAACATCGGGGGTTAAAAAAGCACCCAATACTTCGTTGAGAAGTCGATTTTAGTTTCAATAATAATTGTTGATTCAAGGCCGAAGCGAAGCCCAGTTAGTTATACCATTGGGCTCAGAATCCGATCTTCCACTCAAGTAAACCAGACAGGGTTATTTAAAATGGTTTCATTTATGCGTAGAGTGGAGCTGAAAGCATCCCTCCAAAACCCGTTTGCTAAATATACCCATTAAAAATATTCAACGATGCATCTTTTCTGAAAACGCCCATTGTTAATTTCACAAATAACCCTTCACTATTATTTTTATTTCAAGGTAAATCGGCTATTTTCCGGAATGATCATAAATTTAGCATTTTTTTTTTTATCAATGATGATAGATGAAATTGAAACCATGGTTCTCTTAAATTTAACTTCTCCTTATATATGTCTTATTTTCAATAAAACTTCTATCTAATAATAAGAACTCCATGAATTATTTTTGAAGGGTAGAAACTTATTCTCTAACCTATTGCAATGGAAACGGATTTCTAATGAGGAATCGGTCTTGAATATCTTTAAAATTAAATTATTTCTTAATTAAATATTTTCTTTTTCTTGAAACATCAATTAAATAATTCTTGAAAGAAATTTGTTAATGGTGTTTCCCTAATACTGGGTTCTCTCTCTAACTTATCGTCTAGTAAAGGTTATGTTCCTTTAAAAAATAAACAAATAAATAAATAATTAAAAGGCACTTTCAAATCTCATTTTGATGGCAGTCTTAATAATTAAAAACCTTTTTGCGGTGGCTTATGAACTTATTGCATCTACAACAACAGCTCTCCCCACTTTGTTTTAACAATGAAAATAAAAAAAATAAAAAAAACCGAAGAAAATAGGGTGTAAACTGTAAACAAATTAAAGGTTAAAATTGTAAATGGGGAGAAAGTGGCTACAAGGATGTCAATAGAGATAGAGGGTGCTAATGGAATCTCTCATGGGCCTACTCTATAATCAGGCCCAGTTGCAATTGGGGTAGCAGTTGTGACTAGCGAATGAATGTTATTTTACATACGTGGAAGTAGTTGTTTCCGAACTTCAACTGGTTCGAGGAGGCTTCTCTTCGTTGGTCACGGTCTCATAGGGATGATTAGCCAGGAAAGTTGCGAGTGATTACGTATGGTTGCCATCATCAAAATCTGACACGGTTATCATATCACCAACCATGACGAATGACGTGGCAAAAGGACATCAAATGGGCACAACACTGCTCTGTGGTCCCCACACACATGTACAACTGTGAGCCCCTCGCTTCGCTTCTCTAGAGGAAACAACTGCAGTAAAAAAAAAAAACAAACATCTGAACCGTCCGGCCACTTGTCCCCTTCATCACCGACATATAGCCCTCAAAATAACCGCCGTCTGATTGACCCGTCATTCACCATTCGAATATCAACATCCACGTGTCCAGTTCTTGATTCTCGTGCACTAAGTAATGGTTGAGGGCTTGTTGTGCCTGATCAATACCGAGGAGGCTCATGAAGTGTCCAAGCTCAACACAGCCAGGGAATGATCGTCTGCGACACCAAGCTCCTGAATTTCATCATCAGACCTATAATTATATTTGATTGATGATCAAATCAAATATAACGGCGGGGCACCCATTTAGCTTGGTAATCACAGATTATTTAGAGAATTAATTTGATGTTTGGGCTTGGCCATGATAGGGAACAAAAGTGTTTTTAACCTTTAGTGGGAGTGACTGAGCGCAGAGGATTAGAACTTCGAGCCGACAAGTGCTGCATCGCAAAGGTTAGAGGCGTAGACATTCTCTGGTGTGGGAATAGTAAAGTGTTTTTGTTTGTTTCCGAGGATGGGGTCCACGTCAGCTGGGGGACCTATGATTCATCTGTGGGCCGACGTGCAGATAAGAGGAGACCACCTTCACCTTGATTCGAGCAAAGTCATGATTGGTTCATTAGTGGTTGATAGCTGCATTAAATTAAAACTCTTTCACTTTTGCTAATAAATGCCATTGGATTGAAGTTGAGGGTGATAACTGATGAATGTACGTATAACTTTCCTCTTGCCCTTGGCCCTCCCGAGTGCGTACTGCGACAGCTACAAGCCCAATTCTGTGCCGTGCACTCGGTCAACTACTTCCCTTAACACTTGAAAAAAAGATCCGGCAAATGCCTTGCGTAAGTTTAGCTTAAGACTGTGTAGTGCTCCAGGTGATCAATAATTTTGAGGCATGCATACACTTTAATAATAAGCAGAATCTAAAGCCTGTCTTGGGCTTGTCAGCTTTGGCTTCCAATGCAGACAGAGAGATTCCGTCATCCCTGTAAGCTTTTTTCAAGAGAAAGAATACAAAGCCACACCTATAGTGACAAAACCTTATGCCCTTTTCCTCGGGACAGATGATACGTACAGAGAATGCCTTTCATACGAAGCCACAACTCGAAATAATAATAATGTATTATTAGTTATGATGAAGAAGAAGAAAAATTTCAAACTAAAATTAAAAGCTAATAATCAACATTAGCTGATAAAGATTGAACCATGCATACCTTTTGCATCCACTTTAAAGTTGCTAAACACCTTTTATCCAATACTTGGCGATTAATATGGGTAAGACTTTGCAGCAAATAATACTTATGTTTATTTGAAAATGCCAATTATGATGACTCTCCAGGAGAATCTAATGATCTTAGCAAAGCTGGGTTTATAATTCTTGTTGAATGGTATCCAATATAAATAAATGATGTATAATTATTTGTTATCATAGCTATACACACACACATATATCCTTTGACTTTGTGCATGCTACGTATATTGTTTTCTTTCCCTTTTTCTCTTTTTAAAGTCAACATATTGATTCTTTGATCGACAAGCATTTTACCCTAAGTTTTAATCTAAAAGATGATACTGATATTTGTTTGTTGATGTTATAATTAAATTATAGGGAAATTACCATTGCACCACCTTTATTTTGCTTTATGTTCATCCAACCACTACAAAATTTTAACATGTACTTTGCATCACATTTTTTTTCACATTTATATAAACTATCCACTTTTGCATTAACACTATTAAATAATTTTAATAAAATAATAAATTTACCCCCAAATAAATTAAAAAACTATTTTATCTTATAAAAACTTTTACAATTAAAATTAAAATTATAAAAATATCTCTAAATTTAATAAAAAATAAATCTCAAATAGAGGTGCTCAATTGATTTTTACTAAATTTAGATTTTACACAATTTTAATAATTATTTTTATAAAAAATTATAATTTTACAAAATTTTAATAATTATTTTTATAAAAAAATTATAATTTTACAAAATTTTAATAAAAATAAATGAATTTATTTATTAAAAATTTATGAATTTGTAAAATTTTATTAAAATAACTGAATTTATTTCTTAAAAGAATAAATCCTAAAAATTTAATAATTTAGGGGATTTTTATTAAATCCCAAATTTTTGCAATTATTTTTATAATTATAATTTTAAATTAAAATAATTTTTATTAAAAATAAAAATTCTAATTTTGGGATTTATTTTTATTAAATTTAGGGATATTTTTATCATTATATTTTTTTATTTTTTAAAATTTTTATAAAATAAAATGGTCTTTTAATTTATTTGGGGGTAAAATTGTCATTTTATTAAAATTATTTAATAGTGTTAATGCAAAAGTGACAAGTTGATACAAATGTGAAAAGAAAGGTGGTACAAAGTACATGTTAGAATTTTGTAGTGGTTGGATGAACATAAGACAAAATAAAGGTGGTGCAATGATAATTTTCCTAGATTATAAAATTGGTTAATTGCTATACACACACACACACACACACAAGACAACCTACATCGTATTAGAATATGTATTTTTCTTATTTTTTTAGTTTGTCCCCCAATTCATTAAAGTATGTGTATATAAAATCAAGGGTCCCTAGGTATATTAAATTCAGGAAAAAGAAAAAAGACAAAAAATTTATATATTTTAATACACTACCAGATAAAATACATTATATTATAGTCTGCATTATTTTCTTTTATCTCATCCCTAACTTTAATATGGTTAGAGATTTTTCTTCTTCTTCTTCTTCTTCATCTTCTTCTTATTCTCTAATGAGGAAATTCTCACAATTTTAAAAGTGTGGATGCCACAAAAATGTTAAAAATCACATATTTCAATTCATTAGAGATTTTTTTGTTTGTTAGTATATTACAATTTATATTTTTATTTGTTAATAATATTTTCACTTTGTTAAAATGAATTATATATATTCATTAAAATTGAATTATATATATTCGTTAAAAAAGAATTATATATATTCATTAAAAAATAATTATCCACACATTTAAAAAAAAATCAGAATGTTGTGGATCCCACAACGCATCTCCGTATCCCAAATCTTGATCATGCGCCACGGAGTGCACTTTGATTAAAATCTTATATATACGACCAAATGGTTGTGGCTCAGTTGGCAGCGTAGACTGAGTTTGTCGGAAGAGCTTTCAAGTTCGATCCCCACTAAACACACTATTTGAGAGGGGTAAAGAGCCTTGCCCTGAATCTGAATTAGTCGAGGCCCAATGCGGTTGCAGGACGTTGGATGGTTTACAACCAAAAAATAATAATAATCTTATATATACGATTGTTAATTCAAATGTGGCAGAAGAGACTTGAGATCCTTTTACTGCAAGTCAAAACTTTCAAAAAGTAAATTAAAAGAAGAAAAATGCTATAAGATGTGCTGCTGATGGTTTAAAGAGATAGCATTACATAATAGCTCTCAACTATATATAGTTTTCGTCCAAATATATCCTTAAGCTGGCCTGGCCCCCTTGCCTTTCTTTATAAGGCAAAGCATGTATTATATGTTTAAGCAAGTAATCTCTCAATTCTTCATTTTAATGATATCATATATGTAGGACCTCTTACTACTTGATTTAAATCGTCCCCAATCCAACAGTTAAATTAATAAACTTCTGAACAATAAAATCTTACCACTGGATTTAATATCTCTCTTTTTAACAACAAAAGTGGGAAAACAAAAGCGAAAGCAAAGCTTTTTAACGCAGTTGACTTAATTTCTCAACGGTTATGATGAAGCGTGTGCAGTGTCAAGGAGACAAAATCATAAGCTTTCTGCTATAGCTCAAAATTTTGAAGCGTTTGTGTTTGCTAAGGGCCCAAGTATTATTGTACAGGGTGCAATCTCTTGTGGGTCAATCGCACCACTAGCGCTAGGGCATTTAAAACCAGACCTTATTATTGCAAATGCTAAGTACCAAATTAACAGCTGAATGAATGTGTTTATCAAATTCAGGTTCGGATTTGACTCGTCTTCATCATTTGGATATGACAAATCGCGAATGGTGCTTAGCAAAAGAAGAAAATGAAATAGAGTAATTGAGGGGATATTGGGGTTGGTATTAGAAGTTAAATTAGTCAAGATTCTCAGACTAAGAGTAAGATCATGGAATATATAAGGGGACCCATTACTTCTTGCAGTAGTGCCAAACATTCCTTTCATCCTATTATGAAGAATAATGCATGTTCCCCTAAGCTTTTTGGGATTTTGGGACCTTGGATACCCTACATATATTTCAAAGAGAGAAAGAGAAGTTGAGCTTTTAGGTTTTTTATGAAGATGGTAGCTCGTATTCAGCTGCTTGTTCATTATCTAGGAAATCAGTTCTGCAACTGGAAACATGCTGCCCAAAACTTAAATGATCAGCTGCCATTTAATTTGAGATTAAAGAAAAAGAAAAAGAAAACACCATGGAGATTTATATTAACAAACTTAATAGAAGTTGGCAAATCATTCCACATTGCAACTCTTTTCCTATTTTGTCCAGGAACACGACCATTACTAGCTAATATGATGGATTAAAGCTTTGTCCCTTGAAGTTGAGATATCGATTAATTGCCTAGGTGTAAAGGGCATAAACCTCAATAATGATTCACTTCTAGCTTCCATTATGGCCTCCACTGAATTTCATTTTATAATTTTAACCTCAAATCTTGTTATGTCATTCATTTTTTTTTTAAGGTAGTTGCATTCTCAAGTCTCGAACTAAAGACAATGATTAATTAAATTAGAACATTCTCATACCAATTGATCTACACGCTTGTTGGTTGTCATGTCATTAACATTGAGAAGATTGGATAAACTATTTTAATGGGTATTACTCATTTTATAAATCATAATACAAATATGTTTTCGTAAGATTAGTAAGCACGGTATTAATTAAAAGAAAATCATGATATTAGATATATGGAAATTGAGAGTAACAATTTCTCTGCTTTTAGTTTTTCTTTATATAAATAAATATATACATATATACATATATATATCAAAAGAGGGCCTTATAGGATAAATTCTTCAAGGCATATATCCTTCTCAGTTCGTCCTGTTATTCCTAAAAATGACATGAAACATATTTTTGTTATTATATTAAATTTTATGTAGCAACTACGAATTCAATTGATGATTAAATTTTAGGGATTACAGCGTAATTTACCCGTTTATTTAAGGGCTGAACAGCAGAGACAAAAAGTCACAGTCTAAATTCATTGCTTTCCATTTTAGGTAGAACAATCCGTCGTAGTTGTCATCCATTAGACCACTCAGGGACTTGCACCCACCAGCAGCACCACAATTGGCCACATTTCTTATTTATTACTTAAGATTTTAACATTTATATACATAATGAACGAACTGGAGGAAAATGGAAATGAGTAAAGTTTAAGCAAGAAAAAAAAAAAAAAAAAAAAAAGGAAAGGAGGAGGAGGCTACAAATTCCCACAAAACATAAAAATGGGGATGGATCGATGGCAAGGAGGGCAGGGTAATGAAAGGAAAAGGAGGCAATGGCAGAATGTGGTATCAGAAAATGATCCCTACAAACCCCACAAAAACCTTTCTGTGGGGACCAGTCCCTCTGTTTTCACCCCCCCACCCCAACCCCAATTGTGGGACCCACCACCCCAGCCTCCTGTGTTCTTCGGCGGCGACGCTTCCCTAGCCGTCGCTTGCCGCCACTACTTCCTTCCTGGGAGCGTGAGATACAAAATTTATGCCCAAGCCCTCATTTTTTTTTTCTTTTTTCTCTTGAAATCCAACTATAAACTGTTAGTAATTAAAATTTGTTCGGAAATAAAATAAAAATATGTGAATTATTATTATACACTTTATTACCTTTTTTTATTTTTTGCCTTGTAGAATTTCTTTATTCTTTTATGTAAAATTTTTTATCTTATAAAATTTAAAATATATGCACATATGTTGGCAACAAAACAACACTAAAATACATGCACGGATGAGAGAATGATTAAAGTTTCACTGAACAAGAATTATTATTTTATTTTGGTTAAATTGGTATTTTATAAAGTGTGGATATTATCTGAAAATGAATGTTTAGAAGGTTGATTTACTATAAAATCTAAGTGGTTAAAAGTGAGAGCACGCGCTATCAAAGAAGAAAAAGTTAGCAATTGGGTCCACAAAGTCCCACCGCCCACTCCCAGAGCCTTACACGAGTCGGAGCTGCTGACTTGCACTTAGCCATGCACTCGATTTGTTGCGCTGTTGGGGTTAAAAGCTCGGATGGGCGACTCCGAGCCATGTGCAAGGGCTTCGACCTTTTCGTATTAAATGTTAAAACTTATTTATTTATTATCACTACAATTTTGTTTTGAACTTAGATTAGATAGTGGCTGAAGATTTTAAGTGTTTTTTTTATCTTGATTATGATGAGATTTTGTGTAGAACTTTATTATATCAAAGTGATAGAAATGAGCAAAGATTATTTATCTTGGCTTAACAAATATTCAACATACTTTCTGATTTTGTTTTTTTTATAAAGATTTTATTCTTCTTAATCTATTTGTCTTTTATCAAACATGATAAATACACCATCAAATAATTAGATTACATAAATTAGCTAGTATTCTTCAGCTTTTATGACAAAATCATTAGCACCCCCAAATAAAATCTTTGAACCATAAAGTTACACAGTAAAAATGCAACAAATACAAAGATCTGAATTAACAAGTAATGTAATAGGCTATTAAAATCTTTAAATCATAATTAAACATAATAAAGTCTCGTGGATAAAAGAAAAATATATATATTATAAAGCATAGCAATTCTTCCGTAATCGATCCGAAATCTAGTGTATCTAATACCGATCATCAACATTTAATTTAGAAGGAGTAAATCGAAAGCTAACAAATCTTATTATACGTAAACAAATTTCGACTCATTATGACCAAAAAAAAAAGATAACAAATCTTGCACATATTATTATTCAATCTACCAACGTAATTGACTCGAGAGATTATAAAATTATCGTGAGATATTAAACGGGAACAAAAGAGAAAACCAACTGCCATTCCCGGTTTTAGCCGGTAAAAAAACATACGAGGTGGGACAAATCAAAGTATCAAACCGGACAACAACAAAGCACAAGACAAGAGATATTAAATGTTGAAGATCTCAGTCTTGTTCTTCCCCTTCAAAGATCGAGACTGTTATGATCAGATTTCATTTTTTGTCCACTAACCCCCCCCCCCCACAAAAAAAAATTGAAAAAAGAAAAACATACTCAATAATTTAGGCCAGAAAACTCTGCTTTTTCATCTTCACTTGCTTAGTTGCTCTTGTATATAAAAAAGTGTCACAAAACGAGCTTTTTAAGTTCAGCCACTTTATGCATCCATATATATATGTATATTCTTTTTATTATGAACATACAAACTCTTTAGTTACTCACATAAACAACTTCCTGCAACTTACTTTCAGAAACCCACATTCTTTTTTTATCTCGTTCCATACTTCTTGGCTTTATCTTTTTAGTGCGGGAAAGTGTGTTCTTTGTTTTGAAAAAACAGTTGTGATTAAGGAGGCTGGCTGGCTGGTTGACTCGGATGTCAAATCGGTTAATGGGGTTGTAAGAAGTGAGTTTTTGGGTCTTGAACTTTTGATTTTGCTGGTGTAATGGGTGAAGCAGAAATGGGTTCGGCTCTAAAGAGGACGCTTAAGAGTTTATGTTGCTGTAGTGGGTGGTCTTATGGTGTATTTTGGTGTTTTGATAAGCGAAACTCCATGTAAGTCTTTGCAAAATTTTGTTTCTTTTGTTCGCTTTCTTCCAACTTTTGCTGCCTTTTGGCTTCAAGTTTGTAACAAATATTTAATTTTTCTTACGACACCACGACACGAGTTTTTTCCTCCCACACCCCCCCCCCCGAAAACATGCATACTGTTTTAAATTTTTAGCTGTCATGAGGCGAGGTTGAACTTTTGTATGCAAGTCAACAAATTTCATCTGAATTTCGAATGTGGAGAGAAAATGGGAGCGTGAACAATTGATATGTGTTCTTTGATTATGACTTGGTTTTCTGTCCCTAATTTTCTTCTTTGTGGATTCAGATCTCTTAGCAAATTTTTTGTTTTATATATTTCTTTCTGAGGAAATACGTAAAACTGCTTTCTTTATATTTGTTATAAGATTGCATAACATGGCCAAGGAGTAAGGACTATACTTTTTGTTCAACATTTCAAGCAACTGCTTCCATTTTTATGAAGATTAAAGAATTTCTCGAAGCAAACATAAAGTTGTTTAATGATTAATATTGTTAGCAAATTTATTCCTTTTTTATTTTCTATCTTTTAATGTGTATTCACCTTTGGATTGTTTAGGTTATTGACTCTGGAAGATGCTTACTATGATGAACGAATGGCAACTGTTGTCAGTAGTATGCTTCTACAGGCTCACGCGCTGGGTGAAGGGTATGTTTAATTTTCTTATGGTCACTTCTTCAACTATTAATTTCCCAAAAATTCACTTGCAAGATCATTTGGTTTTGACTTTTTTTGAAGCTGTAGCATTTGAAAGGACTTTCAAAGGCTTGATCTCGATGTTATTGCTTAATGCAGAATAATTGGTGAAGTCGCTATCACTGGAAAGCACAAATGGATGTTCTCTGATGCTCGTGGTGGAGGATGGAACTCCCTTGCTAGAAGTCAAGATGTATTTCTGGTAATTCAGCGATTACTTCTATTTGAATAGCAATTAAATCAGTTATTGTCAATTAGCTCACAAGCACCACTTCTTGTCAAATTGTTCTTTACTTTACTCGATCCGTCAATTTAGAAAAAGTGGATGCTGGCTGGTTTTTATGTACTAAATTGTAACTTTCCTCTTATTTACAGAGTGATTCAGACTTTCATGGCCAATTTTCATTTGGAATACAGGTAGCTTCTGTTGCAAAAGAGAATGATATAATATTATTGAATATTGATCATCCATGCCATCAGCAATATTAGTTACATTTATGTGCTGTTTACAGACAATTGCAGTAGTCCCAGTGGAATCACGAGGAGTGCTGCAGTTTGGATCCACCCAAAAGGTTAGTATATTTATAATCAGAATTTGGGATGTGTGTATTTAATTCTATCGTCATTAATGCATGATGGAGGGTTGCACTTTACTACGAGAGATCCTATTATGAACTATGTACATTTTTTCAGCTGGTTTATATGGTTATTTTGATTCAAATGTGAACTTACACTTTCAGTAATTAAGCTACAGAGATAATTCTGGCATGGTTGAATGCAATTGATTGATTGTAAAGGCGTTGCTGTTGCAGATGTTGGAGAACTTGGAGTTTTTGGATCAGACAAGAAGATTGTTTCAAGAGATGGAAAATTTTGATGGGGTTATCCAATTGGAAAACACGCCACAATCTTTAAACAGTGGAAACTATGATCTAAATGCAATCTTTGCTTCCTTAATGTCACCTGGGAGTTCCTATACTCAGAATCTTGCATCTGCTCATGGTGGCAACTCTAGGGAGGTGATGGGAAACCCTTGCTCATTGGCAGATCAGAGCTCATCAGAGAATGATTATGGAAGGATATGTCCCCTTCATATCAACTCATCTTATAATTATAATAAACCACAAACAGCTGGCCAAGAAGCTCAAGTCCTGTCACCATATAATCCCGATACTCAGTGCCAGCAGGTTTTTTTACAGCCTACTTGTTCTGTTCAAAACTCGGTTGCCAATACACCTTGCATTAGTACATGGAGTGATGAAGGTTCAATTTTGACTTCGTTTGAGCAACCATTCATATCTGAAAGTGTGATCCAGGAGTCAATGTTCACTTCAATGTATAGCACAGAGGGATTGGTTGGCAAGGGAAAAACTATTATAGCCAGCTCAGGGGAGATGATGGACAACCAGCATTCTTCTCAAATATTTCTTGAAACTGAAGATGTACTTCCTGAGATTGCAAATAACCTACCCAGATTGACAGAGGAGTTTAAATTGTCAGATTTTGCAGTAGATCTCTCAAGCTCCCATGCAGTGGATGATATATCTCAGTGGTTTGCTCCTTCACCAGACCATAGCTTTGACAGAATGGAGACCACTATGTGTAATAATCTCTTACTGTCAGGAGGTGTTCCAGTTTCCTATGCTATGGTTGAGGGTGATGTTACAATGGTCAATCCAATCATGCATCCGAGTAGTTCAGTGCAAAGTTCAACTACTGATGCATTCCTAGCCAATGGACAATCGAAATCTGAGCTTTTTCATAGTGTGGAAAATGATCTGTTTGTTGGTTTGGGACTTAATTCTGGTTGTGCACAAGCTGATATTGGGGAATGTTGGGAAGATTACATAAAGCCTGCAGTAAGCGGTGATCACTCTGCTATTAGCACTCATATGTCAGAGTGCATTACGGAGCTGGATGTTGGTTCTGCATCTGGCCCCTGCAAAGGATTGTTCTCTGAGTTAAGGCTTGAAGAGCTTTTACGTAGTTCGACTAATCCTAGTACTATCGCTAAATGTAGTTTAGAGGATCAATTTTTCAGTCCTAAAAGAAGGAAATTGGAAAGTTCTTCCTCTAACGGTAATGAAGTTCAGCGGATAAAACTTCCTTGCTCTGCTGGAAGCATTAGTTTGGTGCAAGATGTCCATAACAAACAGAACACAAACAATCTTGTGTGGAAAAAAGATGTTCTTCCAAAGTCACAGGTTGGCTTATGGATTGATGATAGTTATAGCATCAATGCTGAAAATGCTGTTGCAGTGTCACCTCAGAAGCCTGAGAAACACATGAAACTCAGTAAAAAAAGAGCTAGACCAGGGGAAAGTACACGGCCAAGGCCCAAAGACCGTCAGCAGATCCAAGATCGTCTCAAAGAGTTGAGAGACATCATCCCTAATGGTGCAAAGGTACAAATATTAAAGTCTGGAAAATAAAGAAGCCCTACCATTACATAGAATTAATTTGTTTCCTTTACAACATTGCTATATTTTGTATAAATGGAAAACTAATGCATTTCATTTTTGTTGATGTAACAGTGTAGCATTGACTGTTTGTTGGATCTCACAATCAAGCACATGATTTTCTTAAAAAGCATAACACAATGTGCAGATAAGATTAAAGAAGCTGAAGAACCGAAGGTTAGTTTATTTATTTTTGCTATACAACATTGGTTTGTTTATTTTTGCTATACAACAGGCTTAAACAAGCTTAGATCTGGTTTCCATTGTTCACTAACGAAATAAAATTTGCATCCTGTTTTAGCTTATTGACAAGGAGAATGAAGTTGTTTTGAAAGACAACAGCACAGGGGGTCATAGTGGCGGTGGCTGTGCTACATGGGCATGTGAGGTTGAGGGTCCAACATTGAGTTGCCCAATAATAGTTCAGGACCTCAGCACACCCCGCCAAATGCTTATAGAGGTATGAGAGAGGGACAAGAAGATTTTTATTATCTAATACACATAAAACTTGCATACTGATTTTCGTTTTTCTCAACTTTAATGCAGATGCTTTGTGAGGATAGAGGATTCTTTCTTGAAATAACAGATATGATTAGGGGTTTTGGGTTGAATATCTGGAAGGGAGTGATGGAACGTCGAGAGGATAAGATATGGGCACGTTTCATTGTTGAGGTAAGCAAGAAAGCAACAAGTTTTCATCTTAATATGGCTCATGGCTTCAATTTAGTTTCTCATAAACTGATTGCAAAATGCTTTACAGAAAAACAAGAATGTAGAGCATATAACAAGGCTGGATATAATCTGGTCCTTAGTCCAGCTTCTACAACAAACAAACATGAGTGGAATGAACTCAATGAATCAAGCCAATAATGCCATGGATGATAGGATTCCTCTGCTAGACAGTTATCAGCAACCTTTGCTGCCTATCAGTTGAGCTGAACACTTCAATGATCAAATGCAAAGTAAAAAACAGTTCAGATACACCTTGAGCATTCACTTATTAAGGGCCTGCTGTGATTGGTGTTCTGAAAATTGAAGAGCTGCAGCCGAAGAGGGCAATGGTGGTTCTTCATTCCATTTCAGCTATCTTGGCAATGAAGATGTAGTCTTGTTGTATAGGAAATGCGTCCAAAGAAAAAGCAAGAAATATATAATCTGATTACTCAAATGGTCCTGATTGGAGAAGGGGTTTTTGTTGGAGCCTCCCTTTCACAAGAAACAAAACCCATGATATAAATTTCTCTTGCAACATTTATAGTATGTTTTTTTTTTTGGTTGTTTTTGCCATATATAGTGTGTTTATATGCTGTAACTGATAGTCAAAGTTTAATTGTAGGCTAACCATGGAATTGTATTTTGACCTACATGTTGTTTCATAAGTACAAATGAAAAATTTTAGGCTCTCCCTTATCTGAATGTTACATACGAATACTGTTTTATTTGATTTCATTTTACTAAAATTGTTATGAAAAGAAACTCTTCTAAGCTTGTAATCATGCTAGATTAATTGATTATCAAAATGTGTTCCAATTCCAGTTTCCAAACTTTAGTGGAAAGTTTATCAAGTCTAATGATACGCATTGGTAATTTTATCAATTTTAAATGCCTCATCATTTTGTACCAATGTTTCTTACCAAATTACACACACACAACCAACAAAGTGTTGTCTCCACTGGCAATGGAATCCCCTTAAGTGGCTTGACTGGGTTTGCTCCCCAGTTCGAGTCGCAGGGAAGTCGTCTTTGTTGGGAGAACCTGTGCCTCTCGGTTCGAGCGGGAACTTCTAGTTTGGGTTGTAGTACGGGCTTAAAGGTGTCTCCCACAGTTGGGGCCCTCCCCAGGATACCTCATGGTCAAAAACTAAAAAATAAAAAATTACACACACACACACACACACATATATATATATACACACACACACACACACATACTTATCAGCTTGCCTTCACTATATGAATTTGAGCTTATTAAGAGAGCCGACTAAGACGCAAGATGAAACAAGGGCAAATATATTTAAAAAAAGGTATGTAGCTAATGCAGAAACAGTGAAGGCAGTTAATGCTTATTCAACCTTTGATTAAGACATAAGGGTTGAGTGTCATTATCAACTTTTGCCGAAGTATGTATGAGTTCTGGTAAATTACCATAGTAAGCATATGATAATCACATTTGGTGAGAATCTGTGAACTTTAAAGGCATTTTTTTGATAGTTGAGTTAGCCTTTCAAATCAGCACAGCACTGTAAAGAGAGATAAGTGCTCCTTTTTCAAGTGAAATCAGCGTAGAGACCATTTTCAAGTGAAATCAGCGTAGAGACCAACTGAAATGCTATTTTAAACAATAGTGCCCCCCCCCCCCCACTTGGACCAAAAAAATCAAACCGTTGGGTTTCCTGGATTGTCTTACTCATGACCTAATTTGCAAAGGAATATTTAACGCTTTCCATGCAGCAAATTTATAATAACTTTATCATCTTTGTCTACGCAGTACTCCTCTTAAGTAATGGTGCATAAAAATATTGCTGACCCGTTTTGGGTTCCTCACTTAACTTGAAGATGACGAGGTTCTAAAGTTAGCAATCTCGAGAAAATTAGCTTAAAATTTTAGCCCTATTGTGCAAACACACGGCGTGCTCACGTGGGTTATGAGCTTTTATAGTTAATTTTCTAGTGAAAATCAATAGCTTCTCCAGCTTTGATTAGGATTTATGAGCTAATTTGTTGAGGACCTGTCGTGCAGAGGAGAAAAAATCTATATGTTTCTGTTCATGAGATAAATACCAACATAAGAAGCCAGAAAGATCGAACATAGTAAGCAAATAAGAAGCTGGAAAGATTGATCATACAACATACAAATGTCATTTCAATTTCTGATCAATGCAGGTAGCATTTTTTTTTCTTTTTTATGTCACATGAATAAAATGCTTGGACGAAATTACTCTGGGGCATATGTTAGAGGAAAATTAGACGGGGCCACAAGGGCATTGAGATATGTTCAAGTTCATCAACATATAGGGCGCAACAAGAAGATAACTCTTATCATAACATACAAAGATCAATGAATTGTCATCATCATGCCTAATGCTTTTCTTCAGACGGTGCTCTTCGTAATTTCCTTATCTAGCTGTTAGAGGCAGGCAATATAGGAATATATGAACAGCGGAAATATTTTGCTTGGAAACTAAATCATAAATCTACGATTTGCCCGGGATATTAGGTGATTGATTACCTCATGAAATTTTGAAAAGTACAAGTGACCCCTTCTTGGGCTAAACTAACATATTATTATATTAAGGCTCCGTTTGGTACAGCTTATTAAATAGAGCTTATAACAGTAGAGCTTATACCAATAGAGTTTTTGGACAAAAAGTCATTGGGTGTTTGGTTGTCAATAAAAAAAGCACTTTTGAACCATTAAACTATGTGATATTTTTTATATTATATATATTTAGAAAAGCTTTATAACCTCTACTCCCAAAATTTCAAATTTTAGGCTTTTCCTAGTAGAGGTAAATTAGCTTATTTAAACTAAAAAAATAACCAAACACCATAAAAAATTTTAAAAAGTGCTTATACGATTAAATAAGCACTTATGACTCTTAAATAAGTCATACCAAACAGGCTCTAAGGCAAATATTAAAGAATAAAGATTCAATTAAAAATAGCGAGAATTGCAGGATTTTTGGCTCTGCATTTCGGTTTAGATAAATTAGGTATATTTATATTAACATATGCCCATATGCTGTATGCACGACTCGCAAGAGATTGATGGTGGCCACCTGTCCCACAATGCCAAACTTACCTACCAAAAACAACAAGAAACGGTTCTAGAATCCCCATGCCATTGAAATACTCTTTTTTATTCTTGTTTTTATTTTGACAAATGAGTGCTAGTGCTTGATACCGTATACTTCCTTTTTATATATATACACATGCTGAGTATACAAGCAACAACCTCCCATTGCATGGTATCGGGGTGTCCGGGGACTAAAACCTTCAACATCCCCGTTAGAAAACTAACACACATAGCCTATCACCTCTCAAAAATGGCTTGTCAGAAGGAAGTGTTCAATGGAGTGGAATGGAAGATAAGGGTGGCAGATGGCTCATCGGAGACGTTGGTTCCCGAGGCAGGCCTGGCCAGCAGACTCTGGCTTGGCGTGAAGAACATGATTGGAGGGTTGGTTTTGAAAGTATGGAGATTCCTCGAGAAAGCATGGGATCTAGGAGTAGATGACCCAAGAAAAGTGATCCATTGCCTTAAGGTGGGGATAGCACTGACTGTGGTCTCACTGTTTTACTATACGAGGCCTTTGTATGAAGGTGTTGGAGGAAATGCCATGTGGGCAATTATGACGGTTGTGGTTGTGTTTGAAAACACTGTTGGTAAGTCTCTTCTACTCAAGTGGCTCGACGTCATTGAAAATATCAGCTAACGTAAACTTTTTCCAATTGCAGGAGCAACTATAGCTAAATGTTTGAACAGAGTATTTGGGACGCTCCTTGCGGGATTTCTTGCTCTTGGCGTCCATTGGATTGCTAGTCAATCAGGAGAGAAACTTGAACCCCTAATCGCTGGAGCCTCATTATTTCTATTAGGTCTGTGTTTACTTATGTTTACACATAATAAAAGACCTCGTTTTGCAGCATCTAAACAACTAAACTGACTCAAGTTGTGCCATCTTTCTTAATCCAGCTTCTGCCGCTACCTTCTCAAGATTTATTCCAACAGTAAAAGCCCGGTTTGATTATGGTGCTCTGATCTTCATCCTGACCTTCAGCTTAGTCACAGTATCAGGTTATCGCGTGGATAAACTATTTAACATGGCACATCAAAGAATATCCACCATTGTCATTGGAACTTCTTTGTGCATTCTTGTTAGCATGCTTATTCGCCCAATTTGGGCTGGCAAGGATCTCTATAATCTAATCATTCGAAACATGGACAAACTTGCCAATTCCATAGACGGTACTTTTGCTATAATTTGTTGGATACTTGGATACACATTTTTCTGAACTTTGCAATAGTTTTTTAATGGTACATGTGATTTATCTCTAATGTCTTTCCTCTTTCCCACTATCATCTCAGGTTCTGTAGCCGAGTATTTTAATCGTAGTGGGGGACTAACTGATTGTGAGGGAGAAGCTCAAAAAGTATTTCTAGGCTACAAATGTGTACTAAATACAAAGGCAACAGAAGAATCTATGGTATGTGACAGGACTGGTAAAATGGATATACACTTCATTACTTTTATATATAATCTTTGACTGAAGTTATAAAAATGGCCTTGCTTTGACATAGGCCAACTTTGCTAGATGGGAGCCTGCCCATGGCCGCTTCAACTTCAGACATCCTTGGAAACAATACCTCAAAGTTGGAGCAGCAGTCCGCAGATGTGCTTATTGCATAGAGGCTCTCAATGCCTGCATCAATTCAGAGAACCAGGTAACCCTAGTCGCTTAGTAGTACAATTCATATTCATTCATTAATTATACTACTTCTTGAAGAACCTGATACAATTACTAATGCAAGCTTTAACAATTGCAATATCAACAAGCAGGCTCCGGAGTTTATAAAGAAGCTTCTCTGCAATACTTGCTTGAGAGTAAGCTCTAATTCTTCAAGGGTCGTAAAGGAGCTAGCGAAAATTATCAAGACAATGAAAAAATCGTCAACCATAGACTTGTTAGTTGAAGAAATGAATGCTGGAGTGAAGGAGCTTAAAGATGACTTAAAATCACTTTCACTTTCAGAAGCTGGAACTTCTGAAAATAAGAGAACGGAGAAAATAAGCTCCAAACCAGCAGCTGCAATCCCTCTGATGGGAATGATTTCGATGGTCAGTTTTGCTTCATTTCAGATTGAAATTGCTTCTCGGATTGAATCCATCGTTGAAGCTGTTGAGGAACTTGCAAATTTAGCTGAGTTTGAACATCCAGAGAAGAACAAACAGAATCAGGCCAACATTAAAGTTGCAGCAAATGAACAGAATGATGAGGAAACGAAGGTCTGAGATTTCCACCTAGTTTTCTAGGCTAAGTACTAACGTTTATACACGACCATGTACAAAGAGATGCTGCATCGGAAACACAAATGCAACAATTGACATTTGACAGAAATTCACAATGATTTTTACTATGGTGGTGCTTACTTTTACATTGGCATTAATAAAGGTTAATGGAAATAATTTCTTCTTTAGCATCAAACATTTCATGCATGCATGGGGATGCCAAAATTTCTACCAAAATAGCGGACAATAATTTTTTTTTTGGTTTGAAGAAAGTTTAAACTATTTCATTTTAATATAAATATATGGTGATATTAATATATATGTTTAACTATGATTTTTATTTGAGAGTAGTTGATATCTCATATACCTTTTGTGTAAAAGTATTTTTCTAGTCAAAGAAAAACCTTTGATATTTATTTTAGACATAAACTAACAATAAACTCATATAATTTATTGTGACTAGATATATTATACTTTAGATAATTATTGTATAAGCCATATAAAAAAATACTTTTACAAGAAATTAGAACTAATAGGTACATACAAGAAATTTCTTGATATCTAACTCTCAGTAGTATGAACTCATAGTAATTTATAGATAAAACTATATTATGGTTGGTAAAATTTATTTTAGGAGATTGTCAATTTCTTCCTTACTAAAATCAATATATACCATTTACTCCCCAATAATTTTCATAATAGCCAATAATTCTTCTGTCAGCATAATTTTATAACATTAACCTTATTTTTAAATTCAATTTTATTCATCTTTATTATAAATTAAAAATAAACATATTAATGACATTAAAAATAAAAAATCTAAGTAGTAAAAATAAGAAAATATTTGTTTAGAGTGAATAAAAAATTAATAATAGAATATTTTTCTTATGTTTTTTGTGATTTTTTAAAGTTTTTCAAATTTCAAGTGAATTATCCATAATTTTTTTTGTGCCAATAGAGGGTTTGACTATTATAAGAAATGTATAAAGATAAGTGGTATATATTGATTTCAATAGCGAAAAAATTGGCAATTTCCCATTTATTTTTATAATGCCTTCTCAGTTCAAATTTTAAAGGAGGTAGGGCCTAAAAAATTGACTTGATCTTTGCCCACCCTTTTTTTAATTATAATTAATTACAAAAAGTATGTATTGGCTCCTAGTTTGATCAGCATTTTAAAAAAGAGAAATGATATATTAAAATTTTGAGATAAAAAATTTATAATTCAAGTAACGTGTCATCAATCAATAATTACAATGCGTTTGGTAATAAATAATTTTTTTATACAGTCATTAATAAGATAAATTTACAACACTAATGAATGAATGACATTTTTGTATGTATATAAAATAAAAAAGATTTCTATTTTATAATATATAAGGAAGTGTCAAATTATTTCAACTTAAATTTTTTTATTCAAAATTTTAATTTAAATTTTGATTTATTTATCTCATAAAATTCAATGGTGGATGGCACATCATCAAATGCTAATTTGGCTTTCAATATCTACCATTGAATTGCATAAAATCAATAAATTATTTTAATAAAAACTTTAAGATGAGATTAAAAAAAAAAAAAAAAAAACTCCTGCTTACAAGGACTGCGTGCTTGATAAGTAGTGGGATAAAAACATATGATAGTCTGATAGACCACTTGAAATAATCATATCCTATTCTATTTGTATAGTTGGTGAGTTAAAGTGTCTTAGCATTGCTGATCCTTGGGCCCACCATGAATCTCACTTACAAAAGAAAACTTATCTCATGGGAGCTCTAAAGGTTGAAATAAATAAATTTATGATATGTATATATTTATTTTGAAAAATTATTATGCATATAATAGTTATATTAAATTTAATTACATATGTTATGCATGCATCAATTAGTTATAATAAATTAAAATTATTCTAGAATTTCTCAAGGTTAGGATTATATTGTTAACACAATTAAACCTAATAATTTATATGTGATAAATGTAATAAAAAAATATTGATTTTAATAATGTAACTAATAAATCATAATAAATGTCATTTATTATTTTTTAATAATGCACAATCAATATTTTAAAAACTTATTAAATTAAAATAATATTTTTAATCTCATAGTTCATTTTTTTCACAATAAATTATAATACTATTTTAATTTATATAATTATTAAATATTTTAACAATTTCAAATTTACAATTTAAATTTATTATTGAATTAATATTCAAATATTTTTTTAAATAGTGATAAACTATAGATTATTGAATAATTATAATATAAAATACTTCAAATATATTTAGTAAATGAAAACAAAAAATTATCTAAATTATGGTTTATATTTAATTAATATTATTGACATTGATTGGTATAATTAACAATACAAAATCTTTTAGTCAACAACAATAATGATAGTAATCATATATTATAAATTTTAATATTATAGTACAAATTAATGATAAATAAAAAAATTAAAATATTTTATGAGTAAAAATGATTTTATTTTATATTAAGTGAATCTTCATTTGTAATAATTCAATTAAACTATGATTAAATAAATATTTATTTATTTTTAATTACACAAAAAATTATTATTACAATTCAATTTAATCTCGAAATACATCAGACATAAGACAATATTAAAACGCACCAATTTATTCACGACAAGATTTATAATATATGTATACGATTTTTTTTTGGCAGATTTTATTTAGACGTTTTACGTAACAAGAGGATTGTTGTAAAATGGGGGTATGCACAGGGTCGAAAAACTAAGTTGCTAGTTGCTACGCGCCATAGGTCAATCGAGTCTTCACCGAAAATCAATAATGATGCTTACTCGGCAACGGCGTCGTTTCAGCTGTGAACTACGTATAGTGTTTGAAGACATAAAAGGAACATGGACTTTGTACTTCACATGCTCTATATGATATGGGCCACAAACAAAACAATCGAAGTTTAAAAAACAGTCACCCTTTCAAAATTGTTATGAAACCTCACTCTAGCTCTTTTTTTTTTTTTTCTTTCCATAAAATTATAAAAAAAAAAAGACAATAAATTGTAATAGAGTTTTAAACTTTTAATTAATTTTACTCTCATCCAAAATAAATTAACTAAATTATAAACATTCATTCAATTATATCATCTATTAGAACTCAAATATAGCTAGGGTTCATGATTTGAAAGACATTTAAGTTTAATTAAATTTATAATAGCCCTGTTATGTAATTTTCTCTAGCTATATAATTATGATTTAAAAAAAAAAAAAAAAGGAGGCTTTGTAAGGATATTGTGGAGGTGAAAAAGCATTACTCTAGAGAGAAAGCAATAATGCAGCCTTAAGTTGCTCGCACGCTTTAACGGTATCGTTTCACATTTCCTCTTTGACAGCTGGTTAGATCGCCATTAGGAATAGTAAATTGATGGGCCAGACAAGTTTTTTCACGTCCATGTTAAGGGAAATATGGCCTGGCCTTCTTATATTTTTATTGTATAAATTTGTAATGACTAACAATCGATAAGTTATTATAACCGATAATAATTTTTTTAAAAAAAAATAAATAATTATTTTAAAATAAAATAAGAAATAAATTAAATAAAGTAAATAAAAATACTTACTGCCATAATTTTAAGTTTTCTAAATTAACATGAATTAAAAATTTTAAGTTTTCCGACCAGGATTTTCTCTTCTAAGCCTAATCGCCATGCTGATTTGTCCTCCGAAATCACTCACAAACACTGAAATGGCACTTCAGTAATTTCACGACAAAGAGTGTCGGCTATGTGGATGTTGCCTTGGCCTTGCGCACACCAATTACCAAACTAATAAAACTCCCAAGAACACGATCATTCTTCCAGTTCGTTTCCAGTGTGCAAAAACAGAATTTATTTTTATTTGTTCCTTTTTTTCAATTTGAAGAATCTCTAACCCTAAAAAATTCACTTGACTCGATATAAAGAGAGATAATGGTTGATGTAGCCGATAAATTAGCGTATTTTCAGGCGATCACAGGCTTAGAAGACCCCGATTTGTGTACGGAGATTCTTCAAGCGCATGATTGGGACCTCGAACTCGCGATCTCCTCCTTCACGTCCTCGAATCCACCGCCGGAACGGCAAGAACAAACTCCCAACACCCAAGTTACCGCCAATTTATTGTCCCGCGATGGTCAAAATCGTGTTGACCGTTCCGATTCTCTGGGAAACGCCGTCGCGGGTCCTGGTTTGGCCTGGAGAATAATCACTTTGCCTTATTCCGTGATTTCGGCAAGTATAGGTCTCGTTTCGGGTGCGGTCGGCCTGGGCCTGTGGGCTGCTGGCGGAGTTTTGTCGTATTCTTTGGGAATGCTCGGGTTGAATTCGGGTCGTAGCGGAGAGTCATCGACCCGATTAGCATCCGTTTCGGCCGCGGCCTTAGAAGCTATGGAATTCGTGGCAGTTTTTGAGAGAGATTACGGGAATGTAAAGCCGAATTTTGTTTCTGAGGGTTTTATGGACGCTTTGCAGAGGTCGAGGAGCGTGTTTAAAATGCTGTTTGTGTACTTGCACTCTCCGGATCATCCAGATACCCCTGCGTTTTGCCAGGGGACGCTCTGTAACGAGGTCTTGGCGGCCTTTGTGAACGAGAATTTTGTTTCTTGGGGAGGGAGTATTAGGGCTAGTGAAGGGTTTAAGATGAGTAACAGCTTGAAGGCTTCAAGGTACCCCTTTTGTGCTGTGGTTATGCCTGCTGCCAATCAGAGGATAGCTTTACTTCAACAGGTACTTATCATTATCATTATTATTATTATTATTATTATTATGAGCCTTCCTAAATGCTCTTTTTTTCTTTTTCCTTTTTTCTTTTTGGTTTTTGGAATATGCTGAAGTTCGCATTTGGTGAGAAATAATCCCTCTTTGATCTTTTGTTTATCGTATTATTGGAATGTATTGGAACTTTTATAATGTAAGAGCTGTAAAATGACGGTTTAATGATTGAATGGGTTTGCTTGGTTTCTTTTTGGTTGTATAAAGTTAATATATTTAATGGAGGAACGCTGAATAATTTAGCTGTGTTATCTTTAGAGAGTATAAGCAATTTTCTTTCTGAATTTTATTAGGCAGTGCTGGTCAGATTGATAAAGACAGCTGAACTTTTTCCCAACCAACCTGTAATTTAGTAATCTGGAGGAAAATGCGAGTGTTGCTTCTGACTATCATAGTTAAGGTGCATTTGACTATTCATAGATTGTAGTTTCTGTCCTTCACTTGTTGAAGTTTTAGTTTTGTGAGGAGATGGGTCATTGTATACACTTCTAGATGGTGTTTTTGTTTCTGGCTGTCTGTTATATATTTGACCATTATAAACTGTTGTTAGTTCTCTGCAAGTGGTGAAGAATATATTTAGTGAGGAGGTGGATCGTTGTGTTGTACATTTTCACTTCAATGGTATGCTTCTATATGTTGATGGGGTAGTGGCTAATAGCCTAGAATAACCTCTTCTTGCCTTCCACTATTCTGAACAATAGTTTAGGCAATATTTGTTTTGTAAAGTCACTTTGTGATGCCTAAATTTGCCACACACAATATGTATATATAGAGTAGTTTTCTAGTTCGGGATTTTAAAGTGCGGGAAAGTCTGAAAAAGCTTTAAAACCATGCAGTTTTGAAGCATTAGGAAATTAAAGCATTAAAACCGCAGGGTTTTAAAGTTTTTCAGACTTTCTCGCACTTTAAAATCCCGGATTGGAAAATTTCTATTTACACACACACGCATGCATACATACATACATATGTTTGTTTTCAATGGTTACGTTAAGCCACTGCATGAGGCCTAAATTTGTCATGATTAATTCTTCTTATTGTCTTTTTTTTTTAACCTTTAACTTTTTTTCATTAATTTTATTTGTTCTTTCCCATTTTATATGGGGCCTAATTTTTTCGTGATTAGTTTGGTTGAAGTATTTTACTTTCATCCTCAACATCCCGTGTTCTCTTTGAAATTGAGTGATGTTATTCTTTTTAGCTCTTTCTATACATTTTCCTTTGTTTTAAGAGTCTTGTGCCAAAAGTTAACCTTGTTTGTGAAGATGAGCTTTAACACTATAAGAATTTTGGATCACATTACCACTTTTATGCAATTAATCAGAATTCTTCGAGTCCCAAATCTTTGTTTTTGTTCCCACCAGTGCCTTGTGATGAGAAGTTGTTGCTGGTTGTGTGCATAACCCCGTTTTTCCTTTTTTTGGGCATCTTCTTCATGCTTTGCAGGTTGAGGGACCAAAATCTCCAGAGGAAATGCTCATGATACTACAGAAAGTGATTGAAGAAAGTAACCCTGCTCTTCTGCAAGCGAGGCTTGATGCAGAAGAAAGAAGGAACAACATGCGATTGAGAGAGGAGCAGGATGCTGCTTACAGAGCAGCTCTCGAAGCTGATCAAGTATGTTGAATTTTAAGCTTCATCAAAGGCTTGGTCCAGATATAGCATGCCCTTGTTTCCCATTGTTCTCACTAGCAAAGGCTTATGATTTTATAAACAATTACAGAAGAGTTGAGCTGTTAACACCCCTTATGGAAGTCTTAAGAAACCCCTAACTGTTTTAGCCTTATAAAAAGAAAACTGGAAAAGTATCAGATAAAGATTTAATTAAACACTTAAACTCATAACTTTCTCCTCCCCAATCCCTTGGTTTTTGCAGGAGTGGTTATCTTCAAGAAACTAGTTGATAATTCTTTTATTAATTTTTCTCTTAAAGCAACAAACAACAATCGATAAGGTTCAAAGAAAGCCAGTAGGTTAAAACTTTATTAGGAAAAGATAATATAATAAAAATTTAAAATTTAGAATCTAACATAGAAAACTAGAAATCTCAAAAAGTTCAACGACAATTACAATGGAGTCATAATAAAGTGAGATTACAACCGATTATGGAATCATAATAGAGAGCGATTTGAGTGAAGTTTTGAGAGAGAACCAGTTAAAAGGGAAAAATAGGTTAATTTATTTATCTAAAATGTTATTTGTAGAATTTTAGCAGTTAAATCTAGAAAAAGGGTTTCATAAAATAAATTAAGGGTGGCAGGAGCACCACTTATTATGTAATTATGTTTTCTGGTTATACTAATATCTTTTCTTGCCTTATATTTTTTCCACTTCTCTTTGGTTATGCAAGGCTAGGGAACGACAGAGGAGAGAAGAGCAAGAACGTCTGGAAAGGGAAGCTGCTGAAGCAGAGAGGAAGCATAAGGAGGAAGTAGAGGCTCGTGAAAGAGAAGCTTGTGAAGCTGCAGAAAGAGAGGCCGCACTAGCTAAAATGCGGCAGGAGAAAGCCCTCTCACTTGGTGCTGAACCAGAAAAAGGGCCTAATGTCACACAAGTAATTTTCTTTTTGATATTTTTCCCCCTTTTTCTATGATATTTCCGCTGACCTTTCTCCAAACATGAAGAACACTTAATGTATATTCTATCTGTGTAGTCACAGTATGTTTTAATTCATATTTGTTATTTGAAATAAAAGAATCCAGTTTTGAGTATTCACTATTCACACACCTAAACCTTGTTTTTTAGATAGTTGATAATAGGAACTTTTCCAATCTGAATTATCAATCCATCATTGTATGTGTTTTTGTGCCAAATCAGGTTTTGGTGCGCTTCCCAAATGGAGAACGCAAAGAGAGAAGGTTCCACAGTACTGCTGTAGTCCAGTTGTTGTATGACTATGTTGATTCTTTGGGTTGCTTGGAAGTTCAGAATTACAGTCTTGTCTCCAACTTTCCCCGGGTTGTCTATAGCACAGATAAGTTCTCGTTGTCCTTAAAGGAAGCAGGATTGCATCCTCAGGCCAGCCTCTTCGTGGAGCTGAACTAGTGTGGAAGAAGTTCAATACTCATAGTTACATGAACAAGAGTAGTCAAGGTGAAGCTGCAAGTTAGGATACTTTGTTGTATGCCAAATATTTTTTCTTTCCTGTTCCAACTTGGTTAGCAATGGTACAATGAGACAAAGATAGCTGGCCTCCATTTCATTCACGGATGTTCATTTTCTTATAATGCAGATTCAGTCAAGCAATGGTATGTGGAAAACAGTGATGAAATAACGAAATATTGATTTGCACATAGAACAAATGGAAAAAATGCATATGCCTCCCGTTATTATTTGATTGTAAATGAAAGTATTAGATTCAAGTGACAGAACGCACTTTTCATCTGCGTGAGCGTGGTCTTGCGCAAGCCGGAAATAAACTAGATGACTTAAAGATAGTGTTTATTTGTTGGAGTGGGAGTGTGGATTCTTTTCACTCCAGTGTTTACTTACCTTAAAAAAAAGGGGAGTGGGAGTGGGAATTGCTATCTGTCACTGATTGAGCACTAAGCAAGAATTTACACTAACCACTGCCAAAAATAGGATGGACCCAAGGATTTCCACTCCCCCCTACCCCTTTATTTAAGGTAAGTAAACACTGGAGTGGGAGGAATCCACACTCCACACTCCACACTCCCACTCCAAAAAGTAAACGCAGCATTAAGTGTATTTTCCATAGTGAGTGATTTTTATAATATGAGATTTCTTATTTTATTAAAAGCAAGGGTCAAATAATGAGTGTAGATGTGCGAGTGTGCGTATATATATATAATATTTTAATATAGTACTCTTTCGCTTTTGGCCATTAACAGTAACCCACTCATAGCGTGCATAAGATTTCATACCTTATTTTTATAAATTTTGCATAGTGCAAAACCCGTAAAAATTAGTAGTTAAGTAAATATGAATAGTTTAGGGATTGTATGATGGAAAAAGAAATATGGCGTCGCCCGGACTTGAACCGGAGACCTTCAGTGTGTTAGACTGACGTGATAACCAACTACACCACGACACCTGGTTTATGGTTATTACTCTCAATATAACATAATTATGTACACTAATACCTGGAGAACCTCGCAAATACCCTGAAACGACTACGGACTCCAAATCCAATTTAAAGGGAGATTAAAAAAAAAAATAAATCCTCCCACTTTATCTTATTAACGCCGTTTCTTAATAAACCCCAATGACTTACAATTTTACCTTTTTTAAAAAATTAAAATGGTTACATTTTATCAAAATGAATTTATTTAGCTTGACCACTCTATTCTCAACAAGTGAGATTTCTAGGATTTCTGGTTTGTTTCTTCGAAGTGGCAAAGAGGTCCAAAAATGCATGAACTATATATATCGGAAAGTATGGTACCCGTTATGGTGCAAACGCAAATTAAGAGGATGGAGATCATCAACACACAGCAAGTACCTGTGTGAATGCTGTGCGAATCGAATCTGGGGTTGGAAAGACTGTTGCAAGATTTAAAGCTAGAGGTGGTTAAGAGTGGCTTTAAGTATAGATTAATAAGACACACGCATGAGATTTTATATTTTGAAAAGAGTTTTATTTTTAAGTATTTTCTTAATAATTTTCTAATTAATAATTTTTTAAAAATTACATATAGTAGAAAATAGGAAGCCTATTAGACATCTATATAATTAATAATTATCCTACAATTACGAATTATTTTTTTTATGGAAATCTATATTTGGTAACTTAGAATTAAAAAGATATATAATTAATAATATTATCTAACATTAATTCATTAATTATTAGACTTTCCATGGAAAAAATTTAAATTATTATCTTTATAGTTTCCCCAAAAAAAAAAACTTAAACTATTTGATGTTAGAATCTTTTACTTTTGGTATTTATTTTAATTTCTAATAAGAACCTTATGATCTCAAAAATTAATAGATGAAAAAAAATTTCTAAAATATTTTTTCCCTACAAATAAAATTATTACATTCATTGGTTCGTTTAAAAAAGAAAAAAATTAGCTTCTTGAAATACAGTACCCATATATATCATATGAACATCAATTCATTATCTCAACTTTTTATGTGTTGTCATTCTAAATATTCTATCTAAAAATAATATTATATTCATTTATTTGTTTGTTTGTTTTTTGTAATCGTGGTATTGGAAGTAAAAAAGATATGTTCTTAACTATTTCCATCTTTTTAGATTTTATTTCTAAAAATTTTGAAGATCTTTTTTGTTCTTGTCGAAATCTAATAATTAAAGAGTCATTTTATATTTTTTTAAATATTAAAATTACAAAATAAAAAAAACCCTTATAAAAAAATGCGTCCGCGCCTCAATACTTTAAGGGCGTGTTTGGTGCATGGAATTGTGTGGTATTATATCACTATTCACATTAGTTTATTACCAAGAAGATGTTTGGCAAAATTTGAGACCTCATTATACTGCATTATAATGCAGCATAATGAGGCATGGGGCCGCATTAAATTGTAAAATAATTCTAGTGCAACATCGGTTTTGTTCTACACACACATATAAATTTATTATTTATATTAAATTATAAATTTATTAATATATTAAAATGTAAAAATAATAATATATTGTAAATTAAAATATAATTTAATATTATTGAATAATAATTTATTAATTTATATTAACAATTATAGTATTAATTATAATCTAAATTTATTATTTACATATAATATTAAATTTTATAAATTTATTTTATCATAATTATAATACAAATTTTAGAAATTTAATCATTAATTTTTAATATTTACTAAAAAATTGTTAAATTTCTACAATTAAGATTTCTATATTTATTATTTTTCTAAGTATTAATAAATATAATTTTTAATTATTTAATTTAATTAATCATAAAAATTAATACAATACAATGTAACACCAAATATAGTTTAATTAAAAATTAATACAGTACAATGTAGCATCAAATATTGTACAATATTGTTATAATACAATGCTAAAGCAATACAACATAATAAAATACACCAGCATTAAAATAATGCAATACAGCATAATACAATACAGTGTGCCAAACGCACCCTAAAGTTATCCCTCGAGAACTTATATTTTCAAGTACGATTTTCGTAAGCTGTCATCTTTTCTTTGATTATTCAATTGAAATGCTTCTAAACCACGGCTATGTTCCTTTCCACCACTGCTATCTAGTGCTGTGACTGTTAGGAGTATCATTTGAAGGTTGAGTGAGCGAACTGAGAGTTAATTTTGTTACCGATCTTTAGTTTTTGATTTGTAGAAGATTTTCTAAACAGATTTCGATGCTTGGTATTTGGTTTAGAAAGCTTTGAATTTCAATCTTTTTATTAAAAGGATTTCGACGGTTGGAAAAAAAAAAAAAATATATATATATATATATATATATATATATATATATTAGCAATGGATGTTAAAAAAATGATGAATAAGAGTAATTTTATAAATAAATTTAATTGAGAAGTGAGATAAACTGAGAGGGATGAAATATTACTTCTCAAAAAATATTAAAAAATAAAAGAGTAGTAATATTTCTCCCCAGTTAAACTCCGACCTATACTAAAATGACCAGAGGTTTGATTTTGAAAATATAACACCAAATACGACGTGCGACACCCAATTTTTGTTAACCACGATTCAAGATCAACACAAAGCCACATAACTTGAGCTCACGATCAAAACCCACCGCACCGCCGCGTAACAGCCATAACCGCAGCGATGCCATAGCCCGTGAAGTGATTCCCCTTCGTCAAAGAGTCTGCGCCCGGCTTTTTTTAATGTCACGATGTTTTGACTTTTCTTCGCTGCACATTCGGCAGATTGCATTCCAAAGAAGCCTTGGGGTGTAACAAATTTTAATTTTTGGAATTTTCATTAAGGTTAAAATTGTAAATGTAATAAAAGGCCCGAGGGTTTTGAGAAGCTCCATTCTTGTGTGTTTTAATTTTTTTTTGGATAAATTATAGGGTTTATTAAAAGAATTAAAGAAATACGATATGCAGTTCTGGAATTATTGTGGTGTCAATAGATTTATTATAATTTATTAATTAATTTATTTATTTATTTTTGATGCGATATCTTCAGGAGAGCAGTTTTATAAGGAAATTTGAGGGGTGTGAAAAGCTTAACTCAATAAGAAAAGTGATGCGAAAAATCACTACTCGTTGGATTATTTATATGGATGGCCCATCCCGCTCGAGAGTAAAGCGGCTTACGGCCCAATTTAATGAGCCCATTGCCGACTCGTTGCTCTCCCTACGCGCTTTAAATATCGTACAAATCACAGCCAACCATATATTATAAACGAGGCTCGCGGTTATTCCATCTAACATGCGTCCCAGCAGGCACCGTCCAGATGCTACTTCTGTCCTGTTGTATTTTCTATTTTTTTAATTGTACCGATTGTAAATTAGAAAAATTAAATAGTAGTTCACGGACAGAGAAAATTCTCAGCATTGTTCTACAAGCTTTGGGAAAAAGAAAAAAGTTTTTATGTAACCGAAGACCACAGATTCATCATGACCATACTACAAAAATATTAAATATTAGAAAAATCATAAATATTAATCTAGTGTATCGAAGACGGATATTAAAATATTAAAAAAATTAAACTCAAATTATAATGAGCTGAAAGCCATGGTTCTATTCCGATCTTTGAATATTAATAAAGGAATAGTAATTTTTTTAAATAAAAAAAATAAAGTACAAGGTTCTAAATTTTGTCCTAATATATAAATTAACCGTAATATTTTATGAATGCATACATAAATTTTTTTATTTAACTATAAAATAATGTAGTTATAAATTTTTGTATAAATTATTTAGATCATCACAATTAAAATCGCACATACACACATTCTTAGATAACCTATTTTATAAAAAAAAAAAAAGTCTCGACAAATAACATTTGAGATAGCAATTAATTTTAGAAAAGGAACAAAAGATGATAGTAAAAGTGGATTTATGTGCACATCATTATCTTGTTTAAGACAAAATTTATGATTGAGTGTGTTTTTTGTCCTTAAAATATATAAATAAAAAAGTCATTTATCAATGAAAAGAATTAATTAATCAAATTCTAATTCTGCTAAAAAATCTTACAATTTCTTTTAGGGGTGTCAAAAATACTTGCCTAGCCTGAACTTGAATCGGACTGGGTGATGCGGGTTAGGTATTAAGGTCAGGCCGGTCCTGGACATCACTTGATAATCTCAGGATCCAGCTCGAAACCTAGATTTTATTTTTTAAAAAATATATAATATATATTAGTTTAAATAATTATATTTATTTGACTCATCTATTATATATATGTAAAATTTTAAACATTTAAAGTTTATATTTTCATATCTAATTTTATTAAAATAATTTTAAAAATTATAAAATAATACATACATACATACATACACAAAGTATTATAAAATATAAAAACCGAACATAAAAACAGGAATTAAAAAAGTTTTAAAAAGATATACGAACCGGATCCGGGCATTGCCATACCCGGTCCCAGAACCAGATTGCACCATCCCCACTCACTTAGGAAAGTACTATATAATTAAAGAAACAAGCACTAATTCATTAAAAATATCTTGTAACTTTCCTCTAAAAGTCTGGTGTCTACAACTCACCGGCTCTTATCCCGTGATAATACGCCTACGCCCAAAAACAGAATTTACAACTCTATAAAGCAGAAAGAGCAATAAAAAAGGAATCCTCCGTCCCCACACCCGCGACCTCCAAAAACGCCACGCGCTGATTGTGCGCGTGGAGACTGCACTGGTTCGTAGCCGAGTTTTTTTCTTAATCCAATTTGGTCTTTTGCTACAACCAAGCCAATATTTCTATCCGATGTAAAGTCTTAGAATCAGGATTAAAATTACCCAAAAAAAGAAATGGTATAAAAGATGAAGATAACGAATCGCGATCGAAAATTGGGTATGGAATTGAAATCATCGGAACGTGAGATGAGGCTATACGACACCGTTTGCCGGTTTCGCTTCCGATCGGCGTTCGATTCTTACTACGTCGCTTGTGAGGCTTTCTCTGAACAACAACGTTTCGGTCTCTCGTTTTCTGTTCCTTTCGGTGTCAAAATTAAAAGCCTCCTCTTCCTCTAGTAGCGCCTTTTTTTTTTTCCCTCTCTTTTCCTTTTGTTGAGATTTCTCTAGTGTTTGTGCTTCCTTTTTTTTTAATTTTTAATTTTAAATAAAAAAATATGGATTGCGGTTCGGGTTTTACGAAATCGGAGACGGAGGAAGGTGAGTTCTCCGAGAAGGATCCGTCGTGTCGTTACGGTCGGGTACGTGTCATTTCTAATAACTTATTATTATTTTTCAAAAAAAATATTATTTCTTCTGAATTTTAGAATTATAATTCATATTGCATTTAGATTAATTTATTTTGTTCGGTCTAATTGAGTAACAATCAGGGCTAGGTTACATTACGTTTTTGTTTAATTTTATGATTATCGAAGAAAACGCCCATCTTTGATGGAATTGCTAGTAATTTTAATTGAATTTTTATATGACCTCATGAAATGAATCCTATCTACTGATTATTTGAAGAGCAGGTGGTTTAATGATTAGGCTGACAGATGGGACTGTTGGTTAGAGATATTTTTGTTTTTTGTGTAATTTGTGGGGTTACAATAATTGTTTGGTAAATTTGGAGGTTTGTTGAGTGGATATATATGCTTTTGTTAGACCTAGTGATATGGTCTTTGTTTGTTTTATTTCTCCAGTATGATGAAATCTTGGGAAAAGGAGCATTCAAGACTGTGTATGTCTCTACAACCTATATCTTCTTCAGTTTCTTATTTTTGGATTTCATGGGTAGTGGTGTTGAATTGTACTTTCATGTGTAGATATAAGGGTTTTGATGAAGTTGATGGGATAGAAGTTGCTTGGAATCAAGTGAATATCGAAGATGTAATGCAGTCACCTGATCAGCTGGAACGATTATATTCGGAGGTTCATCTGTTGAAATCTTTGAAGCATGAAAATATCATCAAGTTCTATAACTCTTGGGTGGATGATACGAACAGGACTATTAACATGATAACTGAGTTATTTACTTCAGGGAGCTTGAGGCAGTGAGTTTCGTGGCTGTTCACATTTTTTGTTTCTTTCTCTCTTAGCTTTCATTGCTTATTTGTGTTATTATCACATGTGGATTTAGATATCGTAAGAAGCATAAGAATGTTGATATGAAGGCCATCAAGAACTGGGCAAGGCAGATTCTTCGAGGTTTACACTATTTACATAGTCACAATCCTCCTATCATTCACCGGGATCTGAAATGTGACAATATATTTGTCAATGGAAATAATGGAGAAGTCAAAATTGGAGATCTTGGGTTGGCAATTGTCATGCAGCAGCCTACTGCTCGAAGTGTTATTGGTAAATACTTCAATTTGTCTGCCCCTTTAATAACTTAAATTAGACCATTTATTAACTCCTTGTATAACGGGCAGGTACTCCGGAATTCATGGCTCCTGAGTTGTATGAAGAAGAATACAATGAACTTGTCGACATTTATTCTTTTGGTATGTGCATACTGGAGATGGTCACTTGTGAGTACCCATATAATGAGTGCAAAAATCCAGCTCAAATATATAAGAAAGTTACCTCTGTAAGTTCATGGCCACCTGCAATATGTCACGGATTCTTCTGCTTTTGAATGGCCTTTGTGAACTTTCAGTTTCTTTCATTGTAGGGTATAAAGCCTGCTTCCCTCAGTAAAGTGACTGATCCCCAAGTTAAGCAATTTATAGAAAAGTGTATCGTTCCAGCATCATTGCGACTGCCTGCCTTGGAGCTATTGAAAGACCCATTCCTTGTGACTGACAATCCAAAGGATCTTGTTTGTGATCCCCTGCGGCTACCCAATCTTGTTCCCGAAGTAATGAATTTGGCCCACTCTGAACCTCATCCCATGGACATAGACCTTAACCACAAGAAGGTTTCTGCTGACCCTTGTGCTAAAAGCAATACTGGAACTTGGTTTTTAACTCTAGAACTTCAGCGGCTTACTGAGAACAATGAATTTACTTTAAGAGGAGAGAAAAATGATGATGATACAGTTTCACTGACCTTGCGCATTGGTGATAAAAGTGGTAAGAGAATTTTCAGTGCAATCAACAGTTGTTTTTTTTTCCCCCCTGCTGTTGAATCAGCTGATAACGTTGTTGTTATATCAGGTCATGTGAGCAATATTCATTTTGTTTTCTACCTCAACGCTGATACTGCAATTTCAATTGCTGAGGAGATGGTTGAGCAGCTTGATTTGTCTCATGAAGATGTGGTTTCGATAGCTGAGTTGATTGATAATTTGATAATGAAGCTTGTGCCTAGCTGGAATCCTTCATTAGGAAGTACCGCTAGTCAGCAAAATGGTTTACTCAAGGGTTCTCCTGTATCACAAGGCAATTCAATCTCATTGAAGTGCCCAGGGGAGCCAGGGTCCAACAATGCCTTTGCTGAGGCAGTTAGCCAGCAAGGTGTTCTTTCTGAGTTGGCTAGTGGGAAATATCAATACAATCAAGAATCAAGTGATTCAGATATATCTGCTGAATTTGATGTCCCAGTCATTTTGGATGCCCATATTGACAAATCTTTGGTGCCTGATGGTTACAGTGCTCATTATGCAGTTTATGATCATGGCGGGCATGAAGTTAAAGCAGATGAGGTATCTCTCGGTGAATCTATTTTGTTCAATGAGTCCACACAGAACTCAGAGACATCCTTCATTGATTCATGCTCTGGTATGTCAAAAAATTTGAGCTTCTCAAGCATCAGCTCGCTATCTCTTGCAGACAAAGAACATTCTGATGGTCTGAAGCTGGAGCTCGACGCCATTAACTCAAAGTATCAACAGTGCTTTCAGGAACTCCTGAGGCAAAGGGAGGAAGAAATGGAAAATGCCCGAAAGAGGTGGCTTGCAGGGAGCAATGTATCTGTTATATGAAGTACTGTATTTTCTTCTTGTTAGGATTTTCATTTTACCCTTTGCTTTCATTGTTGCGATTATTTGCTTGCGGCGGTTGCCTTGGAAAAGTCATTCTTTAACAAGTCATCATTTCATTTGGTTTGATTTTATTTTATTGTGTAATTAAGCCATCCTTTCAGTCATTTCCATCTCTCTCTCTCCCTCTCTCTGTTGGTGAAGGGGCTATCAGGAGGCTTCCTAAATGAGGAAGTGGAGGGAACATATCCACTGATTTATGTGGCAAAAAGCAAAGACAGATATTTCCTTTGTTAAATGGTGCTAGCAATAGACCACAATCACATATTCAATTCTGTGTTGTAACGTGATAGCTTTTGCTTTCCATGCTATAATAATTGAACGGATGGTGAGCATTGAATAAAAGGCAGATACTAGGCTTAATCCGCACAAGCAACATAAACATGAAAATGATGAAGAAACAAAATGATTTTGTTGTTTTGAAATGATTAAAAATATGGTAAAACTTAATTTACATACATACTATTAATGCGGAAGGGTAGCGCAAGAAGGGCTTCATCATATTGCCGACAACATTTTCAAATTTCCAAGGCACAATCATAGAAATTTAAAAGATGGCACTGGCTTTTGGAGTCGCGATGATGGAGTTCTTTCACCGTAAAATTCTTTCTTATAATCACACGATTAAAATAATGAATAATAAAAAATAAATTATTATTACGATTGTGTGGAGCGGCTACGTCTGCTGCACCGTAGCCGGACCCTTAAAAAATTGATAGCTCGGATGCCTAATGCATGTGCCAGTGCCACCAAACAATTTCTGAAACACCAACCTATAATGCCCTACTCGATATTTCCGCAAGGCAAGGTGAAGTGACATCAATCATCAGGGTTGAGAGCCGGTGGCAAAAATTTTAAATTGACAGATAAATTTTCATGTGATGTGAGCGGTAACGATGTGGGGACCGAATGTCGCTGGCGTTTGCATTAAATTTCCCAAGCAGCTGACTGAAGCAATTATGCAAGTCCAATGGTTTTCAACATGTAAGAAGAAAATGAAATAAAATATGTAGCTTCTGTCCCTACTCACTCGGCTGGTTACCATTGCAATGCATTCACTCCAGCCGAAGACAATCAATCAAGCCTCAACCTCATCTAATCATATATGGGCAAGCAGTTACCATTATGCTCTCAAGCATAAGATACCAGATCACCATTCATTCTATATCAAAATATGAACTCTACCGCTAATATGTCACCAAATTTTACAACAAATTAGTATCTACATTTTTCTGTCAAACTGCATGATTCTTTGTCAATTTCAAGCCCCAAGCACATCTAAATTCAATACAAGTCATTGGCATACGCCAGAACAATACATGTTGCCAGACAATGTATATATCCCAAAAATCTTGCTGTGCTGAAGCAGAGTGACACATCAAGTCGGAGATAGAAAATGAATTTTTTTTTTAATATAATCAGCATATTCCCAGTCAATGAATGGGGCACATTGCATAAAGTTCAGATTCATCGCAAAATTTATTCACCAATCTTATCAACAGAATCAATGAATTTCGTTACAGTGTCCGCACAAGTAACACAAGAGGAATGCACAGAGAAGAACAATAAGTGAATATTTTCAATTGGCACGAATTATATGGCCAAGGACAAACATTTTCAAGCAAACCCTACATTTAACACAATCAAGATTGATAAAATCAGAAATTATCACAGGTGCTACCAGTTCTCCTTGGCTATTTTTGATTTCTCAAGAATGAATTTCCCTTCCTTATACTTTTGTGTTTCCTCATAAGCCCGTTCGTACTTCCATCCCAAAACCACTCGGCAATCAGAGCAGAAGACATCAGCAACTGTGTGGAGACCAGTCATAAGTTGCCGGTCTTCTTTAGGCCCCACCACAATATTCATTGCATGTGAGAACAGAAAAGCTCGACCATTTCTTCCCTAATAACAAAATCAATCAAGGAACTTTTGGAACATGTATTGAACAATCTCTGGTCACAAGCACAACCAAAACAAGATAAATTCATATGCACACGAGCATAATTGAAGGGGGAAAAAAATGAAAACCACACCAAACTTCCACTTGCTTAGGCTCAATTGAAAGAAAACTTCGGTTGAGTTATACTACTAAGAAAGTAATAATGGCCAGAAACAACTGAAAGAACATTTGCAGGTTATTATTTTCCTATGCATTTCCCACAATTACATACAAGTAAAGATCAATCTTTTCTCAATACGAGCATGATCAACTTTTTGATCATTTTTCTTTTGGGTAGTCAACACTCAACAGTCAGTTCTGAGATCGATCTGAGAAAGTTCGGGTGGTGAACAAATTAGTTCATTTTAATAGATAGAACAATTCATTGGTCCACTTAAAGCTAAAGCATATTCAAAGAACAATCAGCATGAAGATTTTCACCTGAAAAGATTTAGAAATGACATCGTCGTGCAGGGCAACATGGTTTCTACAATTACAGCAACTGTACAATCTAGGCCCAACCATCTCCGCCATTGGCAATTATTAGAAGCACAATCCGACCTCCTACAGCCAAAAATCAACAACAAGATGAACACAAATGAATATCACTCATCAATATCCACAATGAATGCAAAAGAGTAGGGAAACAAGAAGGTTACCTTTTTAAACCGAAAGAAACTAAACGATTTAATGTCTGTTGGCTGTTGTTATTTGATGAGAAACCTGTTCAGAGACAGAAAACAGAGAGAAAGTGAAAAAAATGTGTAAGGATCAACATTTAGGAGAACTCAAACAAAAATTAACCCAGTTGAGTAATTAGATAAAATCAAAAGTGAGAAAGCAAAACAACCCACCAAAATAAATAAAACAAGCGTTTGATGTGAACTACGATACGATTTAAACACAAAAACATCAACAAACCAACCTCAAAAAATTTAATAGTTTCCATTTTTTTTAATGAATTCTTAAGCTGATTCAACTGAACACAAAAACATCAACAAACCAACCTCAAAAAAGAAGTGTTTTTCCCTTTTCAGTGTTGTAACCCGAGTTTGGTGGGTTCCGAGTAGAAGATGACAAGTTGCGTGTCTCAGGGATTTATTGACATCAAATTATTGATTAAATTACCAAGCGACCATTTATTTATTTTTTTTTTTAATTTAATTTTTTGACATTTTGTAAAAAGGTAAGAAGAAATTTATACTAAAAGAGTCCAAAAGCTGCCAAATTGTGGAGCGAGTTGAGCGACACAAAACTCACCAACTATATAATTAAATTGAGCACCACGTCTCTCCAATGTAGTCTACTCCTGCAATAAATAATAGCTCGTGATACCTCCCAACACCTTAAACTTTTCTGCCAGGTTCTGCTACCCTTTCCCTTTGATTTTATTGATTATTTTTATTGTATTAATTATTTTTTAAAAAAAAGTTAAAATTATAATTAAAACTTGAAGGGAAGAATGGAAGTAATTAGTGTAGTAATGTTCTGGATCTGATTGAAAACTACAATAATAGCCGAAGATTAATCGACAGGCTGGTAGAGCTTCAAATCCACCAAATCTGTCTGGATTCTTGTGCTACCTCTTCAATTTCAGGCAGGCGGTTGTGGTTGTAGACTCGTGGCAGGCCTACAAAAGCAACTCTCAATTGGGTATGGGCCCAAATGAATGAACTCTTCTTGATGAATCATTCAATTTCATCTTTGCATGGCCCTTAGCACAGACCATTAGCCATTGCTTGTAGTTTCATGATTCACGTTGGGCTTGAGCCTTTGCAATCGACAATCATGCATCAACAAAAGCTTTGTTCTATACGCAAATTCGGTTGGAGATTCCGTCCAAAAACAAAATTCATTACTGCAAAATTAAAATATCTTTGCTTTGCTTTCGTTACGTCCATGTCCGTCAGAAAAAGTGGGACATAAATATTAAATAGACACCGTCTCTGTGTCTCATGCGCATTAATATTGCGATTCAATTTTTATTCCTAATGCAAAGCAGAAGATTCAAACAGTATTAAGAAATTACATCCAACGCCTGCAATTAAAATACATCCCCTGGAAGGAAAAAAAAAAAACACAAAAAATAGAAAGTAAGCCATGGAAGAATCTGCCCATGAAATTAGAACCCCTCTAAGTAAGTGTGATCAACTAACTAATATTGAAATATGATTCTGTTTAATTCTAGCTAGCTATTTCATCTCTATATGTATGTGACAAGTAACCCTCTTCTCTTCTTTTAATTAATTGACGATGGATGTACGTAGTAATTAATAGTGTATGTGTGGCGCAGTATCCAGGGATGATGGCGGGGACAATGAAGGAGAAGAATATAGTAGCATGGCATCATCATCATCGTCAGAATCTCAATCAGAGATTACTGAAGCGGTGGTGGAAGAAGAAGAGAACTCACCAGTAAAGCAAGTGGCCCTAACAGTATCAACGGAGGACGACACTTGTTTGCCAGTGCTCACATTTCGGATGTGGGTCTTGGGCACGCTCTCATGCGTTCTCTTGTCATTTCTAAACCAGTTCTTCTGGTACCGCACGGAGCCCTTATCAATCACTGCCATTTCTGCTCAAATAGCTGTGGTGCCTCTTGGTCAGTTGATGGCTGCTAAACTCACTGACCGCGTCTTCTTTAAATCCACTCCTCTGGAATTTACCCTTAATCCTGGACCCTTCAACGTTAAAGAACATGTTCTTATCACCATCTTTGCTAATTCTGGGGCTGGCAGTGTTTATGCCATTCATATTGTTACTGTTGTTAAGGTCTTTTACAAGCAGCACTTCACCTTCTTTGTTTCCCTCCTTGTTGTCTTCACCACACAGGTCAGGGGTCACTTCTGTTTAGATAGGTTAATTAATACTTACATTTCTTTTCCTTTTCCCTTTTTTAATTATTTCAAAGGGTGTTCTTTCGAATGTAAGGTTTAATAGAGTAATTTGAACTTTGAATGGTAGGTGCTGGGGTTTGGTTGGGCTGGGATATTTAGGAGGTATCTGGTGGAACCAGCAGCCATGTGGTGGCCAGCAAATCTTGTTCAAGTTTCTCTATTTAGGTAATGTTTTCTTTAATATTTAGCAACTCCGGTAGTGTATTGCATTGTGTCTTTTTACATATTACTTAATGAACCCTTCATTAGGAAATTATATATATATATATATATATATATATATATATATATAAAGAATAATAGCTATTAAGATGCTAAAGTTGCTTTTTTAATGTATTAAAAAAAAAGAAAAAGAAAAAGTAAGACTCCTAAAATTTTTTAAATTGGCATGGACTTCTTTAAACTTTAATCATTGTTATCGATATTAGTTGTATGTGTGTGGTTCTTTCATAGTTTCTTGTGGGTAACAGTTTTCAAAAAATATAGTCTAATGATATATTTATGTCCTTAATGAATGAAGAATATTATTAAAATAAAGGGTATATGTGTGTCTATTACCAAAATATTAAAATGTCTACTTATTTTGAAAGTATATTTAACTATTATTTAACGCATATTGTACAATGCCATAATAAATTCTATAAAAATAATAATAATAATCTGGTCGTTGCACCATCACTGTCAGCTACGCAGTTACTAAAAAAAAAAAAATTTGACCTTTTTTTTACCAAAAAAGAAAAACACACATACACACACACACACAAAATTGACTGTTAAGTAGAATCTTTCAAGATTCTGTCTGCCCTATGGGGTATCGGCCTAAGCTTGGCCAAAAATTGCGCTTCTAACAATGTGTTTCGCTGGCGTCGGTCGGCTCCTATTTTGGGAAGCTGGATTACAGAGCTCTGCACGAGAGAGAGAAACGAGCCAGTGGTGGTGTGACGCGCACTCAATTCTTCATGATGGGCTTCGTATGCAGCTTTGCTTACTATGTGTTCCCAGGGTACCTCTTGGAAATGCTGACGTCACTGTCTTGGATATGCTGGATATTTCCGAAGTCCGTGGTGGCCCAACAGGTCGGTTCAGGGCTTTATGGGCTTGGAGTTGCCGCAGTTGGGATCGATTGGTCCACAATCTCGTCTTACCTGGGAAGCCCGCTAGCGAGCCCTTGGTTTGCAACAGCCAATGTTGCTGCAGGATTTGTTCTTGTCATGTACGTTTTGACTCCATTATGCTATTGGCTCAATATCTACAACGCGAAAACGTTTCCGATATTTTCCGACCAGCTTTTCACAACAACTGGTCGAGAATACAACATCACAGCCATCATTGACTCTAGTTTCCACATTGACATTGCGGCCTACCAGCGGGAAGGGCCTCTTTACTTGAGCATTTTTTTTGCCACGACTTATGGTCTTGGTTTTGCTGCACTTACTGCTACAATTGTACATGTTGCACTGTTCCATGGAAGGTATGCATTTCTTCATTTTGTTGATCGTTAATAAAATAAAATTACATCTAGCTCATAATTAATCATGATCAGCTGGCTGTGAAATAAATCCAGGGAAATATGGGAGCAAAGCAGAGCAAGCTTTCAAGAAAAAGGAATGGACATACATACTAAACTTATGAGGAAGTACAAGCGAGTCCCCGAGTCATGGTTTGTGATCATTCTTTTGATAAACATAGCAGCAACCGTCTTTGCTTGCGAGTATTACAACGATCAGCTGCAGTTGCCATGGTGGGGTGTTTTACTAGCGTGTGCTATTGCTATCACATTCACTCTTCCCATTGGAATCATCACTGCCATCACAAACCAGGTTCTTTAAAGTTTTTATTCCAGATTCAAACTTTTTAACTGATCCATATGTGAACATGATGATCATGATCTCTTGGCTCTTAACAATATCTACTACAGACACCAGGCTTGAACATTATCACTGAGTACATAATTGGGTATGTTTACCCGGGATACCCAGTTGCTAACATGTGCTTCAAGGTTTATGGGTACATAAGTATGACACAGGCTGTCACTTTCCTGCAAGACTTCAAGCTTGGCCACTATATGAAAATTCCTCCTAGAACAATGTTCATGGCACAGGTAACTTTAATTTATAAATAGGAATAATATATATTCGTATGTAGACTCCATTTATTTTTATTATTGTTATTATTATTATTATTATTATTATTTTGATTTCTTATATATTCTCACAATCATATGTACTTACTGTTGTACGTCATGCTAATCGATCTCTAATTAACTTATCTTGAAAATTAATAAATTTGTATTTAGATTGTGGGAACTGTGATAGCCTGTTTTGTGTACTTGGGCACTGCATGGTGGCTAATGGAAAGCATAACCGACATATGCGACACAAAAGCTGCCAACAGTGTGTGGACTTGCCCAAGTGATAAGGTCTTTTATGATGCATCAGTAATCTGGGGACTGATCGGACCACGCAGAACATTTGGAGATCTGGGAACTTATGAGGCCATCAACTGGTTCTTCTTAGCAGGAGCAATAGCTCCATTACTTGTATGGTTGGGGTCCAAGGCTTTTCCAAACCAAGAATGGATCAGACTCATCAACATGCCTGTCTTAATTGGAGCCACGGCAATGATGCCACCGGCAACTGCAGTGAATTACACTACGTGGATTGTTGCGGGGTTCCTTTCAGGCTTTGTTGTGTACAGATATAGACCTGATTTGTGGCAGCGTTATAACTACGTGCTTTCCGGGGCACTCGATGCTGGGCTTGCCTTTATGGGTGTGCTGCTTTATTTGTGTTTGGGGTTGGAAGATATAACTCTTGATTGGTGGGGCAATGATCTTGATGGGTGTCCTTATGCTACTTGTCCCACGGCCCGCGGAATTGCTGTTGAAGGCTGCCCAGTTTTCAACTAGCTACTAGCTTTCTGGCCAGAGGACATATCACCCTATATTACAAACTACGCTAAACTGCAATTTCAGTGCTTGTTTCATATTTTCAGATTCTGCATTTTTATTATTTAACCCAAGGAATGAAAGAAGACTACACACACACACACATATATGTATATGTATACGTATATATGTTAATAATCAATTTTGTGCCCAATTAAAGTCTTTTAATTGGACTGTAAGAACTTGACGATCACATAACAAATCTATTGATTTAACGATATGAAATCTATTAAATTTAACCTTATCAATATAATAGTGAAGAACACAACCCAAAAATTAACTTAAAAGAAAAAAAAGAATAGATCTATTCAAAATAAATTATGAAAAAATCTACCAACACTGACAACTTAGGACATTTATATTCCATTTGTTTTAGGTTTTTAACAACTTAATTTATAAAGTCTACCTAAATGTTTGATAAACACTTGAAACTTAGCATTAGTAGCAAGCTGGTCAATTCTCGAAATGATAAATTTCATAATGACAACGTATAATTTTTATTTGACAACTAGTAGTGTGTGACAAACACCCATCAACTATTCCTTAATATTTAGAACTTTCATTTTACAAAAATTGTGCAACCCCGATAACAATTAGAGCCTTAAACTTCTTCCCACAAAGCTAAAAAAGGAAAGCAAGTTTACAATCAACCACAGAATTTCAAGCTATGTCAGTGGACTTCAGTGTGCTTATCAGCAATGTAGAAACTACCTTGAAAAAAAGGGCATCTTAATGCAGTTAGAAGGCATTAGGAACGAAAAAGTGGATTTATATATACCAATGGAAGAAAAATAAGTAGAAAGGCAAATATGGCAAGGGTTGTTGCAGAGAAACCCAATCCATTAAAGTTAAAAATAATTCCAGAAGCTTAGTGCTCTCTTCTATCAATAAAAAATTGCTGGCTGCTTTTTTTCTAAGCATCATTCGGTACATCCTAAAATAGATAAAAAATCACCTTTCAACAGTATCAGTAAATAGTGTGAAAATAATGTGTATACAATCAGTTGCCTTCTCACAAGCTCTTCAACGTATTTCGGCCTTCTTCAAAGAGACTGGAGCAGCTGAATCTTCGCCGCGGGGGTGGACATGGCTGTACGCGTGCAAGGGAGGACAAGTAGATAACAATCACCGTGACATTATCTGATGAGTTCAAGTGTGATGCTTCGATGACAAGTTCTCGAGCAGATTGCTGCGGATCATTGTGCTGCCTGAGCCCATGACGGGCAAGACTGACTGCATACTGGCTTGACATCAAATCCCAGATACCATCACATCCACTATTGGTATGTGTGTATTTGCACTGGGAATTGTTGAGAACTAGTTGGTCTTAATTCACATTTTTTTCCCTTAGAAGCTCATTGTTTTGTTCGGTAATTAAAAGAGATGTACTAGATCATCAAAGTATTTGTTGTATCGATGCTTTTGGTATTGTTGTTGTAGGATAATATTTAATGCATAAAATGTAGAAAGTGTCTTTTTCATTAATTTTTTTTACCACACAATATCAGTTTTGAAGTGATGCGTAATATATTATAGTTGTAGTCAAGTACTCTTGCATAATCTTATAACCTATCACTCATATTTTGCTTTTGGAAGGAAAATATCTCTTTGGTGGTCAAACTGTCCTTAAGATTTTTCCAACAATGTTAACAAATCATCCACATCAAATATTAAACTTTCAAACTTTCATGTAAGTGATGGCGAAAGAAAATCATAACTTTTGAATTTTCTGGCAATGACGATTTGTTTCTTTATGCTATAATGCCTTCTACACCCATAGGTTGTAGGTGCATTTTGGTATCCAATATGCCCAAGAAAGATAGTTTCTTCCATAAACTTTAAGAGTAAAAATTTGTAGATTCGTGAAATTTGTCATTTTTCAAAACCTTGTAAATAATCAAAGAAAAAAAGTAATCACAATATAAATAGAAAATATGTAGAAACCTCATACATGTATTTAGAACTTCAAGTTATAACTTTTAAAATCATGATTCAAAATTTCAAATTTTGATTTTTAATGAGATTAGAACTTTATGTTGTTATCACCTCTTTGTATTGCAAAATCCAGACTACAATAGTAATATTCAAAGACAAATATATGGAAGAACAAATAACAATTTATTGACATTAAAATAACTTATTAGGTGGCTAAACCAGCGATATAAGCAAATAAATTAAACCAATAATATTAACAAAATAATAGCAATATAGACAATATTAGAGAAACCGTTATATAAATTAAAATTGTTATAAATAATTAAACTAACAAATAATAAACTAACAATATAAAAACATAATAATAGTAAATCATAAAAGAAACAAACATAAATAAATATAAGAAAAAAATTAACATGCATGTGTCTACTTCAAGTGCTTTTTTTTTTTTTTATTACATATGACTATTGCTCAAGAATACAACATATATTATATGAGATTACAACAGATATTTAAAAATCAGATTATTACTGGGACTAGTTTACATATCAATTATTATGAAGTATCGCCCAGATTTTAACCTTTTTAATCCTCTCTAATATTCAAGGGATGTCTGCTCCACTCATATTTCGAAAGGAAGAAAACTGTCGGACTAGTTTACATATCAATTCTTCTGAAGCACTGCTCATATTTTAACCATTTTAACCCTCTTTAATATTCGAGAGATGCTACTTCACTCACATTTTGAACCCTTTTAACCCTCTCTAATACTGTACCGGACTAGTTTACACATTAATTCTTATGAAGTACTACCCAGATTTTAAACTCTTTTAACAATCTCTAATATTCGAGTGACGTCAACTCCACTCACATTAAGAAGAAGACTGCCTTCACTCAAATTGAGGAAAGAAATTAAATACATCTACTTCACTCAAGTTTCCAAAGGTAGATTGCCTTCACTTATTCAAGGAAGGAAATTAAACGCATCTGCTTCACTCACATTTCAAAAAGAAGAAAATTATCTTCATTTATTCGAGGGATGTCTCGAAAGAAAGAAAAAAATAAAACATGTATTGTGGGGCTTCAAACTCATGACCTCACAATTATAAGATTAGAATTCTAATCACTAGGCTTTACCTTGTTAATTGTTTATTATTGATAAGTTTTTCAATTAATCGTCTTGAGACATAATACACATATTTATAGATTATTATTATTATCGGTATTAGTAATAGTCAATAACAACAATAATAATTAAAAAAAAAAAAGGCACCATTAAAGTCTTTAACGAAACATAGAAACCCAGGCACCGGGCCGAAGTGAAGTGACCAGTGAGATTTGAGAAGCACAAACAAAAGAAAGGAAAGACAGCAGTGACCAAGTTGGGGGAGAAGGAAGAAGAATGGAGGGTGGAGCTGCGGTGACAAAGGAAGAGAGCGTCGGCAGCATCAAAACGCAGCGTTCTAAACTGGAAAGCCGAATCGAGTCCCAGCACAACACTCACTTAGACCTCCTTTCGTCTCTCCAAAACCTAGTCCCCGACATTGTCCCTTGTCTCGATCTCTCTCTCAATATCATCTCCAATTTCAACCGCCGCAACTACAACCCTACCCCTCCTCTCCCCGAAATCCCCAAATTGCCCCCAAAGCCCCTCACCGCTGTTCATCTCAGTCAAGGACCCCCCTCCGCAAATGATGATTCTCTCGTACGGTCCCCGGAGACTGGGCGAGATCAAAGAGCGGCAAAGTTTGCTGTTGGTGCTAGCGGGAGTCCGTTGGCTGTTGTGAGAGCCATGGTGGCGCTTTGTCTGTTGCAGCGCGTCCCTTTCAAGCCGATTGATTCCTCGATTATCGCGAGAAAGTTGGAGAGTGACGCCAGCTTGACGTCGTCGGAGAAGAAGGCGTTGAGAGATTTGGGCGGTGAGTCCGGTACCGTTTTGGCGGTGGAGATTGCCTTGAAGAGTATTGCCGACGAAAACAACAACGGCGGCGTCGAGCTTGATGAGTTGTCAATCAGTGGAAAATCTAGGGTTATGGTACTGAGTATTGATAAAGTTCGTTTGTTAAAAGAATTGCCGGAGAGTGTTCCAGTAAAGCCGGATTTGATCGAAGGAGGTGGTGCCACTAATCAGAGTCAAGGGCAAGGAGAAATGGAAATGTACGGCTTCCAACGGCCCCACCAAGATATGTGGGACCCGCACGTGATGTATGGAGGAGCAGCGGGAGGAGGTGGTATGATGGCACCCAGAGGGGGGAGAGGAATGACGGGGAGAGGGATGATGAACAATAGGCAGCAGAATTTGAGAACGGAAGAGGATGATTTGATTGACATTGAAGAAATGTTGAATAAGAAGACTTACAAGGAGTCACAAAGGTCCAAGGCCGGTGAGGAGTTGTTGGATTTGATTCAGCGACCAACTGCTAAGGAAACTGCTGTGGCTGCCAAGGTATTTGCTCTGTCTTTTACTAATTATCACTATTATGTGTTTGTTTTATTCATTTTGTTATTGGATGTTTAATTCTGGATTGGCCTGGTGTTTTTTGATAGTTCAAGAGCAAAGGTGGTTCACAAGTGAAGGAGTATTGCTCGTCACTGACCAAAGAGGATTGCCGACTTAAAACTGGTTCTTTTGCTGCTTGTGAGAAGGTAAATAAGAAGTGTGCTGTTGTAGCTTTGTTAATTCACTTAATCAAGATTTGTTATGTCAAATACGTTTCTGCTGAATGATTGGGTGGTCTAAATGCTTAAATGCTTGTTAGTGTATCTTACTATCTTTTGCCAAGAAAAAATTAAAATAAAATTGGAGGATATGATAATGAGATACTGTTGCTACAGACATTGAAAATTAGTTCATTATGATAAGTGACCGAAAAAATCCTATAAATATGGCTCGATGGCTAGTGACACTAATGTGGAATTGCTTATTTGTTTGAGTTGAGTTCTATGTGAAACTTAGATAATGAAACCCCTGAGTTAATTATATTGGTTGCTTTAATTTTTTGCAGGTTCATTTTCGACGAATAATTGCTCCACATACTGACATTAGTTTAGGTGACTGTTCCTTTCTTGATACCTGCCGGCACATGAAGGTAAAAGTATTTTTTTTTTCTGTCACCAATCATTTTAATCTGATATGACTTTTGCCACGAAGTAATATGTTTGTGTTAGTCCTGACAGACATGCAAGTACATCCATTATGAGCTGGACCCAGAGAGAGATTTACCACCTGCACTGATGGGTGCTGGTCTTCCTCCCCAGAAACCGTTGAAGCCTCAGCGTCCTGAATATTGTTCTGAAGTAGAACTCGGTGAACCACAATGGATTAATTGTGATATTCGTAATTTTAGAATGGACATTTTAGGACAATTTGGAGTTATAATGGCAGATCCTCCCTGGGATATCCATATGGAATTGCCTTATGGGACGATGGCTGATGACGAAATGCGCAATCTTAATGTTCCTGCATTGCAGACTGATGGTCTGATTTTCCTCTGGGTCACTGGACGTGCAATGGAGCTTGGACGTGAATGGTATATGTTTTTGGTCATGTCTATTATTATCATAATAGTACATGGTTAATCATCAACTGTTTAAGATGATCTAGACAGACTTCATTTCAATGCTATGCTTCTTGCAGCTTAGAACTTTGGGGATACAAGCGTGTTGAGGAGATCATATGGGTAAAGACTAATCAACTTCAGCGAATAATTAGGACAGGACGGACAGGCCATTGGCTCAATCATAGTAAGGAGCACTGCCTTGTTGGAATAAAGGGAAATCCAGAAGTAAATAGGAATATTGATACTGATGTCATTGTTGCTGAGGTTCGGGAGACAAGCCGTAAGCCAGATGAGGTTTGTTGAATTCCATAATTTTTTATAATTGATCTACCAATTCTGTTTTCTCTCTTTGAAATAGTTGTGTCTATTTTCTGTCGGCTTGAAACAGATTGATGGCAGTATTTCATTCTATTTTATGAAGTGAATAAATATTACTTCTGCTTATTGTTCCTTATCTCATTCATAATTTAATTAATCTAATGCATTCTGGCAGATGTACCCTATGCTGGAGAGGATAAGTCCAAGGACAAGAAAGCTGGAATTGTTTGCTCGCATGCACAATACTCATGCAGGGTGCTTTTTTCTTGAAATCCTAGTTGTGCCTTTTATTTTATTTTATATTTTATGCTTTAATAGTACACTTATGCATTGTTGACACTGGTTTTGGAAAATATGACCAGTCAAGCTCCAGCTCCTGTTGGTGTAGCACATTGCCATTTTAAGCTTCATTTCTTTTACTAACTACTAAGTTTATTACTTTTAATCAGGTGGATGTCACTAGGCAATCAATTGGAAGGAGTTAGGTTGGTTGATGAGGGCCTAAGGGCAAGGTTCAAAGCTGCTTACCCAGAGGTGGTGGTGCAGCCCGCCTCCCCGCCTAAAGCTTCTGCAATGGAAATAGACTCAAATTCTAATCAAACGAGAAGTCCTTTTGCAGTTACAGAGCAGCCCGTAGCTCCTGAGGTTTCTTCCTACTCTTCTGAAGACAGGGCAATGGCTGTCGATGCTGATATGGTCAACTGATCCATTGGCCCAATCAAAGAATAGAATACGATGGACTGTATTTTTGGTGGTTTAGAGCCCAAATTTCTAGATTTTTTTCCCCCTAATTTCCATTTTGTAAAAAGAATACAGGAAACTGCAGGAGAGCTTGTAAAGTTGAGCAGTTATAATGGTGGAAGAAGAAGAAGTAGAATACCGGCTTTCGTTCTTTTTAATTTTTCTATTCATATGTGAGATACAGCTGTTGTACCCACAGCCACAGAGATATCTAAGGAGAAGCTGTCGGCACAGCGGCTGCCAAATATAAATTAATGGGAGTGGAAATCCTTTATCGAGTTCTAGCTTCTCCGTATCAGGCTATCTTTGTTTTGAAATTTGAACTTACACGGCTTAACCTAAACTTTCTCGTTTTTGTAACCTGGAAACTGAGGCCTTTTCTTTTTTTTGGGCCCCTTATTAAAAGAAAAGTGCGGAAGGGGAACCGGGAAACTTTCTTTTTAACAAGTTGATTGACTCTTTGCAAACAGATGCATAGAAATAAATAAATATTGAGCAGCAACAGGCAACAGTTTTCCCCCGTTAGACTCGACCACAAAAAATTGAAAAAAAAAAAAAAATTTGCTTTCTCCAGCTGCAGTAGTAAAGATTTACAAAATAAAAAATATCATAACCAACAAAATAAAATGAAAAAGTATGAAACAGTAATATTTGTATATGCTGCTGCTGCTGGTCACATGATGCCGCTGAGAATGGCACATGCTGCTGATCCAATGACAGCTGTGAGGATGCCTGAGAAACTTAGTGACGGTGAAGAAGAAGGCGGTTGTGGGATTGAGCCAAAAACAGTGGGATAAGAGGGTGCAAAATCAGGCAGCGCACTGGGACCATAAGCAGGAGATTCAGCAGACACATTCCCAACCGTGAAGTGCAGCTTCTGCTTCTTTTGACAGTGCCCTGGTTCTCCACTAGTGAAGTAAAAATTCCCTTCTTTAGTAATGTTAAAAAGAGAGTTGCCATTGTTCATGTACAATATTGGATCTTTAAGTTTACATGAGTCGTAGGATTGCGCAGTGACTTGAATCACCGAATCTTGACTTGGTGGGTACAAGAATACTGCAAAAATGGAAAGCATACATGATTTGATAATGAGTAAATAAAAATGAAAGATCAGAACATTAAAAAGGAGATAAAAGAAGAATGGGAACTTACAGAGAGAATCTCCAATGGCAAAGGTATGATACTTTGACCATTTGGCATAGACGAGAGGATTTGCTGAGGTGGGAATGCCCCAGCCATCTAAATCTCCAACCTTGTACTGATGGCAGAAGCTTTTGGTTTGCAGTTGTAACAACAACAGAAGCTGAAAAGCAAACAACAACTGGAACCTTGGGCTTCTAGGATTGGCCATCTTTCCTGCTCTTTAAAGTCGATTGCTTCTCTCTTTCTCAAATTTAAGAGTAAATCAGGACACTGGAGTGTGGGCGAAAACGAAATCGAATGTCTCAAGAGTCGAGAGTCAAGACAGACTGGCGGAAACAAAAGAAAGACTAGTTGAAGGCTATTTTACCTGAATGCCCTCTTCAACCTTTTTTTTCTTCTTTTGATTTAAAAAAGAACTATTGAATATTTGCAAATAGGAGATTGGATCCAATACAATTTCATAAGGCTAAGGATAGAAAGGGAAATTACTTATATGTCAATAATGCCACATGGGCCAGTTGGATGGTCATGGGGTGTTTCAATTTTCATGAAATGTATAGTTGGATAGATTGATTGACGCAGCTCATGATCATGCCATCATGTGAGACCTGTCTCCTCTCGCATGGATAGTGGTTTAAGAATGTCATCTCTAATAATTTTGGAAACCAAACACTCCAGCCTCTAGTGGGAGTCGGAGAGCTTCAGACTTCATTAAGAATGTATATGGCTTTGCATTAGAGAGTTGGTAGACAAATAAAAAGATTCATCGTGGTGAAGCTGAAAATCTAATTTAATACATTTCAGAATTATCTATGTATCTAGGTAGACGTGTGTACATATATTTTTGAACCTACAGCATCAGAAGATTTCTATCATTAACATCTGATGAGATGGATACACAGTAGTTAAAAAATTGCAATATCTGTAAGCAGGAGGTCTGGCCATCTTTTTCACCTGGCGGTCGTTTCTGAATATGAATTCACTGCCATATGTCCTTGTTAATCAGATTGCAATCCTTAGAAGGAAAAGATGCCCAGTTGCAACCTCAATTTTAGAAGGTTTATTCCACAAAGTGAATCAGACATTCAGCGGCTCAGCCTCTCTATCGCTCTCCCTTATTGCTGTCCAATCTTGTGATCCTGTAACAAAATAAGTATATTTGTAAAGAAGCTCTATCAGTACAAGCCTCATTTCTTCCGGGAAGTTGAACCTACTGACGTTGAGCTTAATTGAGCAAATAGGAATCCCAGGGCAAACAGGGAACTTACTTGACTTTTGGCTCTCTGCAATCCCCTCAAGCCGCCTCTGTAATACAGATGCTATGAAGAGGAAAATCGAGCACATACCAAACATGATGGTGATGGGAAATGCATCAACCTTCAAAAAGATCAAAACCAAGTTTTAGAAATAGAGGGAAGAGTAGTAGTACTACCTTGAAGCCTTAACTTGTTCCTACATCTTTTACCAATCAGTAATTGCTTTGGTCCCCTTCTCAGGTTGGTTGAGGTTTCAAACCTCCAAATATCACGGGAAGGTTTATTCAGCCATGTTATAGAAACTTTGATCTCACTTACTAATCATAGAATCATCCCCACCTAAGAATTTTGATACGCATAAATTAATGTATAAAAACAAAACACTGATCAAAACTCACATTGTACAGCACAATGCATACGAAGACATTGAGAGGAATGCGAAAGAAGTTCATGATGGTGCTCCTAGCCTCCTCAGGGATGTATTGGGACCTCATCTTCATGATAGATGGCCAGAATATACCCACACAGGCCTCAAATGTGCTGAAGCCAATGAGCTGAAGGGACCCAGATAATGAGATGCCTCCACCTCTTACATCAGGAGGTGTTTCCAAGAACTGTTCAAACTCACGAAACAGTTATTACATGGTTAAAAAACCGACAAAAAGATAAAATCATAAAACAATCCACTGCTTACATTTGTTAAGATGGGAATGAGGAGGGAAGCTGAAGAAATTATAAAAACAATCTGCATATAGCTCTCAACTCTTAGAGATGAGTGGGCCAAAAGTCGTGAGGCAAATGAACTGCCCAGCATTGAAGCCAGCATGAATGTTGCGAATATGAACCCATGTGGAATTTCCTCATCATTTGGACTAAGAGCAGGAGTCCAGAGGAAGACAAAGGTGTACATTGAACCTTCAAATAGGGACTGTATGGCTCCCAACAGTGCAATTCTCTCATCTGCTCCGACATGGAACGTGATATTAATAGAACTTTCAAGAAAATCAAACAATGGAAAAAAGGGAAAGAGAGAGAAACAAGGATTAAATGAGTCCATTTGACAAAAAGGTGCAAGAGAAACTAACAAAATGATTGAAGGAGACCAACAAAATGATTTCCAAGAGAAACTAACAAGTGCAAACAGGAAAAGATAGAAGAAATCTATAACATAGTTCACTCATAGGTAACCTTCAATGCAAGAGGAGTTGGAAGAAATAACAATCAAGAATAATATACGACTGAGATCTAGGGATAGACAATCAGCAGATCTGTTGGTATTTGTTGCATGAATAAACCTTTTTTTATCCATACAGTACAACTAGAAGCACAATTATAGTTGGTTGCCTGCACAGTTGAAAAGGCACTAAGCTTAGTGTACAAAAAAAGACGAGATGGAGATTCACCCGAAGCAATGGCAAGAGCAGCACCCTTGAACTGAGCAAGCAAGTTCTTTTTTTCAGGGTCTCCATAGTTTTCGGTCCATGATGCCAATATGATCACCATACCGAAGGCAAGAAAGCATGCAGCCGCATCAAATGGAGCAACAGGACCCAAAGCCAGAGTATCAACTAGTAAATTACCAAACAACCCAGAGATAATAGCAACTAATCCGTTTCCAAGAAATATGGCCTTGGAGAATGTTTCTGACAACCATTGCTGATCAAAACCCCTCTGAAAAATTCAAAATGAGCAATTAAAGTTCATGATGCTTTTAACTTTGTACAGAGTGCACTGAAGGAGCATTTAACCCAAACATTAAATATTTTCAGCATATCAAGTTTATTTAAGGAATCTTAAAACTATATTAGCTTATAGAATAACAAATTATTAGCAGAAAAGTCCTGCACCTTATTGTGTTCTGCAACAAGCCAAGACTCAAAGGCTGAAAAGAGCAGAGAAGTGGCGATGCCTCCTAATATTCGTCCCAACATCAAAATTTTGTACTCGGAAGAATGTTTAGTGACGCAGCTCAGCATATAAGTTATACAGTAAGTCACACATGCTCGCTTCCGGCCCCTAAATAAGGCATACAATTGAAAAAAAAAAAAAAATCCAAACAGTGGTTGATAAGCTACCTTTATTTATTTATACAACTTTCCAATTGAATGAATGCAAGATCTTACTGTTTGTCAGCTAGGGATCCAACAAGTGTTCCGAACAACATAGAGGATCCAAAACCAGCTATAAAGAGCTGTCCAATTTCCCCCTTGCCAAATCCATACGTGCTGTATAGGTAGTAAACATACGGACCCTGCAACCAGTCTCCGGCTATTGCCAAAACCAGTTCAGCCAGCTTTTCGACAAAGACAATTGATAAAATTCATACATAATAAACATCAACGGCGGCAACGCCTCACAATTAGATTGTTGTTTCAATTGCATTTTAATTTCTCACAAGCAACTAATCCATTTAGCACGTTAAATGCAATGGCATTATCCACTATGCCGATGTTGAAGATCCAAAGTCATCATGCTGACATTCAAAATAAGCATTACATACCCGCCAAAAAAGAACAGAGGAGGCCCCCATTATTACAAGACTCACAAAAAAGTTTTTTTTTTCGTTTGTTTTTTGAAAATAACGTTTAACATAGATCAAAAGAAACAAAAGGCATTGGCGTAGAAAAATAAAAAATAATAATAATAATTAAAAAAATTAATAAGAAAGTAAATTAAGAGATTACCCATCATAAGGGAATAAACGATGATGTAGTTATTCATGAAAGAATTGAAAGAAGAGGATGTGCCGATACGGTCTTTACTACTCTTGCTCAGCTCCATGGCCACCACTAGTGCTGCGAGACAAGCAAAAACAACAAAGTAAAACGACTCCATTCCTCTGCTTCTGTTTTTTCTTATTTGAAAATTTTTCCTATCTCTATCTCGCAGAAGGATTATATGCAATGCACAAAGAGGTGAGCGGGTGATAAAAGCGTTCAAAGGGACTTGGCAATTGGCATCAACCAAGAAACTGACATTTTGGTTGTGGCGTAGAGTGTAATGAGGTGGGCATTTTTTGTAAATCAAGAAAGAATATTAACGGACTACTCTCTGTTTCATGATTTCCCGGGGATTTTGTTTTTGTTTTTCTCTTTTTATTTTATTGTCGTATTTAATCATTTGAATTTTTCTTTGATTTTTATTCACTAGTTGACACGTACAACTAATAATATATTATAAAAAAAAACATGACACTCTTGTTATTATGGTAAATTTATTGGTTAGGTACCGTTTATTTCTTGAATTAGAGTGAAAATTTCGATAAGCGAGAATCCTCAAATTGAGAATATAGAGTGAGAGTGAATTGTTTCAAACGATAATTTTTCTTTTATTTAAACAATTACAGTTTTTAATTACGAATATTATTGTTTGACTATTTTAAGAATTACAATGTATCAAATAATTATAAGAAGTTTTATGATTTATTTATTTTATTATTATATCTTTAAAATTTATAATTTTACAACATTTTTATCAATATCCTTAGATGACTAGTTAGTTGACTAATAAGATCTCAATTTTATCCTTAAAAAAACTACACAAATAGAATTATCAAATATTATTTTCATAGATCCAATGGGATTACTTTTTGCTGCTTTATATTTTTGAATTATAGTATTGTAATTCTTTGCATGTTATGTTTATCTTTTTTTAACAGAAAATACGCTCTCAACTACGAGTACGAATGTACGATGCTTTGGGCTGACACGAAATGTCTCGAATGTAGGGTCTTCATCCTACTTCATTTATTAAAATAAAGCATGCTCTGGTCTTGGGGGAAAATCCTATCCGTATCAAAACAAATGGACGCTTCATAAACGACGTACTAAATACATTATTAGCAAATCGAAAGCAAACGAATCCTCCATTTCAACTTTCTTTCAAGAAAAGAACATTTGCAGTACATTTACGTTCATCTGCAAAAGCAAAACTGGGCCAAAACACCGATGCAACATGCGCAGCACCAAGTACAACAAAGTGAAACGTTAAATGTTGGCCGATATTTTGTTTCTACTCCACTGGAACACCACAAAGTAATTTGTCAATGCAACGAAGAGAATATCTCTTTCAAACCAGAGACAGAACAAAAATCAATCCCTTAAAAAGAAGTCATCAGTAAATAAACAATTCTCACATCCAAACCCCAAAGATTGATTTTTTTAAGTCATCAGTAGAAACCTCAGCTTGAGCTTATCAAGAAAGTTGGTACTAAAAACTTGAGATTACAGAAACATAAGTTGTTGATGATTGATAAGATAGATAGCATTAGCATGCATTTCATCTCAATCTCATTGATATTTTTCATTCATGCACTACCCACTACTATTCGCTCCAGTACTTGTCATCAGCATCTTTAATCCTTTCCCTCCAAGCATCATCATCATCATCATCGGCATCATCCGTCAAATTCATCTTAAATCTTGCCACGTCCTCCACAGCCGCACTTCTAAACAGCCCCACGTCAACGGCACCGGACACCATGTGGTATCCACGTGACTTCATCTCAAGAGGTCCATCATGAGGCATAGCAAACCCAGCCAAGTAAGCCTTGCCACCGCCCAAAACCCCTTTCTCCGCCACCCTCATCATCTCCCTCACCTTCCTGTGCCCTGGGTCCCACAAGTACCCCATACTCGCACTCAAATCCAACGGTCCCATTTGCACGCAGTCAACCCCATCAACCGCCGCGATGTCTTCGGCTCGCTTGACGCCTTCCTCGCTCTCCACCTGGCACATAATCAACAACTCCTCCTCGTAATTACTCAAGTATCCCTCATCAATCCCGTAACCGGACGCTCTCACCACCGTGTGAGCGGATCCCCGCACTCCAGAAGGCGGGAACCGGCAATACGACACCGCTTCCTTGGCGGCTTCTGGGGAGTCAATCATAGGGAACATGACCCCTTGTGGGCCCAGATCGAGGGCCTTTTTAGCCCAAGTTGGGCAACTTTCAGGGAGCCGCAGAATGGCCGGCGTCCCCGTGGCGGCAAGAGCGTGAAGGCAAGCGAGAGCATCGGAAATGCCGCCAGGGCCGTGCTCCATGTCTACGACGACGAAATCGTAACCGGCCAGGCCCGAAATTTCGGCAAGAGTTGGGGAGAAAGAGAGGAGGAAGAGTCCGTACAGGGTTTCGTTGCTTTGGAGGCGATACTTGAGTGATTCGGGCGAGGGTGATGGAGATGGGGAAAGGGGATCGCCTGGCGACAGATCCGAGGGTGAGCGTGAGACTGAGGGGGTCAATTTCAGTTTTGGGAAAACGATTTTCGATTTGTTGCCGTTGAGGGTGAACAAGGGTGCTTTTGGAAATGAACTGATTTTATTTTGTGCAAGCTTGGCGACAGTGGCGGCAGTGCCGGAGCCCGAGCAAGTGAGCGTGGTCATGGTTGCTTTTGTAATTGTCTCAGTTTCAGTTCCGCTCAGTTCGTCTTCGTCAAGTGTGAAGGCGGTGGGCTCTCTGATAGTGATCCACTCATCTGTGTATTTTTTGTTACGAGGTTGGCCGAAAGATTATTAGTATTGGATTTGGAGACCTATACTCAAATCATCATCGTAATAGTAACTGACCAAGTGATGACACGTGTGCACTAGTGGATTTAGCAACGTTGAGCAAGCTGCGTGCTCTCGTTGGTTACCACTATTTGCTCACAAAAACTTTTGACGATTGCGGAGAGAATGAAATGGAAAATGCAAGTGCCAAAGTTCCAGGAACTAGCAAACATTTAGTTCGATCAAATGTATGAATGTGTTCAGACAAAACTATCACATTAGAGTGCTGTTTTAGACAATAAATTCAGGTGACTGAATGAATACTTGTTACGAATATGATATTTTGAGAAAAACGCCAAAATTGCAGCAACAACTTGAAAGATCTTTGAATAGAAACTGTGAATAGTTAATAAATCCGGTAATGCAATTTTTTTCCTTTTTTGTGCTGTTTAGAGCTTCAAAGCAGCGCGAGCCATGGCCAATGCACCTCCATAACTTTTATTTCCACCAATGAAACCACTCATATGGACAAAGACACAACCTGGTATCCCCGCCTCCTTTGAGAGTTCATCATCTCTCAGACCTTGCCACTGAGCTGGAAGAGGCTTCCGGCTCTCGAATCTATCGGGGGACACTGCCACAGCCTGCACCCGCCATTGTTTGCCCCTGTCGTCCTGCATTTTTTTTTTTTTTCATATTTTGCATTTTGGTAAGTTAATTGTACATTATCTCATTTTATGCCACAATTTATTCTGCAAACAACTTTGAATCAAACTAGCATCTCTTTTGGTGGTGCGGAGATGGAGACCCAGTATGTGAAGGATATCAGTTAATACCTCGTAAAGAACATATTTAATAAGAGGCTCAATCTTCATCTCCTCCTCAAGCTCAAACAAGTGAAGCTTCCACTGCAGGTACACAATCAAATAATATAGCATGCATAAGTTGTGCTCAATTTTGGAGGCAAGGCAAGTAGAACAAAATTATACTCAAGCACAGAGAGATAGACAAGCATGTCTACTTACAGGACAAAATCTTTTCAGAACCATAATTTCACCACTTGGATCATAATCATATCTTTCTCCAATACATTCCATTACAATTGATCGTGCTGGTAACCATGATCTAACATAAAATCGAACAGTCTGAAAATAGGAAAATGTTAAATGCATGAAAGGATTTTAATGGTTGAAATGAACAAAGAAGAAACACCTACATACGGTCTACTCAGGACTGAGGCCACAATGACAAAGTACATTATATAAATAGAACAAGAAATCAACATAATATTAAATTTCAGAAGAAACTCACGTCCAGAAACTCTTTGCCAGCCAGATCCATTCCTTGTTGGAAGGCTTCATTCTCCCTCTCCGCTGACTGATCAGGTTCCGTCCAATCCAAATTTAGTTTCCCCACCCTAGAAGACAAATTTGTATTATTCACATATCTTGGAGGCTTGTCTGTGTCATACTGATTGATTCCGTTATCAATAGCATCGATTGCCTGACAAAAAAGTGAAGAAAATAAAATCATCAATCGGACGTTTCTCAAATGAGTTAGACAAATAAAAAAGCTACATCAATGGAAAAAGTCGAGTAAAGATAAGGAAAAAGATATAGCCCAATATATTTCGTTGCTCCCAGAAACACTTAAGCAAGCAACCAATGCCCAAGAAACAAATAAAACCACCCAGAAAACCACACCCATTAGAGAAAATTCTCAAAATTAGAATCAATTCATCATGCCAAGCTGCCACTGTCTTATCATGCAGCTTATAGTTCAAAAAAATATCATTTTAGTTGTCATTGTTACTTAACACTCAACTCCTTTCCAAAACACCAAAAACCAGTACATGGAATAGGGAGACATTAACAAAGCACAACCACGCACATACTAGAAGTGCAGATTTACTACAATTCAATCTATATAAAGAGGTGCTAAAAGATCCTCAAGCTAAAAGAAAGGTAATCCGAGGAGTCATTAGAAACAACAGAAATCAACTCGCGAAACAAAGGACAACCTGAAATAGGGAAGAACTTCCTGAAAACAAATAACAAACTTGGACCATAAAGAAAAGCAACAGCTTCTTAGAATATCCATAAGATTGCAATAAAAGTATAGTGAATCTGTAAGCAATTGTGTAAATAACAAAATTGAGATATTCAGAAATGAGTACCTCCATGAAGTTCTTGTAAACAGCCAAAAATAATCGATGCACGTCTGGATGCCCTTCATCAACATTAAGTTCCTTGGCTACTAACTCCTTTCCAAAATGCTGAAAACAAAATAAATTTCCATGGGCCAAACTCAGTTACCAGCCAAGAAGACAGATAAACTGCCACAAAAATCCCAACTTTATGCCACTGCTAGTACCCAATTTGAACAAGCCAAGTACCAAGTAATTGAACAAATTACTACCTTATAAACAAGACCGGCACTACTAAGTTTCGTAGAGAACCCGTGTCCAAAAACCTCTTCAAAACCTTTCTGGTGATGATCATAACGATCATTACTGGGATCATACACACCTCCAACATCAAGCACCGCATCAAGATCATCCAACACCTGCATCCCCCAAATCAATTCATAGACACACATCACACTGGATGCTAACAAAACCACAAACTAAAAATCCTAATAACCACCAGAAAACGAAAAACCCACATCAAATTATTCCCAAAAACAAAACTTTAGTTCAAATGACATACTTTTAAAAAATGAACTTTAATATCATAAGAAAACCGATTTTTTTTTTTTTATGCTTTTAAGTTACAAGCAAATTAAAGTGAAATGGGTTTGGATTAAAAGGACCTTGGGGTCGCGGGAGCGGACTATCTGGGCGTTGAAGAACTTGTCAGTGAGGCGAATCATGAAGCAACCAAGCGCCTCGTCGCAGTGGAAGCTGCCGTTGTGGGTGCCCACGCGCTTGAGAGGGGTTTGGCTGGGGGATGAAGTGGAGTAAGCAGGAGAAGAAGAAACACCGGTGCCTGCCATGGCTATGATAGGGCGATTGAAGAGGTTTTTGTGCACGCTGAAGAAGAAGAGCTTCTGGTTAAACCCTTTGGTTGCGCTTGCCAGGGACGACAACATTACAATGAAATAACTCAACTTTATATTTTTCTAGTTTCACAACACAAAACGACCGACCGTGTCTTTTCAACTGACTTGCGTTACCTACACATATAGGGATGGCAATTCTACCCGTAAATTTGTAAATTCTTTCAAATTCACCCGTTAAAACTCGTCTGTTGTGGGTAATTTTATCCGTTGCGGGCGAGTTTAGTATTATAAATTAAAATCCGTACATGAATGTGGGTGGATTTGGTATTAATCTTATATCCGATGGATACCCAAATGGATATCCACCAAACCCGTAATATTTTTTTCAAATATTTTTAATTTAATTTTAATCAAAAAATGTATAAAGAAAATAATGTCATTAATTAAATTACCAAATAGCCAAAAGCTCCAAAGTTGTGTATGTGTGTATGTGGCCTATATCCTATTCTAAAGTCATAATCTAAAGAAAACTAAAGGTATTTTCCTTCGAATTATTATTTGAAAATATTAATCTTAATTATTATTATAGGCATTGTGTTGGATGGGTGCTTATGAGGTGAATGAAATGAATATATTCTCTTGGAGCTTGTTTTAAATGATAATATGAAATGTAATTATTATTTTTAGATGCTAGTTTGTGTTTTTTAAATAGATTTGTGTAATTTATACTTAAATTTGAGAATTTGTGTTGAATTGATGTGGAAATTTTAATTTTTCATTTACATTATTTAAATATAAAATTGAATATGTTATATGGAATTTGAGATTATTATTATAAATTTATATATTAAACATTTGTGATTTTAAATACGAAAACCCACAAAAAATCCGCTGGATATCATTGCGGGTTTGGTAATTGTTAAAACACGCTACGGGTGGGTTTTTGTAAAAAAATTAAAACCCGTTGTGGGTTGCGGGTGGGTTTAGTAATTTAAATTTTGTGCGGGTTTGAGTTTGGTAATGGCAAACCCGCTGCGGGCGGTGCCCATTGCCATCCCTACATATACACAAGGCCACAAGGGGTATGGCTGTATTGCGAAATCCCAAATGATAATAACTATTTTATGTTTTTAGGTTTATTAAAATAAACTTCTGAAAAAAAAAAGTTTATTAAAATTAAATTAAAAAAAAAAGACTCGCAAAGATAATGACTATATTACCAATCAAACTAACTTAGACATTGAATGAATGCCCGGGCAATGATTTACCAGTCAAATTAATGTTTCTCAATATCTGAAGATTATTATTAACCCCATTATGATAATTTACGATTTCATAATATTCTTAGGGGCCACTTAGGTGGAGTCAGCTATTATAACCGTACGTAAGGATTGCAAAATTGTCCGCGAAATCATAAATTCACTTAATGTGGGTAATTTTTTGAATTTTCTACCGATTTAATATTCCAAACTTAAATTTATTGTAGGTTGCGAACAGATTTGGTATTGATAAAAATCCGCCGAATGCTTGGAGTATATACCAACCGATATTTTTTATTTTAATTATTTTATGCTTTTAATTTTAATCATAAAAATTAAGTAGTTAAGTAGTTATATTTTTAGCACTAATGAGGAACTATTTTAAGGGAGTAATCGTGCACCCTTAATTTGTCATTATTATTATTATTTTTTCGCTGAGAAACAGAAAGGGAGAAAATGAAAGCATAAATGAGCCGCTAAAGGAAACCAACTGATGAGCAGCAAAATCACTACACAGCCAGAAAACAAAACTACTGAAATTGCTTTCTGATAAACAAAACGCCGTACGATGCCCACTTCAGTTCTTTGTTTAAACCACAGAATTGTCTTCACAAGAAGCCCTTGCAACACGAAATTGTCTCCAGTATGCCCAAAAATCTTTCGTAGAATTCTTTCCCCCACTTCGATTACTAGTTCTGTAATCCTGAAATGCAACAGCGGCAGCTCAGAGGAGAGGGAAACAAGTGATGGGAATTTGAAGGATGCATTGACCCGTATGGTGGACCAGCGAGTAGAGGAACTATTGAACAAGGAAGAGAACAGAGCATTGCTTGATGGGTTAGAGAAGGCCTCGTTGAGAGTGGAGATGGCTAAGAAAGAGCTTGCTGAGATTGAGAAACAAGAACTTGAGGCTAAGCAAATGAGGGATTATGTTAATAAACTTGAAAGCAGAGCCTTTGAGGTATGCGTATGCATGTTTCTTTCTCCATTCACGCACCGTGGTATGTTCCTTTTTGCAAGAGAAACCAAAAAGATAAGAAAGGGCCAATTTTCTAATTTCATTATATGTTTTTAAGCTGCTGCTGCCAAATGCTACTCAAATCAATTTTGTATCTCATCGCACAGGGTGCATATGTGGAAAAGAAATGCAAAGCTTTGCAAAGTTACTTGATTGATCTACAAATATTGTTGCTCTAACAAATAATTCATATTGTTCCATAGTGATGAAAGTATGCAAACTAGCTAAGTTGACGAGACATTATATAGGCCCAAAGGTGTATGAGTCAAAAAGAATTATGCTGTTGCTGTATTAGGTCTTCTTATGATGTTTGGTTCTAGGCTAATGCTGTCTGTGATTTATAATTTTGTGTGAAGATAGCAGAATGTCAGAGGGAAATTGTAGAAGCAAGAGCCATACTTGATGAAGCAGCACGCTCTTTGTCACAAAATGGAAATGAATTTCGAGATGAAAGAAACTTGGCAGAGAAAGAGAGCGAAGGAATTAACAAAGATATAGAGAGATGGGAATCCATAAAGGCAGCTGCTATATCAGCACTTGTTGGTTCCCTGGCAGGGCTTCCCATCTCCTTCACTCAGGTGACAAGCAGTTCGCAGCTTTTACTCCCTTTAGCAGTCACCTTTATTAGCTGTGCATTATTTGGCGTTACCTACCGGTATACAATTAGAAGAGACTTGGATAACATTCAGCTAAAAACAGGGACATCTTCGGCTTTTGGCTTTGTTAAAGGTACTTGCACAACAATTGGTTTTAATATGAGACACTAAAGCTGTTGAGGATTGATATGAAGATTGGATTTTAATTGCAGGTCTTGCAACACTGTCTGGAGGACCACCATTAGAACCAAACACTGAGAGCTTCTTGTCACATGCTTTTGATGGTGCATTGTACGTCTCCCAGAACCTTCTAATCTTTATCTTTGCTGCAGTTACTCTGGATTTCTGCTTCAAGACACAGGTTTTAAGTCCCTATCCCATGAACAAATCAGCTTCAAGGGCTGATGCAAGTTGAAGATTAAATGTTATTACAGACTATTATTCATATAAAATGGATATCATTGAAAAGTTATCGCTTGTTTATATGTTTCTATTTGGAAATCAACAATATGAACCAAATAAAATAAAAATGTTGGCAATTTCTCTTAAATGACTTCCCACCAAGTATTTAATCCACTTCTTGAATTTGAAAGGCAAAGCAAAAGTATTTAATCCACTTCTTTTTTCCGACAACGGTACCATAAAAGGAAAAAAATTGCATCTTACGCCATTAGTGGCATTTCATTTTGCAACTACGATGGCCAAACTAAATGCCAGATATTGCAAACAGGACCTCGAGTGTCTAGTGTTTACTTTTCTCATCATCGTCACTACCTTCATTCATGTGTTCTGGATTCTCAGATGGCTCTCCAGGAACTCCCCATCGGCGCAACTCATTTCTTGATTGTTCTCCAGCAGATGGCATTTTCATGTCCTCTCTTTTTGTCCCCTTGATATAAGAAGTTCTTCTTATCAGTTATTAAAACAGAGATTACCAAGCAAGAAAAATAAACCCACTTGAGCTTCAAGAGACTAGTACCTGCTTTGGAATTTCTTGATGCTCTTCCCCAGGAGTATTTTTCTTTCCAGTTATTGAAGAAATATACTCTGAAGCCTTGTTAAATAATTGAAAACCCTGAAGATCACCATTTCTGATACTTGCTTCTAGCTGCAAACAAAAAAGCATCACATGCCACTAATTATTTAAGTGTCTTCATTTGATTCAGGTGATATGTTTTCCTCAATGTCTAATCTCAAACCTTGTACTAAATATATGATGAAAACATGTCATTTGTCTATCTAATTCTCATAATAAGTTCTGTGGAGGTCTTCAGCAGGTTTAATTAAAAACTTCCAACAAGGGGATAAGGAAAATAGGCAAAAAATGCACCTGAATATGAACAATGCAGAAAATAATGCTAGCAATAGGCAGCCAGCCCTCCTCCGGGGATAGCGATAAATTCGACCTATCAAAATCAAAGGAAAATTATGTAATCAAATTCATGAGTCCATGAAGTTACATGCTTATGTCAATTGTCACAAATATGTACTACTATTAACAAGAAATATCTGAAGTTTCAAAACACTGAATTCTATCCTTGACTCATGCCCAGTTGCCCACAAACAAAGAACAATGATCTTTTAGTTCACGTTGAAATCAGAAGAATGCAGGGATGTGGCATGCTTAGTAAACACTTTGCACAAAAGGAAAAATTACAAAACAGGGAACTTCACTGAAATCCTTACAATCACAAACATACCATGACTAGGACCTGAAGGATCAACAAGAAGAAAACATAATGATTAAGGGGAGACACCAGGTATAGGACAGCCAGTTTGTAATTCCCTCACAAGTTAGCATTCTCTCAAATTCACAACCAACACAATAAAATTTGTTTTGGGATTCAAATGGTAAGGGTGTTAATTTAGTATAAAACCCAACCAAAATAATAATAATAATAATAATAATAATAATACTAATACAAAAAAAAATCTCTCAAAAAAAAAAATACTAATACTAATAATAATTTGTCTTTGCAGCATGAAAGTTTCTTCACTAACATCACACAACCTTGCATGACAGAAAATTGTGTGATTTTGCTTATCATTCTTTAAAATAGCAAGCCGTGTTAAATCACTGAAACTCCATCAAACCTAAAACACCACCTAAACTCCAACTGCATCAGTGCTTTTCCTTGAACATCACCAATATATCTCATTAATTTTGCTATTAATATAAAGAAAACGCAATGCAGTGGATTGATATACAACAAACTTGAATTCAATTATAGTACCTCAGATAAGGAACCAAGTATACAAGAGAGTACACAGCATATCGCCTTTTCCCAGTATCAAGCCACGCAAAAACCCAACTCTGGAAAGAGAAAAAAGGGGTTAAAAAAATTAAATAACCGTACTAAAATATATTTAAAAAAAAAAAAAAGCTCACCACTCACCAGCCAATTAAAGTAAGGAATAAAGCTAATGATGCCCATAACAGCAAATCTTGAATCCGTAGTAGAATCAAGAACCGAATCAGCATCCTCTTCCTTGCCGGCTGGAGACGCAAGAACCAGCGAACTTAACATACAAGTTCCAATTGCAATAACAAACGGCGCGTCGTCTGAGAACTCTGCTCTGCATGTTCCCCTATGTTTTAGCTTCATCTTTCTCTGAAAAAGGAAAAAAAAAATTAATAATTTAAAAAAGATACGAAAGGATAGTCCAGTTGTTGTTACCTTGTTGAGAATTCTGTAATGGGTGGGATTATAGAATGGTTTAAGGTTTAATGGTGGTTTCTTTAATAAGAACAAGGTTGAACAAGAGATGGGCACTGGCGTCTGAGTTAGAGTGATCATGGCTTCTTGCAATCTTTTTCAGCAGCAGGAGCGAGGGGTTTATGGTTTTATAAGTTTTAATTATTGTTGGTTTTTTTTTTTTGGTTAATAGAAATTTTAATTATTGGTTTCGTTTCAAGACTTCGAGCCGGAATCTCGGTGTCGGGCTCTCGCGCGCTTTGGGAGGCGTGACAAAACGTACGTATAATAACTTACCCGGGTATTTCAAGTCGGGTATGTCCACGTTTCTTAATACTTTTAGATCGGATTCGGACTTTACCTAAAAAGTTCGAATCCGGCTCCAGTAAATACATAAAAAATTAAGAAATATATTTTATTTTCATTAAAATTTAATCCACTCATAACTTATATTTAAAATTTAAGACATAATATATTTTATTAAATTTTTATAGTACATATCTCATTCGACATTTAGAAAGTACCAAAAACACGACATATAAATTTAGAGATCCAAAAGACTATGCTCAATTTCTTTTGTAACCTGAATACATTATATTTTTTAAAAAAATATAAAATTAGAGAATAAAAGGTCTACACTAAATGATAAGAAAGTCAATAAAAATAAATAAATAACTAACTAATCTACCATATTCATAGCTTAGAGAGTATAATACGTTGTCGACTTTATTCATTTGGGCCATAATCTATCATGTCTTAAATCTCTTGATGTTTCAGACAAGGTAAAGAGGATGTTATGTACGTTCTAATATTCAATAGGCAAAAGATAATTTACAAGAAGAAGAAAGGTTGTTTTGAGGACTCTCCAAATCAAGACCCCATAGTTTAGAAAATGCTCATCTCCTCTCTAACACATTTATCACAAACACATACGCAAATAGATAATTGCTTGCTCCTAACTCACAAACAAAGCACGTCTAAACAAACTGCAACACAATAACTATAGGTCAGCATGACTCAAAACTGTCTAAACTAATTAAACATGATTTTATAATAAAATCAACTAAACAAGCTATTTTGCTCGTAACATCCCCCTTAATCATGAAAATTTGGGGATTTTGACATTTATGGCCTATAGCATATTTGCCATTGCAGTAATAGCAAAGCCCACGATCTTTACGATTCTTCACTTCAGTTGGGAATAAACGTTTGAATGTTGGTGAGGTATGATTGCTTGGTAAATGTCCACTCAAACTTTGAGTTGTAGACTGGATTTTAGATGATCGGTTACAAAGTTTGCACTTTTCGTCAATAAGTCTTGCAAGTCCAATGGCAGTTGATAATGATTGAGGCTTCTGAGTCTTTTACTTTAAGCGAATTTCAACTTTGAGTTCTCCAACAAAGAAGCTTTTTAGTACATCCTCCACCATATGAGACAATCTATCAAGTTTTTTTCTTGGTAAGTCAATATGGAGATTTTTTGCTTTAATTGGGATAAGGCCTTTAAAGCATCATCGAACTTCACGGGTCCAAGTCTTTTAAGAAGGACAGTTCCTTCAAGATGGAAAGATGCCAATTGCACTTGGTATTCCCCCATAATCTTTTGATACTCTAAAGTATTATTCTGTCATGTAAAACCAACTATTTGGATCCTCACAATTGAAATTTGGGAACTTTACTTTGAAAATTTAGCTGAAGGACTTTTTTTTTTTTTCCCTAATAGATGAATTAGATGCTCTTGGCATAGAATTTTGGATGACAATTGTACTGGCCTGGGAATATTGGGAATTTATTTGGTCACACTTAGTATTTAGACTCTGAAGTTTGCTACAAATCTCTTGCATGATTATATCTTGATTGAAAAATTTGGTCATACTTGCTATTTAGACTCTAAAGTTTGCTAAGAATCTCTTAAATGATTACATCTTGATTCTTAAATTTTTCAGTAACAAAGATTTTGAGATCAATTTCTCTTTTTTTTTCTTCTTTTTGTTTGTTTGTTTGTTTTGGGAACGTGCTTTTAACTCACAAATGCTCGAATGACTCAAGACTGTCTAAACTAATTAAACGTATCATAAAAGCAACTAAAGAGGCTCTTTCGTACGTAACAAAGGGATCAAACCAACTCATGGAATTTTTTTTTTTTAACTTTTAATGTCAGGTGGTATCATGAATCATAAAATTTAACGTTTCCATCTCTATTGTCTACCCAAATACAGTGAAATAAACTTTGTAAATCATTTTGGTAAATTTGTTATTGATTTTCGTATCCTTTAAGAGTATGCTACATTTCTCAAGCAATGACCGAAAGTTGACAAATTTATTATTAATCTATACTGCCGATTACAGATTGATGTGAGTCACCTCATTTGAGATAAACAAACTAATCTATACCGCCGATTACGTAACCTCATTTGAGATGTGTAATGTTCGGAGGATACTGCTCGGTAAGTGTAGGAGCTATTCATCGTGAAATTTATTGCCAGGCTCCTCGGATACCACCTTGGCTTGAATCTTAAGAGGAAAAAAAAAGGAAATATTTTTTAAAAAAAGCAAAAATTTCCTTAATTGTTTTCCACAGTCCATAAGAACCTCAAAAAATTTCACAATTCTAATTTCTAAATATAAAGGCAGAAAATGAAAGTAACATCTAGTTTTATTTTAATCTATACACGCTCATTTGTTATCCATCAATGGAGATGATAAATATGATACCTATTGGCAATATCAACCAACAATTGCATCTATTTCCTTCCTCATTTTGCAACTGCTTCATAAAAAGAAAATGACTACTTGAGTTTATAATCTTACACAGAACAGGGTGGAGCTCCACCCTGCTTGAATAAAGTAAATGGAAAGAAAAAGCTGTCTGGATGTACCCCATGATTCAGCTTATTTGCCATTGATGGTTGTAGAGACCTTCAAATACGTAATAATGTCCCAGGCGAGATTTACGGCATGAATTCTGCCCTTCAAAATCTTCTATCATCATCAACGGCCATAACGCTCCCGTATGGAAAATGTAAAGAATATCGGACAATACTTATCTGCATGATTTACAATTCTTGCCTGAATGTACAGGATGATTTTACTTTACAGTAATTGGAATTTGGCTTTCAGGCATCCACTTCCCGTCAGTCTCCATTTTCTTCCTGATCCAATATAGAGTTCAGCTGTTGTTGCAACTGTCAATAATAAACAAGCATTCTTATGTAAGGATGACAGATATCAATAATTGAAACATAGGTGCTAGGTCCTGCCTCTTTCACTCTTAACTAAAAAGTAAAACATAGTCGATAACATATCTGAAAGCAAGAATATGGAATAACTATCACTCTCCCCTATTTGAAAAGTCATCAAGGTAGGAAGAACTCACTTGTACGTGTTTCAACTTCTCAGCTGTCAGTTCATCCGTTAAATTGAGCATCCTGCAAAATGTGAGAGAAAAACAAAGAGGAGCATCAGATAAGAGAAACTTCAATATGCAGAGAAAAAAATAGGGTTCATCAGAAATACTTAATTCAGATTGACAATGACCAACCTAGCCTGTAGTTCTGAGATCTTGATAAGCAGTAAACGCTCCCTCTCAGATAACGCTGGTTCAACCTGTCAAAAGAGCATATAAGAGAAGGGGAGGGAAACAAAACATCAATTATTCGTGAAACATCAGTTTCCAAAGGACTAAAGCATTAATGATCATTCGGACTGCAACGATCAAAGTTTTGATCAAACTGCCCTTGAGATAGACCAATGAATCTAAAAGAACATTACAATCATATAAAGCTGATCATTATTTTTTTTATACATTATTAAATGTAGAATCTAGAATCCAGGTTAAATGCTTAAATGTGAAAATTATACACTATAACGAATTGCGTGTACCAAATCCAAGCACATATTATCATTTGCATTTGATGACAAAGGCTAAAGAGGGAAGCATATGCAGGAAGCCCTTCTGTCAGAAGGGCAAAAGCCCAGAACTTAAATAAAATAGACAAAAACTTAACATACATTTCCATTGTTCTCTGTACTACGAGGAAGTGGGGGCAATTTTCCATTTTGAGAAGCTGAAATGACAAAAGAGTCTTGTTCAAAACCATATTTCCAATTATATTATATCATGCATCCATGAAGACAACTCCTTCACTCACCATCCAGAACCTCAGCTGGTTGCAAGCTATTCAGTAAATTCATGATAAGATCCTGCAAGAAAAGAGAATTTCCAATCAGAAAATATATTTCCAAAATCAGGTGTTTTATGACAAACAAAACCTGGATATTGCTTAACCTGTTGAAAAGATGTCTGCTGAAAAAGATTCTGAAGATGAGGCATGAGAACTGATGCTGCCACACTACAACTGTTCAAATCCTTGGAAGATGGACTGGTGGGCTGAAAAAACATAAAATAGCATGAGCTACCCAATATAACCAAAAAATTTAAAACAAACTACATAGAGAGTAACAAACAGGGCACATACAACTTGTTTGGATTCAAATATCCAATCACCGACGCTAGCAGACTTCCTCAAAGGTGATCCCTGAAATACACAGGAACAGAACACCATGTGAGAACTAAACAACAAATATAGTCACCAGAGAATGTTTAAGCAAAAATCAGACACACACCTGTGATCGACGTGGAACTGTACTTAATGGAATATCCTAGGGCACATTAATTAGTTAGTGACAATCACATAACAGCACATACATAACATAGGAAAAGATCCTCACCTTTACCAGATCTAAATTTTCAGATGTTACTGAGAATCGCCCTTTAATTTGCACTAGATTAGCCTTTGATTTGTCATCCATGGAATCTCTATATCCTGGTAGAGGAGAAATATTCAACTCAATTCTCATGCCACCCAATATAATAGCAAAAACGATGACAATGATGATAGTAACAATAACAATGAAAATGATCTAATCATCTCCAATTATCATAAAAATCTTCAGGGCACCTGCCGAAGATTTTATGGGAGCTGATAAACTATTTGCTGAAGCTCGGTTAGGAAGCATCAAAGGACCACTAAAGCTTGGAGCTCTTCGAACTTCACGATTAGATTTCTCAGTTGGTGGTTGATTTTCAATCTCACACCTGACAATTTAAAAAACTATAAGTTCAATCAATTCAAGTGTGAGCACATAACATATGAGGAGAAAGGTTATACCTTGATATAATGACTAAGGTACCAGACACAGATGGAGAAACTTAAAATGTAGACTTACAAACCTTTCGGAGTTACGCGCCCTTTCTGATGATGAATGACTGAGCAACATGCCAGGCATGAGAGGCCCACTCTGAGTATGGCGACTTTTCACTGCTTTAGCTTTAGTCTGCATTGTGTCCTTTTCTGAAGTTGATGCCATTTCCTCAGTGCTTGATCCATTTTTCCTCAGAGCAATATTCTCTTGGTTTCTATCTAGGGAATCACCTTCCAGAGCCTTTCCCTTTTTGTTCAAGCTCTCATACAGCTGTAATTGATTAGTTGGTCCTCTGCTTTCCGCCTGAGATAGCTCGGCAATAGAATTTGATTTACCCAAACTAAACTGGAAGCCAGTCCCAGCCTGCCAATAATAAATGAGAAATATTAAAGCATCTGCTTAATGATCAAAACTTCCAACCCAACACCAGATAAACTGCCTAATGACCTTAAAACCAACAGATGATTTCACGCTTTCATTTTCTTCCTTGGTCTCCAACATATCATCATCATCACGCACCTACAAAATTGTTGAAATAATTTAGTATAAATGCAATTATTGACAGAACCAGATAACAGAGTGTTTTCTAAAAAATAAAATTCCAATGTGGAATATCTTGAAAATAGATCGATTACTTACAAGAGATGCTTGAGCTTTCAAATCCTCAATATCAAAGTTCCAAGCACTTACTCCTCTCTGGTACTCGCTCTGATGACAAAAAGACAAGACACACGTGTAAGAAGAAAAATATGGATGCCTACATTGATCAGTAGTGCTCATTTGTCTTAGAGTGCCATGAAAATTTTGAGCTAGGATCACTATCCACTCTGCCAGTATCTAATACCACACTCTGGCAAAATTGGACCTCTTACTCTTAAATAATTAATTAATTTTTATTTTTTATTGGGTTGGGGAAGGAAAGGGTGGGGGGTTGTCTGTGCAAGCTTGTTTCTATGGTTAAAGATTCTCTATTAGAAATCAAAAATCAAAAGCAACATATGGCACATTTTTGCTTTTTTGGGTTGGGGAAGGAAAGGGTGGGAGGTTGTCTGTGCAAGCTTGTTTCTATGGTTAAAGATTCTCTATTAGAAATCAAAAATCAAAAATCAAAAGCAACATATGGCACATTTCTGCAGATCATATCACTTAAACCACCCTCACTAAATCATTCTTCTTGAGTTGTTGTCAAGCACTTTGAAATGAAGACCAAAAGAAAGATATAGACAAACAAAAGAGCAGAGCATGAATTCTAGAAAAGTATCAAATTGGCACTAAAATTGAACCGAAAAAAAGATTTGATAATCAAGACTAAAATACCCAGCAAACATCATAATAAGAAAATTTAAAAAAGAAGCATCGTCCAATCGATCAACCAAATAAATTTTAAGTCAAAAGTTCATAAGTTCAAATGTTGGTTATAACCTGTGATATAGCTTCTTGTTCTGCCGAAGGCATTCTCTTTAGAGCTAGTTGTGCAGCATCCTTAAGCTGCAATATTACAGCAAAATCATCAAATAGAACATGGTAAATAAGAAGCCTGCATCATAATCATAGCAGTATGATAGCTGACCTGAAGTGCTTTCACACGATTCCAAAGTGGTGGCAAGTCAGCAAACAAGTTCTTCACAGAAAGTTCTGGAGGCTTTGCATGCTTGAAAAACGAGTGCTTTAAAAGCTTCTCTGCAGTTGGTCTCTTTGTTTGATCTTTCACCAGGCACATGGCAACCATTTCTTTAAAGGACTGATTACAACTGGAAATCCTCCAATTAGAATATTACTCCATAAGAGAAATACATTATATCACACGAGGCTCAAAGTCCTTTGACCTCCTTATCAAATCAAGGCACGGACTCAATTCAATCCATCTATTTATGGTATATTTACGCAGATAAAAATCACAATTTATTATGAAAATCTAGCCAGAAAGAAAACCAGTACCTTAGAGAACTTTTTATCACGATCATAATCAAGCCCGGGAGGAGCATTCTGAATGGTCATCAGTAGAACCTATAACAAGGAAGAAAAATACATGTATCAGATATAGCAATGAAGCACTTCTGGGAAACCCCTCTTGGGCTCATGTCATACTGTTAGTACATTCTACCATTTCTTTTAAGTTATTTATTTATAGTTTACATTGTAGTTAAATCCTCGTAACGATTTTCAAACCTTCATTGGAGGGTATTTAGAGAAAGGTGCATGACCATGGGCCAACTCCAGTGCAGTAATGCCAAATGACCAAATATCAGCCCTAAACAACCAAATAAGCAACTCGTAATAAGCCAACATATATTACAAGCAAAAAGATTGCAATACGTTTCATTTGCTTCACAGAATACGGAAAAAACTTAATCTTGTCTTGTACAAACAGATTCAACATCCTTAGTGTTCTTCTACATGGAATGCAAAAAAGGACATAGAAAATCACTTAAATCCCCAAATTTAGCTCAATTAACTAAAAAATTTGCTTCAGCTAGCAAATAAAATCTAATTATTTGAAACCCCAGGTTCTGAAACTCTGGCCTAAAACTTTTGACAGATATGACTCACTTGGAATTGTATCCACTTCCTGGCTGCAATACCTCAGGTGCCATCCTGCAAAACAAAAGAAACAAGAATTTAGCATCACATGCACCATCATTCAATTCAAAAAAACAATTGATCATCTCACGCACCATCTTACCAGCATGGAGTTCCCACAAAAGTATTTCTTGAACGTTGTCTGTCACCTGTATCAAACATGCAAGCTGAAACACCAAAATCTGCAAGCTTGACCACCCCATTGGTATCAAGTAGTATGTTTCCAGCCTGTCAGAACAGTTAAAATAAACTAAGCTTGAGACCTTTGCAATGTAGATTCAAATTCAAAGGGAGATTGTATAAACCTATCCCTGGAACAAACTATGATGCTTAGCAGACCTTAACATCCCGGTGAATGTGTCCTTGGCGATGAAGGTAATCCAAAGCCTTTAGAGTTTCTTTTAGAATAGAACCAATTGCTGACTCTTCAAATCCATCCTGATATGCAATCTTCATGAGGTGCAAACACGAACCCTCAGCCATAAATGGCATGACCACCCAAAGGTTACTGTCAACAACAAACGAACAATATGCCCTTATGACATTTGGATGATCAATCAAACTCATCGTTTGTGCCTCTCGGCGTATGTCATCCTGCAAAGGAACATGACATAATCCATCACATACACCATAAAGCTTATAAATTCTACACTATCTGCTTAAAAAATAATAATTGAAAAAGAAAAAGCAATTAAAAACACTCGTACTACTAAATACAGCTCTTAATCTCAAATGAATCCAACTGAATCGAGCAATTAAACAATTCACTCAAATTAATTAAATCAAATCAACCGAAAAATCTTATCTAATTAAAATCAAATAAAATAAACTAATTAAAAATTCAAAACAACTAACCAAATTACTGTTGCAGCGGTCGAGATCCAAACACTTAACAGCAACAACTTCATTGAAAGGTAAGTAGATCGCTCGGTAAACCGTAGCACTGGCGCCATAGCCAACTTCTTCTAGGAGCTTGTAGTCACTTGGAATCGCCGAGTATGTTTTCTGATTTTGATTTTGGTTGCCCCCCATTCTTCCCATGCCCTATGAGAATTACCAAAATACCACCGAGCGCACAAAGAACAATCAGTTTAAATACTTCAGGTACTTGATTTTTGCCAAGGGATGTTAATTTTCGATCCGTTGACCTTCACCAAGCGAGATATAGAGAGAGAGGGACCGGGTCTGTATGTTTTGTTTGGGGATGATGGGGAGAGACGGTGCTGACGTGGCTCAATGGCGTTTGATGATTGGGATGGTAACACGTGGATAGGAGTTGTATCATCAGGAACGACTGGGTCCCATTTTTCATGCTCCAAGTCTTACACTCTTACTAAGCTGTAAATATTTTTTTTAATAATTATTTATGGTTTCTTTTTCTTTTCCTACATTTATCTCATTACAATATAACGTATCTACAATTATGAAGTTGGGACTAAACTAATTTTATTCCTATAAAGAAATTATTGTTTTTAGAGATGTAATTACATAAATTATTATTTTAATTTAGTTGCCTTTAATACAAGTAATATATGGATTTTAAATTTCTATATTGGAGAAATTCCTTCATGTTGGCTGATGATTCCACCTTTGGATGACTTTAGCATACTCACGAAGGCAATTGGTTGCATTGTTATATAGAAGAAAAGTCAAAATTAGGTATCAAATGTTTTGGCATCGTCTTGTGTGATACACAACAATGAGCATTTGCGAAAAATCAATTAAAGGGTACAAGGATCCTGAGAAAAGCAGTTCATTTAATAACTTTTCGGTCAATTCATATATTTTTAATTTATATTATATAGAGATTGTAATAGGTCTTAAGCGAAAATTAACAAAACAATTATCTAATTATAATGCCAGCTAATATCATCCCTGTTTTGTCATAACATGAATAAATAAAATAAGGACATGCAGAATGAAAACTTGTTAAAATTGTTCTTTCACATCTAAAATTAATGTAGTCACAGCAAGAGATAAGGATTCGGTGGTAAATTGAGTTTTTGCTGAACATTAAGTCAATGGTTATTAGATAAGATAAATAAAAAAATAAAAATTTAAAACAATTATAGTCATTGATTCAATACTTTGTAAAAACATAGCTCAAACACTAAATCTTAATCCCATAGGAAGGGATAAGAATCTAGTGCTGAGTTAAATTTTTACTGAGTACTAAATCAATGGTTATTAAATAAGATAAATAAAAAAATAAAAATTTAAAACATTTTTAGCCATTGATTCAGTACTTAACAAAAACTTAACCCAATACTGAATTTTAATCCCACAAGAAGGGATAACGATTTAGTGCTGAGCTGAGTTTTTGCTGAACATTAAATCAATGGTTATTAGATAAGATAAATAAAAAAATAAAAATTTAAAACCATTTTAGCCATTGATTCAATGTTTAGTAAAAACTTAACATTGAATTTTTAATCGCAAAGTGGTTCTACAAATCTAAAATGCCAAATTTATAACCATAGGCAGCTAACTCAAAATCACTTGATTTTGTCATTTGAAACTTGATATAGTACTGAAATTAAGACATGTATGTAGTATAGATGACCCAAATCCTATCAAACCATAATTTTTATCTATCGACACAACATTTAAACACGCATGTAGTAAATTTTCAGAAATCTAGTTCGAGGATAAGGAATCTATATAAGAATTGAAGAGTCCATGGTGGTTCACTCAAAATAATTTCAATTTCTTGCTAAGAATTCGAAATTCAACCTTGCATGCAAGGAAACACACCAAATTTGATCACAACAACCAAAACTGATTAAAATATAGGAAACCTAAAGGCTGATTTACTCGATTTTTCTGACATAAGTTTGATAAAGCTTTCGAAATTAGACCATGCATGTGAGAAAACTTATCCAAAATCAAGCAAATGAACACAAACTGTAGAAATTGCAGATCTTGAATTAGAAAATTTATATATGGGCTAGACTATGTTACAATAGTATGTAATATACAGTAATCCCATGAATTATCATTTATAACAATTCAATTGTTTCACATACGGTAATTTTTAATTTTAGATAGGATTGATAAATTGTGGACTTGGATAAGGTTTTTTAAAGTCTAGACCAAAGTCCACATTATTTAAAAAAAAGTCTAGGCCTTCAAAAGTTCATCCAAATTTGGATGGGCTGAGCTTGGGCAAGGTTGGATTTTTTCATTAGTTATAAAATATATTTTTAATAAAGTTAAAAAAATATTTAAATTATAGATAATTATTTAATATATAATATGTTAATAATCCAATACATAAGATATTAGTAATACAACATAATAAATTATAAATACTAATATAAAAAAATCATATTAATTTAATACTTTCAGCTTTTTCTTTTTTATTTAATTTTTTTTTTTATAATTTTGAAGTTCAAACTTCTCAAACTCTTATCCAGATTCAATTTATGCAAATATTACAATTTTCGACCCCTATTCAGGTCCAACCCATGTGGGCCAGACTTTAAGCCTATGGGTCTGAGCTAGACTACCCTTTGCTTTTAAGGTGAACAATGTAACGGAGCATAACCCTCCATATATACGCACTAAAGCCAAACAAAGAAGAGTATGAGATGGCATGGTTAATTAATTGGTTATTAAGCATTAGGCTGGCTTCATCGACTTAAAACACAAATATGGGCTGCTACAATAGCCCAAAGTAATTTTATAGGAAAAAAAAAAAAGAGGGAAGGGACAAGTTAAAATATATATAAACATAGGTTTCATTATATGATATAATAAAATATGTTGAATTGAAATTTTATGCAATTTTTGTACTTTTTTTAATTTTCCCTTACTGTAAACTGCAATAGCAAAGAAGTCGCTCCCTGAATGTGATTGGGGAGTGAGTTTGAGTCGTTGCTATTTATTATAAGAGTATTATATTTTTTTTCTAAAATAAGAGCAAAATATCAATAGATTATAAATAGAATTAAAAAATAAAAAAAATATTTGTTACATAGATCAAAATATGAAAATGTTATTCCAAAAATTGGATTTGTCAATCTCATTGTTATATTCATTGATTTTAGAGATTAAAATTATAATCGGCCAAAAAGATTGGTTGCTTAAAAAGAAAATAAAAAAAAAAAAGAGGAAAAAGGAAATCAAAATAAGCTCTTGCGTCGTAAACTTTTAGCAGAGGCTTTAGAAACCAAGTAGCCGACGCCCAAACACATGACCCAAATGCCCACGTCAACGGCCCATCGTACACCTTCCAGTTCCAAATGAATCGCCTCTTCATCCTGGACGTCCACGTCGGATCCACACGAACAAGAACAAGAGCAACAGCCGTCAGATTCAGGTTCAGATTCCACACCTCTCTCCTCCGGAATCTCCTCCAGCTCAAGATCAAACGTCATACGCCTATGGCTATTAATATAATGATGATTATTCCTTCTCTTGCTCTTCAAAACCACCCTCTCAATAATCGCCGCGTGTCCGTCGAGCCCCACATAAACCTCAGCCCCGGCGCCGTTGTCGTCGCCAATCTCCCTGTCTAACACGCACTTACACTTCAATTTCCAGTCGTCCTCATCATTCCTGAAGATACCCTTCAACACTTTCTCCTCATCAAAGTAAACCTCAAACGACACCGCATCGGTAACCACCACAGGTTCCCTGCTACCGTATATAACCTCGCCGTCATCCGTTTTCGCCGTAACAACTCGATAGAGAGTAACAAACGCGGGCGTGTCGGGTCGGATGTCTTTGCCGGATATTTCAAGGGCCGTTTCATTGATACGTGGCAAGTACACAAGCGTGAGAAATTCAGGCAACATTTTCTTTTTCTGAGTTGCAAGCAATCTCGATAACCTAACGAAGAAAGATTTCACCTTCAACCGATCTTTATGGTTGTTGAAGTAGAAACCTTGAATATCAGCTGACCGACACATCGTTTTTTATTTTTGAAGTTCGTATTTGAATGTTAGTGTTTTATTATGACTCCTACTTCTATATTGTTATTATTATTATATATATATATATATATATATATATATGAGAAATCAACGGAGGGCAAATGAGAATTGGATTTGGCGGCTTCAAAAAGGCAGAAGCGTCGTGGGTTCTGTTTTGGTCTTTCAGTTGAGGGTTTCGATTGTTTACTACCGAAAGAACATTGGTTTTGTTCGAATCCGAGGGTGGCCAGCACACGGTATTTTGACGGCGTCAACTGAATACCGCGTGCCCGCGAAACAACTCGCTCAGAAACTATTTTCCACTTGAGTATGAGTGGGAGTATTGGCAACCTCTAAATATCTCTTTAACATTTTTTTTATTAATTTAATTAAAATATTTTAAAAAAAATTATAAAATTTTCTTAACACCGCTGTGATAAAAATATCTTTAATTAAAATTTATTAATACGGAGGATAATTTTTCTTATTATTATGATGTGTCAGTCAACTGTTGAAAGAATTAAAAGATATTTTTATTCTAAAAAAATAAAAAAATATAAATAAGATATTTTTTATTTAATTCTTATAAAATAAAATAAGAATGAAATTCACAAATCTTATTACATCCCGTCTCGTTGCCGATCCTAGTGGTATCTAGGTTTGGGCAGTGGGGGAAAGGGAAGAGCCAATCAATATCCCATTCCTTTCGGCTCGTTTTGGCAACTGGATTGGTCGTTAATAAAATATTTGGGCGGCTATTACAAGACCATAGTCTGCCCACTAACTTTGTAATGGATTGGGCTTAATGCTGCCCGGGGCCCAGACATTAGTGGGGTTAAAAAATCAGACCAAACAAAAGAGTTCGGCTTATCACCCATTTTTGTTATTTTTTCTCCCCCTAATGAAAGACTAGTTGGGCTTTATATGATTTGAGATCAAGATGGCAGACGTGACATAGTAGTATCCTCGGCTAATTGCTATGAACCTAACTTAACTTGTGACTGGCGATGGCAGCGGAATACGGATCATTTCATTTTTACTTGTTGTAAGCTTTTTTTTTTTGAAAGAGATTTCATTAAGCAAAAACAAATTACAAACTGTTTAGTAGCCATGGAGGTGGAGCACAATTCCACACTCGAGAATCTGTCATAGAATTTCCTGCCCTCGCAACAGAATGAGCAGCAAAATTCGCAGATCTACGGACAAAAGAGAATTTCACTTCTCCTAATACTAGAGCTAACTCCCGGCAATCCTCAATGATTAAACCAAAGCCATTAGGGCCAGAGAAACCCTCAGTCAAAGCTTGAAAAACTTGAAGGCAGTCCATCTCAACAATAACACATGGAAGCTTGTACTCCTTCAGCCAGCTAAGAGCCTCCCGGATACCAAGAGCTTCAGCCTCCCTTGCACTAAAAGCACCATGCCTGCCAACACATCTTGCAGCCAAAAACTCACCCTCTGAGTTGCGAATAACACAGCCAAGTCCGATCCTTCCCTGAGATGCAAAAACTGCAGCGTCTACGTTGCACTTAACCCAGCCAAATTCAGGCTTTTCCCAGCTCACAGCCCCATGAGCCAACTGATGCACCCCAGCATCAACAAAGTACAATTGTTTCTTAGCTGTCTGCCATTGATAAAGCAACTGCCCAGCTGAATTAAGCACTTGCAGAACAGAGCCATTTTTCTGGTTCTATATCTTATCATTTCGATGGATCCAAATGCGCCAACAAATCATCATAGCTATATTACAATCATCTGCACTGCAATATGCAAAAATATGCTCCAGCCAAGTCAAGAAAGAGGTGCAGTAGCCAACAAAACCCACAGGAGAAGAGAACCAACAAGTCTTGGCAAAGCTGCACTCGATTAACGCATGCATGACTGTCTCCTCATTGGCATTACACACAGCACACGTGGAAATAATATCCACCCTTCTAGAGAGTAAATTAACAGCAGTAGGCAACACATTTTTGGCAGCCCTCCAAATAAAATTCTTAATTTTACTAGGAACATTCAATCTCCACAGTTTCCTCCACACACCAGCAAACGAATCAGAGGTAATAGGATTTAATAACTTGTAACAGCTGCGTACCGTATAGCATCCGCGAGGGTTGGCCTGCCAGTACCATGCATCATTATCTCTTCTGGAGCTGAGAGGGATTTGTAAGATTAACTCCTTATCCCTTGCATTAAATAGGTCCGACACAACATCAAAATCCCAGATCCGTTGGTTGGGAACCATTAAACAGTCAACAGGTGCTGCAGCAAGCTCCTCATTAAGCTCTGTTGAAATAAAACCATCAGTAATATCGGGCAGCCAAGGGTCATTTCCGATAGAAATATTGTGTCCACTCCCAACCTGCAATCTACTCCCTTGCACTACCACATCCTTGGCAGCTAACATAGACCTCCACACAAAGCTCGGGTTGTGTCCCAAAGAAGCTTTAAGGACAGAAGTTCGCGGAAAGTAGCGAGCTTTCAGCACTTTAGCCATAAAAGACTCAGGTCGGGTTAAAATGTGCCATACTTGTTTCCCTAGCAACGCAATATTAAAAGAATGTAACTGCTTAAACCCAAGACCACCATGCCCCTTTGGATTGCACAGATATTTCCACTTCATCCAATTAATCCCCTTGCCATTACTGTGATTGTTGCGCCACCAATATGAATTCATCATCCCTTCTAACTCTCTGCATAAATCTTTTGGCAAAAGATAAATACTCATAGCGTAATTAGGCATTGCAAGAGCTACCGTCGTTAATAAGATTTCTTTGCCAGCCCGTGAGAGCATTTTCGCACTCCATCCTTGAAGTCTCTTCCATACCCTATCCCGAATATAATGGAACACCTCTTTTTTCTTTCTGCCAATGTAAGACGGAAGACCAAGATAAGCTCCATGGTTAGTGGTTGCATTAACCTCCAGAAGCTCACACAGCTGCCAAACGTTGGCCTCGCTTACATTAGCACTGAATGATATTGATGACTTGCTGAAATTAACCACCTGTCCAGAGGCTTTACCATACACTGTCAACACTTGCTTAACCAACGCAGCTTCGTTGTGAGTTGCCTTAAAGAAAAGGAAGCTATCGTCAGCAAAAAATAAATGAGATATCATAGGAGCACCTCTCGCAACTTTAACCCCATGCAGTAAACCACTTCGTTCCTGACTTCGAAACAAAGAACTTAACCCCTCCGCACATATAATGAAAAGATACGGGGATAATGGATCTCCTTGGCGAAGTCCTCTACAAGGGATTATTGGCCCAACTTCTTTACCCTCTCGTAGCACACTATAACGGACTGTTGACACGCAAAGCATAACTAGCTCTACCCATTTAGGATCAAACCCCAGCTTAAGCATCATTGCTTGCAGGAAGCCCCATTTAACCCTGCCGTATGCCTTGAACATATCTATTTTCATAGCCGCTACTCCATGCTTTCCTTGCCTTTTCCGCTTTAAGAAATGCATGATTTCCGCCGAGATTATTATGTTGTCAGTGATGGCTCTACCCGGGACAAAAGCGCTTTGAGAATCTGATATAACCAAATCAAGTACTAATTTCATTCGGTTAGCCAACATTTTGGATATAATTTTATAAAGTACATTACACAGAGCAATTGGCCGCATGTCAGATAAAATTTCAGGCTTTTGATTCTTTGGAATCAACACAAGTGAAGTGTCGTTTAAACCTGCTGGAAAGGAACAGTCTTTCACAAATTGTAAACAAGCCGAAATTACATCCTCACCAACAATGTGCCAGAATCTTTGGTAAAAGGCTGGATTCATGCCGTCTGGCCCAGGAGATTTGTCGGGATGCATATCAAAGAGTGCTTCCTTAACGTCCGTGGCAGAGAAAGGGGTTAGGAGCATGGAATTCTGCTCGTTTGTAATTTTTGTCTCCACACAATGAATGACCTCAGCACTATTGCAGCCATTAGATTGAAATAAATTATGGAAATAATTAATGATCACCTCATCAACCTCTTCTACATTGGTGCACCAATCTCCCTGATTGTTTCGAAGATTCCCAAACGAATTTTGCCGTTTCCGCGTTGAAGCCGAGGCATGAAAGTAACGAGTGTTCTTATCTCCCTCTTTTAGCCAAAGCGACTTTGCTCGCTGCTTCCAAAACACTTCATGACTATGTAACAATTCATTATAACGGTTTCTTACCTTCGTGAACTCAGTTATTCCCTCACAATCTCGACGACCCCTTAACAGAGCCATTTGCTTTCGACACTCCAGCTTCCGTTTACGAAAGTCCCGAGCTAGATACCCACCCCAATCCATCAGAGCTGCCCCACAAGATAAAATTTTTTGTTGAATGGAGCTACCAGTAGGAGAAAGCCAATTATTCCGTACAACCTCACAACAATCAATCTCCCGCAACCACACGTTTTCAAAACGAAATCTTTTATTTCTCGAAACTGGCCCTGTCGGTTGAAGCTCCAAAAGAATAGGAAGATGATCCGAGCAAGTAGATTCTAAGCTTAAATGGGCATGAGTTGGGAATTTCTTGACAAAAATTAGAGATAATCATCCCCTTTTCCTATCCTCTATATCCCTTTTTATTTTTTAAGATATGCATATCTTTTAATAAAAGAAAAAGAAATGATGCTTTAACTATTTAGTTCTAGCTAAACATGAAGTACTCAGTTCTAAAATATTTTTTTTTAAAAAATCATTTTCAATTTTAGGTAAATATTAATTCTAATTTGATGATTATTAAATTCAATTTTAATCAGTGTATTATCTAAATATTTGGAACGAAAATAAAAGATTCTATTTTGGCATTTTTCTCATCTATTCTTCACTCCTTTCAACTTACTTGATTTGAACATTGCTATATTATAATTTGTTTCCAATTATTACAAGATTTTAGATGGTCTAGTAAATATCTAGTCCATTAACCGACTAAAATCTCCAAGTAAATATTTAGGATAATATTGTATTAGACTAAATTGTTAAGTACTAATATTAACTTGATTTAGCTATTAACTTTTAACTTTTAAAACATTAAAAAAAAAAGTAGTCAATAGTCAAATGAGTTTAGTGAGTGAGTACGAGTATTCCTAATGTTTTATACCTTTACTCAGCCTACACAATCAACGGATATAAAAAATTATATCTGCACCCGATTTTCTTTTATAAAAAGGGAGTGAACATAACAGCCCTCATGGGCCTCGTAATTGCGAGAATATTTTCCCAACTCTACTTATTACCTAAATTATTTAATGAAATTGTGAGCCACAATTTTCATGAGTGATACTCATTGAATTGTATGGTTATGATGAACGAGAGAAAAGTTTTGGCATATTCATTCAATTATGATTTACCCAAATTTGTCTTTATTATTCCTTACTCTTTCTTCGTCGAGAACTAAAACAACATGGGCTTTGAGCTAACATTTCCATCTGTGGCAACTCTTCCCAAAGTCCACCACCAGCTTAACTAACAAAATTATATAATTTTTTTCTTAAAAAATTCTGTAAATATTTTTTATTAGGCCTGCATTTTTCGTTTAAGATGGATAAATCATTTACAACCAATAGTTTTTTTATAACGGAAAAGGAAAAGAAGAAGAAGAAAAAAAAAGACAAGTGCATGTAATCAGTTAAAGACTTAAGACTAGGTGTTGAAGCATAACGCAAAGGTTAGGTCAATTGCACTTTCCGAATCCATGGTTGATTGATATTTGTGATTGTGGTGGTGGTGGTGGTCTGGTGCCCTCGTAGCCGTTGCTTTTCAAAGAAATCAATTTTGAATTTAAACTATTGCTTTTCGAAGAAATCAATCAATTTAGGGGGATCTTTTCTCTTCGAGATGATAGTTTTTTAAAATTAATATAAATATTAATTTTTATTTATTTTTGTAAAAGAGAAAAAAGTCAATCAATTCGATTCTTGTTTTTAATCTTTTGAATAAAAATAAAAATAAATTAAAATTTATAATAATTCATGGGATGTTTTGAAGGTCATTATTGACGACGGACACTTTTTTCTTTCTTTAAGCCAGAATATTAATATTCTTACAAGCGCTTTTCTTTTCAATATGTATTGTATTGATGATAATGAAGTGTTGTTATTAGGTGTTGGATGGAGCATAACGCAAGTCGCAAGGGTTACATCATCAATTGCACCGAATCCATAATTGGGTTGCTGGTCGTGAGGTGAGCTCGTGGCCATTGCTTTTCAGAGAAATTAAGCTGCCGATATCCGATAATCCTTCTTCTCATTGGTTTGACAGCCACAAGCCGATAACCCACTTCCTCCTTTTTGTCTTGTCTTGTCATTTTCTCTTCAATTCATCATTTTGTTTTGTTTTGTTGGCAAAAAAATCAGTGTTAATTTCCAGCATTGATTGATTGATTGTTAACAAATTAATCAATTGATAATAATTTGGTTTTTGAGGGAAAATGAGAGAAGGTGTGATATAGATCGTTTCCTCCTTTTTTGTTTTATAGCACAATAAGTCAATCCGTCCGCAGTTTATGTTTTTCTTTTAAATGAGTTTAATATTGAGATTTCTTTTTAATTTTTTTTTTTAACTATTGGTTTCTACAATTGCTTCCGACTCTAGGTTTTTTACTCGTTAGTCCCGATGAAGTTCCCAAACGACATTTTTTTTTTTGAAAAAAAAAAAGAGACCCTCTATAATCTATAACGTGAGATATCAATAATAAATTAGAGTTTTCTCTTATATTAGCTTTAATTTAAAAAAAAAAAAAAACACACACACACACACACACACACGATTATTAGAAGTTAATCAATAAAAGAAGGCTTGCTTGTTGAATGCCAGGTATTCTTTCAGTAATTAGAGGCAATTTTGGTTGTTCATAATTCCAAGAAAGAGATGTGTCATTAACAAAATCTTCTATCTTAAACTAAAAAATGATATATGATTTTGAGGAGAATGTGGTTTCCATGGCATCTAAATTTGATCGATGTGAAAGCACTGTCACGAACTATATGTGTATATATATATATATATATATATGTAAACTTTTACTTACTTTCAATTCTGAATCTCATGACCTTACAAGAAATAATTAAACATAAAACAAGACGAGGACTTATTAAACATATAAGAAGAAAACAAAAGATAATATAATAAATAAACAAAATTGAGAAGAGTTTTAAATTGGATAGTTTCAGTAGTAAGTATAACGGCCGGTCCGTAACAAGAAACAAAGCTATATATATGGTTAATTTGGAGGCTTCAATCTCGATCCCATCAATCGTTCTCTACTCAGTAGAGGATTGTCCCACTACATGTCCACACACAGCTTTACAGGCTTTTCCATGGTAATTTGAAGGCTGAACATCGAAAAAATTAATAAAATAAAAGGGGAGAAGGGAAAAAATAATTATAAAAAAAAAAGGCCCACTTGACGCAAAAGGTTAAAAGAAATCTTCCCCACTGACGCAGCACTATCATATTCATGCGATATCATAGCCACCACCCAAGCTCAATGGCGGAGAAATAAAGTTGCGGGAAAGGGTCCCATGCAGTGCATCAGAAAGTAACGCCAATGTCTTGTTGAGGCTTGTGACCTTTTACTCCAAGCATTTTGTGCCAAGTTCAAGACCCTTTTCTGATTTTATGATTAATTGCCCCTGCACTCAATGCTTAATAATTTGATTGGCCTTATGAATTAAAATGGTTTTAAATTAATTATATAGGCCGAGCTATTTGAATCCACCAAATTACTCTCTACACCTATTTGAAAAAAGTAAATTTATTATTAAAAACAAAAATCTTAAAATCTTAAATTTATCATTTTTTAATCACTTTCTCTCCTCACCTTACAATTGCATATTCTCTTTTACTCTTACATTCTACGTACTAAACACTCAATTTTACTTTCTTTTGAATTTATTTTTTTACCCTTTCTTAGCATATCATAACCTATATTCATACTTTCTATATATAATTTTTTTTTTCCAATCTCGATATTTATTAGGTTTTGTGTTTGGTTAAAATTAATTTTTTGATATTCAATAACTTTCATGACTGATAAAAATTTATTGATATTTATTTTTAAATGATAAATTATGTTCCTCTTAATCAATAAAACCAATGACTTACAACTGAAAAAATATATCTAAATAAACTGACGAAAACTTCTAAAATTGAGAAGAGAAAGAGGAGAAATAATTATTTAAGTAATTTTATTAAAATATTATTTAGATAATAAAATTCTTAGTTAAAAAGAGGATCTGGAGAGGGAATTAATGAGTTACAATAGCCGCATCCCTTGATGTGCCGCCACTCAGAGTCAGAGCTATTTAATGTCAAGTGGGATTTGATGAATCATGGATATTATAATAGGGAGTGGGGCATGGGTATTGACTAGATTTTTGAATCACAATGATCAGTCAAATCATTTGATCGAAGCAATAAATTAATTAAAGATCCTGATGGGGCTTGAAGTTGTATGAATGTGCAAAGCAGCAACAATTAAGACACTGAAACATTTGAAAACTTTTCGTTTTGAATTTATGGTTCTCTAGAAGTCAAGCACATCATTGAAGCTAGCTATACACACGCGCACACACTTATACATATATATATATATATATATATAAATAATGCATTGAAATATATTCTTTTATTAGTGATATTTTCACTTTAATGAAGTGAAAATATCCGCGCTAGATATTGCCACATGCACATGGATGCACAATATTTCAGTACTTATGTGAAAAAGGAGGACGGTATTAATTATCAGATGGTGCAGTGCAGACATATTTTCACTTTAATTAAATCTAAATTACCGCTTAATTGTGTGCATTAATTGTTGTTTAATAAGATATATTGTGCACAGGAGACAGCACTGGAGAAGGATCGAATACGTAGGTAGGACTCTGGCTATATATGGGTGCAGTCACTCTACAAATTAATAAAGTGCGAAATGGGGGATAAATTGGAAGCAGTGAGTATGCAAGAAGAGAAAGAGAAGAAAGAGATTGAGAGAGAGGACGCTGAGGAAGATGATCATGTCGAATTATCAGATCCTGAGGGGTCAAATAAGAGACAGCAACCGTGGACGAAACAAATCACCATAAGAGGACTGGTTGTGAGCATTCTGCTTGGGATCGTTTACAGTGTGATAGTAATGAAACTAAACCTCACAACGGGTTTGGTTCCGCAGCTAAATGTTTCTGCTGCGCTTCTTGCTTTCTTAATCATCCGCTCATGGACTAAAGTTCTTCAAAGAGCCGGCTACGTTACAAGACCATTCACTAAACAAGAAAATACAATGATACAAACTTGTGCCGTTGCTTGCTATAGCATTGCCGTTGGAGGTGTGCTGATTAATATTATATAACTTCAATATAATATAATATTAATTCTTCTTTTTTTTTTTTTTTTTCTTTTACAGATATACTTATGTAAAGCGTATATATTTTGGGGATGAATTATATATGAATGTATACATTTTGGGGATGAATTCAGGTGGATTTGGTTCTTATCTTCTGGGATTAAGCAAGAAGATATATGAGTTATCTGGAGAGGATACTGAAGGGAACTCAAGAAGGGCCATCAAAGAGCCTGGACTGGGTTGGATGACTGGCTACCTTTTTGTTGTTTGTTTTGTTGGCCTTTTTGTCTTAATCCCTCTCCGGAAGGTACATAATCTTTTGATCTAATCTACTACTTAGCAATTTTTTCTATTAAAATATGATATATTGAAGCTGCAACTCTGAATCCAATCGTGTAAGTTCTCTCGATGGGTTTATTTTTGCATAATGGTAATCCCATCATAAGGATAATGGTTCCACCTTAACTTAATTAGTGGACTCATTTGCTACTTTGTATACTTATAAGTGCTTATTTTGTGCAAAATTTTCAAGCCATGCATGGTAGACACTCGGACTTTTCTATAACTGTAGAGATTTAGACTTCAAGTAGACCCATGATTGTATTAAAAGAAGAATTAGGAAAAAAGAAAATGCCAATCGGTTTTCTTCCTTGAGCTGAATTATTTATGAGGTTCTTATGATTTCACAGATCGTGATAGTGGACCTGAAGTTGACTTATCCTAGTGGGCTGGCAACCGCGGTTCTCATTAATGGCTTTCATAGCCAGGGAGATCAGATGGCTAAGTACACATCTACAGTTGCAACCTTAATTGAATTCTAAAAGATTAAAGGAACATATTAATAAATCAAATTCAAATCTTAATTTCTATTAAAATAAATTTTTTTAAAAAAAAATTCTGTTGCAGGAAACAAGTAGGTGGATTCATGAAATACTTTTCAATCAGCTTCTTGTGGGGATTCTTTCAGTGGTTTTACAGCGGCAAAGAGAGCTGTGGATTCAAACAGTTCCCTACTTTTGGATTGCAAGCTTGGAAGCAAACGTAGGAATCTGTATTCATTTACGCAAAGATTGCAACCGGAAAAATCTAATGGTTCTTTGGCTTTTAATTTGCAGATTCTATTTTGATTTTAGCATGACTTACGTTGGAGCAGGGATGATTTGTTCCCATTTAGTGAACTTATCTTTGCTACTTGGAGCTGTTCTTTCTTATGGAATGATGTGGCCACTTATCGATCGGCTTAAAGGACATTGGTTCTCTGAAAGTTTGAAAGAAAGTGATATGAAGAGTTTGTATGGTTACAAGGTTTCTCTCTTAATTTCTACATAATGGTATTTTTACTTCTTCAAATATCTTTAAATTCTTAGCTTGTTTAAAATTTTCTTGGCAGGTTTTCCTGTCGGTTGCTCTTATCTTAGGCGACGGACTCTATAATTTCCTGAAGATATTGAGCGTCACGGTCATTAACATTTATGGAAGGATAAAGACCAAGAACCTCAATGCAGGTCAATTGCGCAGCCTTAAATCATTCTCTACGTATGTATGTATCGAAAAGTTCTCAGGCGAACGTCTGATTAGATATACAAAATGCAGATGTCCACTCGTGAGAAGAAGTCACTTATATTCCATACTTTGTTTTGCTTTTTGTATTTTAACCAGCGTAATAATAACGCATGCTTCTTGTCTTACCTGCAGCTGACGGTGACGAAAAGAAGAAGTCACTCGAAGATCTAAAACACAATGAAATCTTCCTTAGAGAAAATATTCCCATGTGGATTGGAGTTGCCGGTTACCTAGTCTTCTCCATCCTGTCCATTATTGTGATTCCGATCATGTTCCCTCAACTCAAATGGTACTATGTTGTGATAGCATACATCCTTGCTCCATCTCTGTCGTTTTGCAATGCTTATGGAGCTGGGTTAACAGACATTAACATGGCCTATAATTATGGGAAAGTAGCCTTGTTTGTTCTAGCTGCATTGTCCGGAAGAGAAAATGGATTGGTGGCTGGAATGGTTGGCTGTGGCCTCGTCAAATCTGTAGTTTCAGTTGCTTGCATTCTTATGCAAGATTTCAAAACGGCACATTGTACTTATACCTCTCCGCGAGCAATGTTCCTGAACCAAGTAATTGGCACGGCCGTTGGCTGCGTGGTGGCTCCTATCAGTTTCCTTCTATTCTACAAGGCATTTGATGTGGGAAACCCTCATGGAGAGTTTAAGGCTCCTTATGCATTAATCTACAGAAACATGGCGGTTATAGGCGTTCAAGGCTTCTCAGCTCTTCCCCAGCACTGCTTACAGCTTTGTTATGGTTTATTTGCTTCTGCAGTGGCGGTTAACCTTGTAAGAGATTTTTCACCGGAAAAGATTGGGAAATGGATGCCGCTGCCGATGGTGATGGCTCTGCCGTTTCTAGTTGGAGCATACTTTGCTATTGATATGTGTGTTGGGAGTTTGGTTGTCTATCTGTGGCACAAACGGAACCCCAAGAAGGCCGAGTTGATGATTCCTGCAGTTGCCTCTGGGTTAATTTGTGGGGAAGGGCTATGGACACTTCCTGCTTCAATTCTTGCCTTGGCCAAAATACAACCTCCTCTCTGCATGAAATTTTTGGATTCGTAGAAGTAGAGAGGAACCTCTTTTAAAATTATGCATCGCTTATGATTTACCATACGAAATAATGATTCCCACTTTTCTTTTATAGGAGTTTGAATTTTAGCTAGCAACAATGACTCCCCATTCTATCCGTATGTAATCTAGTTCATTTCCCCCCCTCCCCGACAAGCGCACACATTGCAAATTACTTCAATCAACTAAATTTATAATATAATTACCTCTTAGAATTATTTTTTTTTTGTTCCATTTTCAGAAACTCTCCTCCTACTTGCAACAATCTTTTTAAACTTCCCAACGCTCAGCAACAACTTCATTGGCTAGTGCGATGTCCAGTCATTTGTGCAATAAATTTATGTATGATAACATACCCGAAATTTGAATTTCGAAATTTTGGTTAAACCTAGAGTAATCTACATAATACATCTAATCATCGGCTTCAAGCTGAACAGTTGGGTTTTTATCACTGTAACCTGAACAAGGCACGGGGAACAAAATGAAATAACAAATCCATATAGCAACCCGATTCACGTTCCTTTGGCAGGGGCAGAATAAGCGTAAGTGCAAAATTGAATTCAATACTTTATAATATACACCAAGTTTTACTTGAACTGCGGAATCTCAATACACAAATCATCAGTTACCTCGAGAAAAGGTCTCCATGGTGCTAAAATTAGTAATAGAGATAAAATCAACCGGTTATGATACCCGCCAGAACATCAGCTTTGCCCCGTGCATAGATTGTGTAAACCAGACGGATTGCATCAAGCCATCCATCTAGGGCTTCCCATGAGTCAGCAACCTGGGGAGCCAACAAGCAGTAAATAAACTGGATTATGAATTGTGCACCCTACGAAACACTCCCACCATCACCAGTCTTTGAAAAAGTTTTTCCAATGATTTAATAAACAAGAGTTACCAAGAAAACTGGTCCGTGAATTGTCTCGATGCAGAGGCCAGCTCCAGGTGGCAACGTCAAATCAGCACATGCTGATACAGACACAATATCCGGAACTTCAATTCTGATAGCCCTTCTGTCAGGACTAAAATCTCCTATTCTGCCCGACAGGCTCCGGGTTACTTGTTTTTGCTCATTTTTGCTGGCCTGCAAAACAGTGGGAAGAAACATTTGAAAAGAGCAAAAAGAAGAAAAACAGAAAGAAATGATTTGTCAGTACAAAATGTGGTAGCACAAAATTGTCTTATTCAGTTAACCATTCCCTTAATCCCTTACCTGTCACATACTTTAAGATTCCAGTTGGAAAACTTTACCAAGTACAACAATCAGACAATTTTTGAAGAAAAACGAATTTTCATTCTATTGTCAAGCAGTTCTATATTCAAGGGACGAATGCCTCATCAACTCATGCGCAAAAGAGAGAACAAGCAAAATCTACCTGTTGAAGTCCTTCGTGATTCAAAACAAACTGTGATCTTTTCCAATCACTATGAGGTGCAACCGGGATCCCAGCAGGTGGTGCCGTCAAATATCCAGCTTTAAGATATGGTAAAGGTAACTGTGAACAATTTAAGGCTGTCAGATTTATAGGAAAAGAGAACGGATCTATAAAAAATATCAGAAAAAGTATACATGGAATCATGTCAAGGACGGCTAGCATTTGAGCTTGATGACTTTAAATTCCACATGAGTTAGGTGAATGTAAATTGAATTCAAATTAACCATAATAAGAGGTGCTCCCAGGGGCTTGACTAAGTCGTTGTCAAGCAGCTTTTCTATGGCTGGCCGCCGACGTTCAAATCTTGGGGGAGGTAGGACTAAAAAACTGATTGGGGCTTTGCCCGCCCCAACTTTTCTTTTTAAGGAAAAATAAATAATAATCATAATAAGGGGAAGATGTCCTATAAAGATTGGAAATTCCAAAAGTAAGTTATCAGCCAGAAAGGGCAAGTATGAAATTCCTTGGAGCTTATCAAGTGCTAAAGCTTAATTCAGAAAAGGCCAACAAAAGACATAAAACTGGAGTAAAATGTATCTGAGGAAAAATTAATTCAATAATAATGACCACAATAATAATGATAATAAGGGGAAAAGGACCTATAAAGATTGGAAAGTTCAAAGGTGAGTTACCAGCCAGATGAATTTCCCAGGAGCTTACCAAGGAAGTGCTAAAGCTTAATACAGAAAAGTCCAACAAAAGGCATAAAACTGGAGTAAAATGCATTTGAAGAAAAAGCAATTAAATAATAGCTACAGACTATAATAATAATAAGGGGAAAAGGTCCTATAAAGATCGGAAATTTCAAAGGTCAAAGGTGAGTTATCAGCCAAAAAGGGCAAGTATGAATTTCCTAGGAGCTTACAAAAGAAGTGCTAAAGCTTAATATAGAAAAGTACAGCAAAAGGCATAAAACTGGGGTAAAATGCATTTGAGAAAAAAGTAATTAAATAATAACTACTGACTATAATAATAATAAGGGGAAGAGGTCCTGTAAAGATTGGAAATTCCAAAGGTGAGTTATCTGCCAGAAAGGGCAAGTATGAAATTCCTTGGAGCTTACCAAGGAAGTGCTAAAGCTTAATACAGGAAAGTCCAACAAAAGACATAAAACTGGAGTAAAACACATTTTAGGAAAAACTAGTTCAATTATACTGACTGTAATAATAATAATAATACGGGGAAGAGGTCCTATGAAGATTGGAAATTTCAAAGGTGAGTTATCAGCCAGAAAGGGCAAGTATGAATTTCCCAGGAGCTTACCAAGGAAGTGCTAAAGCTTAATACAGAAAAGTCCAACAAAAGACATGAGTCAAATGCATTTGAGGAAAAAGTAATTAAATAATAACTGCCGACTATAACAACAACAACAACAACAATAGCAATTAAGGGGGAGATGTCCTACAAAGATTGGAAATTTCAAAGGTGAGTTATCAGCCAGAAAAGGCAAATATGAGTTTCCCAGGAGCTAGCAAGTGCTAAATCTTAATACAGAAAAGTCCAACAAAAGACATAAAACTCAAGTAAAATGAATTTGAGGAGAAAATAATTCAATAATAAATACTGACCATGGAACGCACAAGACGCAATGCACTGCTGTAAACCTGAAAACAAACAAATAAAGCTTATCTACTTGGCCCAAAATGGAAAAAGAGCAAGAAGATAGAAAGGGTTAACTCAGTTAATAATTTCATTGACAATTGTCGCACTATTGCCAAGTTAAGTCCAGCCATATCAAACTTCCTCACTCCATAATACATATTATGAAACAACCCATTAACACTAGAACACAAGTGAGGCCCAATCCATATTAGCAAAACCTATCTAGTCTGAAGAAGTATCAGAAAGAACTGGTTGAGAAACACAAAAAGGCTACTTACTGAGTAACTCGGTTTTAATGCATGAGCAGCTGCAATGTAGATTGCAGATTGGCTGTACAACTCATTAGGTGAAACTTCTCTAGGATTCACTGTTCCTCCAGTTCTTAGCGTGTCCTCTGCTAAACCATACTGCAAAATAGAACATTACAGAATCAGGATTTAGAACTCAATGACATGCACAACAGCACAAGATATGACAATGAATACAATGAACATAGCCAACTATAACAAGTCACTTGAGTATGAACAGATAAGTAAGAAACTGACCAAGACTGTTCCAAGGTTGTAAATTGCTCGATGAAAGTCGAACTGCAGCTGTATTGCTGCACGAAACTGCATTCGATGGTGAGGGAAAGGTATCATAAGAATAGAAGATAGAGGTACAACAAACTATCAGGAAATATCAGATGCAAATTACTTTGCGTCTTGTTCCTAAACAATCATCCAAGCACTCTGATGTCTCCAGATGACTTTTGTACCTTACTAATTGCAGTTCTCACAATTGTTTGCTTTTCTCGCGCAGGAACAATTGCACTGAGTTCCTGAAATTGCACATAAAAAAACAATAATAAAATCAAATCTTGTTTCCCAGGACAACAATATGTAGCCAAAAATTCATAAAAGTTATGAGACTGATGATAACAAAATGTAGTTAAGAAAAAGAAAACACTAAGATAAATGAAGTTTAATAGCAACATCTATGTAACCAGAATTACCTGTAAAGCGAGTCCCCAATTGTTAAGAGCCTGAAATAGATTTCACATGGAGTGAGATCAGACAAAACTAAATGACATTAACAGAAGAAAAGAAGGTAAAGTTGTACATAGTTATTGGAAGTGTGAATAAAGATGGAATCACTACACAACAATTTCTCCAACAATACCTGGGGACTGTTCCAGTTAAGTTGGACAGCTTTCTCATAGTTCTTTGTTGCCTGCAGAATGGATTCAGATAAGCAATTCACTAATTTTAAAGAGCAAGCAAAGAGATATCCAAACAAGGGAATATAATATATTTTCAAATGCATGTGTTTGAGTGGACACCAAGCAGCATTAACTCTTTAATCACAGAGGAACCTACTCTCAATAACAAGCGCAGATCAGAGAGATTGTGTTCTAATTTTACAACACTAATATACTCAAGATATATAATTATATCACCATCAATAGTCAGCTTGACAAAAGAAATGCTCAAATTCCAGTTCAGAGCCCATTTCTCAAAACATGATAATGAAGCAAAAGAAAATCCAAATGACCATAATAGTTAATACTGAAAGAATATAATGAAACCTGCTTCCACAATTCTTCAGCCTCCTTCGTACGACCACGCATTTTGGCTCGATCAGAGATCGCTATGGCCCAATTATAGAAAGCCTGTGAAGAAACAATAAGAGAGTTATCAGAAGAGCAAGAGCTAGATTATCAGGAATAGATTACAATCTGACCAATACAGATGCAAGCACATAGTTGGACACACCAATAAAAGCAATAAATTTCCAACGTGACCATCTAAGCACCATAGAGGTGCAGAAACCACGAGGAACATATCATAGAATTGATAATAGATATGAGCATGCCTTTCACAAGTGAGTAGTTTCTGATCCTATATTGAAGTTTTATTAGCAGGATATTCGTAACAGCTTAAAATAGCAAAAGTGAGACCTCAAAAGTTTTGAAGTAGCCTGTAGCCACAGACTAAATTTATAAATGTATTCATGAGTCAGGCATAATAACTCGTGGCAAAATCTTAAGCATTGCATGCCAATCATTCCCTTATGTGGCTTTTCCTTTGTAGACAGTTATTGTCCTTGATCTTGAAGTAGCTATGGCATTAAATATCTCTGATACAACAGAAAACCAACAAGATTATCTAGGAAATAAAATTGAGCAATACATACATCATGTAGTGTAGGACACAGGCGCGTAGCTTCATCATACTTTTTACAAGCCTCCTCAAGCAAAGCATCTTTAGAAGGTGAAGTAGAATCTGAACCAACATTGTCTGCACTTTCCTGCAAGCCAAATAACAATCGTGCATTATGCCTAAAGTGGCAGAGTATACAAGCTGAATCTGTGATAATGCTGAGAGATTATAATACACACTACAGAATACCGCTGGAAGGATAAATTTAAAAAAAAAAAAAAAGAAGAATCAAATCTAGTTTTTTGCGTGCCACATAAATCCCATTTCATCACATATACAGCAGTTAGTCGAATGAATGCCATTTGATCTCACATTACAAACATTCTTCAGCTCGGAAGAATTCAAATAGGAGGAAGAAAACTTGAATCAACCTATCCCATCAAAATTCAATTCTCTCACCATGTTTGCTCCAAACAGTGGGGAAGCCACATAGCTGCCCCCGCTTGTCCTAAAATTTTCCTCAGAAAACCATTTTTAAATTTCAACTAAAAGCTTTTATTTTCCCCCAGTAAAATTTTTGATTTGGCCCCATCGGCTTTGAATAATATACAGAAAAAGCAGGCTCAAAATTATATTTTCATCATCAAAATCACATGTTAAATCTTATATTATTCTAGAAAAATCAAAATTTTTAAGTAAATTAATTTGCACATGATGATTTTGAAGTGTAGCCAGACCACTGAATCCAAACACTTTAAAGTTATATCATGTTCATATGTATCCTGATGATGAGTTTGATAACAAAAAGGGCCATCTGGTTGACTTTTAAAGAGAGCGTGAATGAATAATAAATTTTTGTGTTGTATAAGAGAAGCAATTCAGAAAAAATCTGACCTGAAGAACCAGTGCCCAATTGTATAGTGCGTCATAATCTTCTGGGTTTCTCTCTATTGCATTAGCATACCTACAAAATTAGAGTAGACAATATAGTTTTGAACAATCAGGATCCTACAACAACAAAAAATTGAAGCCCGCCCCATATGTGTGTGTGTGTATGAAGCTGCAACTCCAGTTATTTCATTTTCTTTTTTCTTTTTTTAAATGGAGGGGAAGACAAAAGTTAAGATTTCTCCATTAGCAGCCAAGTTACTAACAGAAGTCGAGGGAGTGAGATGAAAGTACCTCTTGGCAGCAAATGTGAGAATCCGCTGGCGAGATCGACCCTCCTCATCAACACCAGTGACACTGTTAATCAATTCCATTGCAGCATTGTTCTGCTCCGCCAGCTGATGCGGCGTATTTCCTTGACTGAAACTATTCAAAACCACAGGGGAATGAATTCTTAAGATTTACTAATAATAACTACACTCATAACATGTAATAACGCTCAGCAATGTGCATTCTTTCAGTATCTACGACATCCAATGTACCGAGGTAGCAAATTCAAATTTTCATATAGACACTTTGGGACTCATATTCACTGCAGAATCTACAAATTCTAGTCCGCACAATCAAGAGCTATTACGTTAGCCAGACCACTGCTAGTTGGATTAGTGCAAAAAGAACTAACAAAAGTTTCAAGATAAAAGCTTTCAGAATTAAGTAATTTGTATAGCATGAAAAATCACGAATTGCACGATATTCCAAGGGATGTGAGCACAATAATCAAGCTTTCAGGAGAATCAAATCAGAAACACGGACCTGGCGTCAGTGACGCTATCTTCACCTTCGCTTTTTAATTCAGTGAGCAACTCTCTCATCGTGAATGTTCGGTTGCCTTCATCTTTACGCAGCGCTGGGTTTAGCGTTTGTTCGGTCGACGGAGGCTGCTTTTCTGTTTGTTCGGTCGAAGGATGCTGCTTTTCCGTTTGTTCGGTCGACGGAGGAGGCTGGATCAAGGTCTCTTTAGTCTCCTCTACCTTTGGATCTGCAGCTGGTTCGGGTTTTGGCTCGTCAGTTGATGCGACGCCGTTTTGAAACTGAGGTTCCTCCACAGCTGCAGACATTGGGAAAGATCGGAAGTTGAGTGCAGATGGAAATTGAAAGAATGGAAGAGAGCTGCTCGGAGAAAATACCAGCAATTCCGATGAAAATTTGGAGATGAAGGAATGGGACGTTCCGTTGTCGAAATTACTTTCACTCCCTCGCTGCACACGTGGAAATCGTATGCCATACACGTCATCAGCGGAGCGTAAAATTGTAAATCCTGCGCCTGCCTCATCAGTACAAATTAGACTGAGTTAAGAATCTCCTCTATTGATTTGATTTGTGGGTGAAACGGACATTTCTCTGATTCGTAAATAAAATTATATAAATAAATAAATGTCGATTTGATTGTTTCAAGTAGAAATTATTTACTGCCCCCAAAACCAAAAAAATAAAAAAATAAAAAAAAAATGTTCAGTGTTAATTTTTAAAAGAACTGATGGAGTGTTTTCCTCTTTTCCTTCCGTTTTTCCGGACAACATAACATCTGTTCAACAAAAATAAAGACTGACATCTTGCCGAATGACGTTAACATATAACGAGAAACAGTGTGCATGGAAACATTGCCGAATGAAACGCAACAATTAAGCGAACAACACGAACAACATAAAATCACTACTAATTTTGCAGAAATGCCACTGTCACTCGAATGAACCATGAGCGCGGGCAGTACATCATAAATCCATACATAATTTAATGGGTACAGGAATTGCCTATCAGATGCTTGTTTTCAAGCAGAGTGTAAAGTGACCGGAATATCCCTTAGTTTAGAAAGGGATCACCGGATGTTCAACAACACCAAATAATCGAAAAGAAGAATCATTGAAGAGCAATGACAAAGGCATTCCTTAAATCTTGTCATGCAAAGTGACAACCAAATCGTGGGCATCATCTAAAAGCTTCCAAACATCAAGATGTCCAGCCATGCTGTTGCATTCCCTCATGATCTCATCCATGCTACTATATTTCTCTATGATCAATTTCCTCCTTTGCAGTACACAGGCTGCAATTGCATAAAGCAATAGGTCATCGGTAGGAGGGGCTCTTAGCCTCATCCTTCCCCAGGCCGATTTAGCAATTCCAGCACGAATTGCTGCTTGGTCTGTCCATATCACCTCCCAGAGGCAAAGTGTCTGCTCAAAAGTTAGCTCCCTCCTAAAAAGAACCACCACCATTCTGTACACAAAGAAACAATCTTCTGCTTGAAGCTGTTCCAGGTGCCTGTAGAGATGATTATCCTTGCACTTGATTATCTTGGAAACAATACTCAACTGCCTTCTTATTCCCACTTCATCCAGCCTGAAATTATGCCGAGCTTTTTTCATGAAACCAGCAAAACACCAGAAGGCTTCATGGTCTTCCTCCATCACCGAGGCAATTGGAGAGAGTAGATCACTCATCCCTTGGCAATAACCAATCTCAGGATCATATAATGCGTAGGCCTCCAGTATAGCAACCAGGCGAGCAGCATGATAAATCCTGCTAGGCTCCAAATGATCATAATCCTTCAAGCCGACAATCTGAGCTGAACGCTGTGCTTTCATTTCTGACACTGCAGCCTGAGACGGTGAGTAAATCGTCCATTCCGAATTTGCTCTCACAGCATCAAGGCGAATGATTCTCTGCCATGTGGCAAAATCTTCATCTGTATAGAATTTGGAATTGCCGTCTGCCTTTGAGAGGGATGAACTTTCCTTGGGATTCTCATGTCGAGCTTCGGCTCCTTCAGCAGAAAGCAGAGGAATGTTTTCCAGGTCTTCAGAAGAGTCAGAATCGGTTGACTCAGTGTCACCAGCAGAGGCATCTTCACAGGTAAGTACACTCTTATCACGTTCATCTTCTCCTTCCAATAATCCAGAACACTCGGGGCTTTGGTCATAGACAGGGCGGTCTAGGTCCTCAGCTACTGGACTTCCTCCCTCAGACGATACAGACCTCCTAGAACTGGCCTCATCTTCCAAACCTGGAGAATCAAACACTTGACTCAAATCCCCACTGTCCTCGTTGCTGCTCTTCCCTGTGGTTTCCTTCAATTTAGAGCTCTTCTCATAGCGGTGAATTATTTTACGACATTCTTTCCTCAAGTTCTCATATTCTTTTCTGTATAATACACAATTAAAAAATGATAAATAACTCGGGTTAAGGAACAATGGGCAAATGAAAGTTTAAGGTAAGAAAGAAGAAAATAAAAATAGAAGGGCAGAGGCAAGAGAATCAAGAGATGGAAAGCAACAAACCTAAGTAGTAAAAGGAAAGTTAACTAAATCACAATACCTTTTCTCAGCTTTTACGGAATCCCTTTCTTCCTTGGAACTTTTCAAGTCATATCTGTTAAAAGAGAGCACAGTATTAGGATATAGAAGTACTTATACACCCAGGGAACTAGCAAACAGCTGCAATGCACAAAAAAAAGTGTCCTCAAATAAGCAAGTTTAATTATATACCACAAGTCCATTTTCCATCCAAAAACAAAATAAGACCACATGCAGCAGCCATAATTCTGGCAGGTGTATTTCATTTACATCCAACTGGAAAACAACAAGGACTTGACCTAAAAGGCAATACCACATTAAGAATCACTCCCTAGTAAAATCATGAAAAGGGATCAATAAATAGCATGAAATATTCATTTGCTTTGCTTTTCTCCTAATCATCCTCTCAAAATGCAGACAACCAGGCAGGCAACAGATATCTCAAAAAGAAGCAAGAGTATTACAATAACACAGAATACAGATCCTAAATATAAAAATAAATAAAATATTAAATACAGTTAAAAAAATAAAATAAGAAAAATCAAAACCTTTGCTTCTAACTAAAAACATAAATAATTATTAACAAAAATCCTATAAAAAAAAAAGTATAATGCAAGAGATTACAAATGGATAATGCTAAATTTCCTCCCCTTTTTCCTCAACTGATAATGACTTGTTCAATAAAAGAAGATACTTGCTCAGATGTCCTTACCAAGCGACCAAAATGGGGCTACGCATAAGTATTATAAAGCACCTATATGATGATAGAAGTGGACAAGCAGAGAAGACAGTAGCATCATAGGAAACATCAGTAAGGGGGAACAAGAATAGGAAAAGGATGGAATTGTTAACATATTAATAAGCTGGAATCAAGAGAGGAGAAGCACATCAAAAACATCCTAGATGACCATGGTAACCAAAGGTTATTACTTTAAAGAAAATAAGAGTTCCAAGAGAAGATAATGTTTCAATGATAATAATATACACGTTCATAGGGATGGCAACGGCACGAGGTGGAGGTGAGGACGCCTCCTCAATTCCCCACCACATCCCCCAATAACTTTAGTTGGATGGGGATGGAGAATCCAAACGTGCGAACTAGATTACCCATCCCCACCTCATTCCCCCATTTACATATTTTATAATAGATTTATATATATAATTTTGGTGAAATAAAAATTGAAATGACTCAAATAAAACCATCACCATACATTTTATAAAATTTAAATTATTGAAAATAGAATATTATCTCCAACATATTGGAAAAATACCCTGAATCACATAAAAATATAAAATATATGAATAAATAATAACCAAAAAATATTAATATTTATTTATACAGGCAGTATGAAACCAAACCCCACCCATTTAGGATTTGGGGATTATTTTCCCCCCATTCCTAGAAACTCATCATAATTTACCCCATTTGGGGTAGGGCAAGTGGAGCCCCAAACCCGCGGAGGATTTTGCTATTCTTACGCATTCATGAATAATCATTGAAAAAGATGCACAGACTTCAGTACAAATGAAGATTCTTACACTCCAAGAAGGAATGGCCAAACCTCTGCCCTGATACTTGGATCAACTCCCTGCAACGGAAAAATGAAGAATGAATACTCACAACACAAAACAAAGGTTAAGAAAGAAACACGACTCCATCTAAAATTGAGAAGAATGATAAAGTCGACATCTCTGTCTGAAGAAAGCCGTAATAACATACCCCGCTACGGACTTTCTTTAGAAACTTGACACCCCCTTCACTGAGCTTTCCATCTGGTGTAAAAAAGGTTTTCCATTGCTTGGGTAGAAGCGCATGTTTTCTTCTCCGACGGGACCAAGGAGATTTAAGACTACCTCTGGAAAGAAGAAACAAAAAATAAAAATAAATGTTTTCATCAAGGAAAAGCAAATAACAATCATTAATGGAGAAATAAATGCATATGAATAGATGGAAACCCCAACCAACAACAAACATAGCTATAAACTTGTGTAGATTTGGATAAGTACACAGACAAAAACAGAACTTCTAACTTTGCACACTTCTATACTCACCCCATCAAAACTAATAATACCCTTGAACACAAAGGAGAATAGTAAAGATGAACAACAGATTAGCTTCTAAACACCACCGTCGAGGGCTAACGTATGGGCACAAGAATGAATCAAATCACAACTTCCACATGAAGTGAAAGACTCCTAGTCATTTGGATATGTACAGACACCATCATATAATCGCTAAGGAAACAACAACCAAGTGCTACTCGGATAATGTGGCCTCTTAATTTAGAAACAGTATCAAGCAGGATCAGCAATCTAATAAATGAAGCAGATTCTGAACCTCTCAGAGACAAAAAGAGGGACAGCAAACTCCTATGAACAAAAACAAAAGAGTTCATGACCACTGATGTAAGTCGAGTAATTTCAGATCAGATCTAAGAACCGAATCTCAACACTCTAAAAGAAGAAAAAAAAATGACTGTTTTTTTTTTTCTTTAACAGAGAATCAAAAAAGGAAAGTAGGAATCAACAAATATTTCATGAAAGGAGAAGTAGACAGAAAGGGAAACTCACCGATCAGAGTAAACTGGTGAGGATGATGATGATGAGGAAGCAACAACTAATAAAACCGATCGCAAATGAATCCACGACGACGATGACGGAGAGGAGGAATTTGACGATGACGGGGAAGAAGAAGAAGACGTGTGACTCCTTCGTAAGGCTCTCATTAACGGTTTATGTTCCGTTAACATTGTTCCGTTAACATTTACTACCTATTCTAATATATAATCTCTGGATTCGTTTTTGAAATTTTTAATTTTTTTTTATATTTAATTCGATGATTTTTATTTGTTTGTTTATTCTGATTCTTTTTTTTCCCCCTCTTTTACCTATGAGAGTATAAGACGGTGGCGGCCAAGGCAAGGCCGGCCATGGCCGTCACGGCGATAGCTAATCCGACATTGGTAGTGAGCACAGCAGGATACCAGAAACCTACTCCTCCTCCTCCTCCGCCGCCGCCGCCGCTAGCTTCGGCGAACACAATCCATTTTCCGCCGCTTCCGGTGGTCAAAATGAGCATCAACAGTGAAATTACGGATGGGTCGTGATGGTTGATGCGTAATATGGCCAACACCATCACCAAACTGTGTCCGCCCTACCTTTACTTTTTTAGAGCCTCGCCTTTACTCTCTTTCCATGAAAGCATTATGCAAGCAACCAAAATTATTATTATTTTATTTTCATATCTCTATTTTGTTTTTTGCAAATCTCTCCTCTCTCTTTCTTTCGGTCTTGTATCCGTCCGATGTGAGTTTGATAGTAAGAAAAAAATAAAAAGTAGATCGGGAAGATTTAGACCGCGCTGACTTGGGCCTTTTGTTCAGCCCATTTTGGGTTTATTTTTAACAAACTTAAGTTTTTACCGGGCCCATCTGTCTATAATTTCGAGTTGTATAAGTACTAGGTAACAATATGGGGAGCTAGATGTGTCTGTCAGACTGTCACATTGTATTATATTATATTAGAATATATTGTATTAAGTTATAAAGTAATATAATGTTTGGTATATTATAGATCATATTATATATAATATTATTTTGTAATATATTTTATATTAATGTTAAAATTAAATTAGTATTATTTTAATTTATTAATATTTTAGCTTTATATTATATTTTTAAAATTAATTATTAAAAAAATATTTTTTATATATTAATTTTTATAGCATAAAATAATTTAATAATTTACTATTATTATATAATATAGTTATAATATATATATGGTAAATATAATAAAATAAAAATAATATTAAATCTTCAATTTAATTATAAATTGATTTGTATTTATTAATGTCTAATATAATTATTTAATTTAAATTTATTTTCAACTTAAATATTTAGTAGATAATAAATGATTAAATAATTAAAATACATTTTACATATTTAAAATAAAATAATGTATCATCATTTATTTATTAAATATTTAGTTTTATTAATATTTTATATTATTATTATTATTAAACTTTATTTTATTTTAATATGAATATAAATCAATATTTAATGAATTTAAAATTTATTATAAATTATTTAACAAAAACGTAGAATGACTAAATTTAAAATATAAACAATGTTTTAATGCAATACAGTCTAAACCCTACTCTCTGGTAGGTTTATTTTTATACTAATTTCATTATATTGACCACCTTTTTAATATAGTAAATGCAATTAAAAATTATCGCTAAAACATGAATTTATGTAAAAATAAATTATAATACGAACTACGAAATACATTATAATACGAACTACGAAATGACAACAAATATAATGTTAGTCGTGCAGTACCGTAGTTATTATCTTGTGTGTTAGTTTAATGAATGAATTTATGAAAACGGTGCAAGTTGAGATCGCGCATGTTAAACATATAAAGGCAATATTTAAAGTCCAATTGATATGTTTTCAACTTCACTGATATGACTAAACTTTTAAGGTATCTAACTCTCTATCTATTCATTGCTTCTTCTCTTAGAATATTTACTTATGCTTGTTTGGTCATTTGGTCCTTTCGATAGTGCCCAACGAAGCACATGCATTCACTCCAAAAGAGAAAACTGAAAGGGAAACAAAAGTCAAAAGACAAGTTGGTTTTAATTTTAATTAGCGGAATGAAAGTGGATTAGATCACATTTAGATCACATGGCGCACAAATAGTTCTTAAATTTTAAAGAAATAGTGGGCAGGGGGCCATGGGGGAGGCAAAACGCTCATTTATGCCGGACCACATGCATAATGCATTTTTGCTAGCTTTCCCCTGCACTGCAATCTAAAAGCAGTCACATGAACTATGCGAATACAATTTAATTGTTATCTTTATATTTCATATTAGCTGGAAGATATCTCTCTATAATTTATTATTATTTTTAAATTTAAAGGGGAAAAAAAGAAGAGAAAAACATTAATTTCAATAGAATCAACAAAGTGTTGGCTCCACTATGAAGTCCTCTTAAATGGCTTGATTGGGTTTGCTTCTCAGTTCGAGTCGCAGGAAAGTCGCCTTTGTTGGGAGAATATATATCTCCTGGTTCGAGTGAAAACTTCTAATTTTGAGTTGTGGTACGATCTTAAAAGTATCTTTCACAGTTGTGGCCCTTCCCGAAATGTGGTTAAGACCAAAAAAATAAATCAACTGTTTCATTTTTTTCTTTTTCTTGTTATTCGAAGGGCCCGCTAATAGTTATGCTGGACCCACAAAAGATCGATCATGATATTGATTCACGATGTTGTTGAGAAAAAACTGGGATTTTGACATCGAAAAATTAAAATCAATGAGTAGATATATAAATTAGGAAAAAGCCAAAAAAAATGGGATTGTCCCACCAGTTGTTATTTGGCAGAACAATAAATTTTATTAACATTTTAATATTAAATTTGATAGTCTTATTATGAGACACATTTTGCATTCTGAACTAACGGTACCGTTTCTCACAAGTTTTTCTCCTAAATTAGATCATTAAAGTGGTATATTCTAATTTTACAAATTCACTCTCTTATTTACATGATAAAGATTGAAGAAAAAAAAAAAAGATAAAACGGAAGTAGGTGTGTTTGTGAAGTGTTAAGCGAAATGGGATCTAACTATCCTTTCTGACTGCAGACCCTAAAGATTAGGCCTTAATTTGGCCTTCATCCTAGGTGTAATATCCCACATAATGAGTAAGTGAGTTCTTAGACAAATTTATAAGTCATGCACTCTCCTAACTAAGTAGACAAGTTATGGATTGCAAAGTCCAATAACAAAACTACATCAAGATTTTCGACCAAGTGAATGGATAAATACGTTTACGATATGATTTCGTTATATTCTATTTCCAATAACCCTTACAAGGATGAGAGATCCTTAGGGGGGGGGGGGAAGCATGTAATATCATATATTACTAGCAAGTGAGTTTTTTAATTGGTTTATTAATCATAGACTCTCTTAACTAAGTTGATATATTTTGGCGATTCTTGGGGGTGGTAAGGGAGGTAAAAACTGTATTTGGGTTTGCCCACCCCTCCTTAACTTTTAAAGAAAAAAAAAAGTAGATATATTTTGGCTTGCAAAGCCAATAATAAAACTGTGACAGACTATGTTCCGAAAGCGAGCAATATCTACTTGGTTGTTGGGCCCAGGGTATTACACTAGGGGCGATGGGATCTAACTTTTTGATTATGTCTTGAACTTTCATCTAGAGCTAGGAAAATAGGTTATCATGTCATGTTCGTATCGTTCTAGCTTCATGTCATGTCAATTTTAGATTGACCCAAACATGACTCATTTAATAATCATGTTAAAATATTAAGACCTTAACATGACAAATAAAATAAACTGGTTAGCTAATAACATGTGTAATGTCTATATATCTAATAAGATTTACATCAAATATTTGCACTCCATTATTGATATTATAAAATATACATATCTATTAAAATATTACATATTTACCCTATTGAAGTTCTAATTATACATATATAGATAATATTAAATATTGATATGATATATATATGTCTAATTAATATTTTATACATTTACATTATTAAAGATTTAAATCTATGTAAAATTTTTATAAATGACACACCATGTATATATTCATCATTTTCCCAAAAAAAAGAAAAAAAAAGAATTATGTTCAATATTTGAGTTTTGATGACAATAACTTATAAATTTATTTACAATAAAAAAATGTAATCATGTCATTAAACGAGTAAATGAGTCAAGAATTTTAACCATAACTGTCATCATAGACTCAATCTATTTAATAATTATGTCAAATTCGAAAACTCATATACATTTATTAGTGTTGTATTCGTGTCAGGTAATTAAGTCGTGTCAAATTTTGTCACTTTGCTTTCATCTTTCAATTAGAGTAATGCTTTTCACACACCTTTAAAACCCTTATTAAACTTCATTCTTATGATTGTAGTTCTTTTGCTACTAGAATTTACATTAAGCAATTATTAATGTAACTAAGTTAAAATCCTTACACCTATAAATTATCTCTCCTTTCATCATTAAATCCTAATTTAGGATGTGAGTTCCAAATAATTTTGAATCAATGAAGAAATACATTTCTTAATAATAAATTTTTTAGTATAAAAAAATATGTTTAAATTTGATTAACTCTCTTATAATATTTTGTCCTTTTTCGTAAGTGTAATAGAAGTAAGTATTATAAATATAACAATGGGGTTTCGTACTAGTTTCAAAAGGGTGTTAGGAACTTAACTTTATTTAATTATTTATTATTCGAATAAGAGTAGCATCTGTATCCTTAATTGAATGATATTTACATTAAAGTGCAATTGTCAGATTGAAACTCTTCGTGCGCACATCGTCACAAAATCTGCAATCTTCCTAGGAATTTGTTGTTTTTGGAGCGCTCTGCACATAGTGCACTTTGATCATCAGGATAAATTTTAGCACGTAATTACTTCAGTCCCTCTTACAATTAATTTTGAAAAATAAAAATTGAGTAACTTTTAAATTTTGATTTTGATGATCAATTTTATCCTTTAATGCAATTTCATAATTATCCTTAAAATTATTACCTAAACTCAAAATTATTTTTATTCAAATTAGAAATAAAATCAATGTTTTAATAAATTTTTATTATAATTTATCAATATAAATTTATTCACATCAATTTGTTGGTCGAAGTATTATTACATTTGTTTTGCTATATTATAAATTTAATTATCAATTGTTTTAAGATTAAAAAATATTATAATTTTTTTAGTAAAAATTATTATAATACACAATTAAAAATATTATATGTACATATTTTAATGCATATAAGTAAATTTTATACTATATTATGTACATTTTAGTCATTTATTTTCTCTTAGCAGTTTAATAATAAAATTTACCAAACATCTATAACTGTTTTTAAAACTCATAGTACTTTTGAAAACAAAATTTATCAAACACTAAACTGATTATTTTCACAGTTGATTATTTCTACAGCACAACATTATTTTAAAAGTTAAAGTTTTCTCAAACTGACCCTAACAGTAGTCAAGAGGCTGATGTAAAGAAAATGGTATAATTGATTAATTGTTTATACTTTTCTTTACTTTAAAATGTAAAGAGTAATGTGGATTTTTTAAATGAGTTTTCTGAAATATGGTGAATATACACAAATTGTGGGTGAAAAATAGAAATATCATGGTCCTTAATTAAAGGGTTAATTCCAGATTATCCCCTAGTAAAATCAATATCTTCAAAATATAAACTCCAAACTATTGTAAACTTCAATTCCTATTATATGATTTTACAATAAATGAAAATCTCTTATTTTTATTAAAGTAAGGGACAAAATAAAAGATATAAAAACAAACACTTTAATATAGTGCATTTTGTCGTTAGTGTATTTTTTTTCTTTTAAAGATTGTCCATGAATTCCCCTATTTTAAAATTACACATGTATATATATACACGGCTTGCTAAAAGATTAAAAAAATACAGTTTAATGCGGTGAAATATATCATATAGTATATTGAAATATGTGTTTTTTTTTCGTTTAACTTGTCTCTTATTTTAATAAGATAATAGGTCCTTTACTAGCTAATTATTCTATGTAGAATAATTCTCCAATAAGAACATTAATAATTGAAGATGTCACTAAAATATAAAAAAGATACAAATTTTAATATATTAAAGATATTTTTTAATGTTTTAAAATTTATTTATTTTTAATATTTTAATTACGTACTCACTTACTAAAAAGAATATGTCGTGATATGTAGACGATGATACGATGAATAATTTTCTTGCTTCCTTGATTATATTTCGTCCGTCTAATTTCTTCACCATCCATCTTATCCAAGTCCAAAAGCTTTACATTTGCACTATCCAAGCATAATATAACCAACCAAACCAAACAAACAAACAAACCAAGCATAATCCCTCTTTAATCTTTATTGGTAAACGAATTTTAGGTGAACGTAACGCCGGCGGTGCAAGCAATTAATTAGTTGAACCACCCCGTTGAAAAATATAATTCAGCTCAACGTACAGCCAACAACTTGAATATATGAAAATCCTTGTTTGATCTTCATGCGTATATATTTGAACCTCCTTCCATATCGAATTCTCCATTAATCCTCATCACATCAGTACTAATATAAAATATACAAAATGTCCAGCATCAAAGCAAGGGAAGATGAGCGTGCCGGCGCAGAGATTGTGTATGGCGCTGAAGAGTGCTATCGCCATTCTATTGAGCTTCTTGAAGAGCTAGGGTTTCCAAAAGGGGTGCTTCCTTTGCAAGATCTTGAAGAGTGTGGAAGAGTCAGAGAAACTGGGTTTGTTTGGATGAAGCAAAGAGCCCCATATGAGCATTTCTTTGAGGGGACTAATACTCGAGTGAGTTATGCAGCGGAAGTGACTGCTTATGTAGAGAAGTTCAAGATGAAGAAAATGACTGGCGTTAAAAGCAAACAAATGTTTCTGTGGGTGCCAATTTCTGAGATGAGCATTGAAGATGCGTCGAGTAATAAGATCCATTTCAAGACTCCGATGGGAATTGGCAAGTCTTTTCCGATCACGGCTTTCATGACCGATGAAGAGAAACACAAGTACTTGGACATGAAAGCCAACGAATGAATCATTTGAAAACTTGCTGCATCTCTAATTGGCTCGGTGGGCGGGCATATATATATATATATACATGCACACTTTTAATTGATTATCCACTTTAATTATCTAATAAGGTTACAGCATAGAGTTTCTCGTTCATATATATAGCATGCTTAATTTGATTTCGTCATATTCAGAAAAGAGTTAACTAATATTTGATAAAATCAATATGGTCCTCGTAATCATCATTCTACCCATATGTTCCTGTTAATCGAAATTTGATGTAGGATTAATTAATTTTTATAAAATTTCATCTTCAATCAGTTTTATCAGGCTAATTTAATCCAATCCTTGAACACAAACATACTAGTATTACTAGTTAATTTATTTGGTAATAAAATTCTCTAATTGTGATGTTACAACAGTCGTGTTGGCTTCAATCGGGGGAAAAAAAAAAGAGAAAAAAGGAAGCTAGCAATCTAAATGACACGGTAATTAACAAAAAATAATAATAATAAGTATAACCATCATTACTAGACATATTTTAAGTGGAGTTCAAATCCTCTCGTGATTTGAATATTACCTGAGTTTTGTGAGACCTATTGGCATGTGGCATTTATTAAACTTTGTGGCCATGGTCTCTTTTCTTGTCTTTTAATTGTTTTGTGAGCGGTCAGCCTCTAAAGGATGCATTTTGTTCACTTGTTTCCCTTTTCTCTTCGCTAATAACCAACCACTAAAAACGTCCAAACAGCAGCCAAATGTCTAATTCACTTTTTTTTTAAAACAAAGCTTTGTGCCTACTGTCACGGCCGGCTTGTTCCCTCACTGTGCGGCGCGGCCTTAGGCGCCAAATTTTATTTTTTTGGCCTTAAGTCAGCCTTGCACACTCAAATTCATTGCTGGATTCGAAAGTCGGAAAGTGTATTTATTCAAACCCGCTCAAGATGGGAGGAAAAAACTCGTATTACTCGAAAAAAACGTACGATGCCTATGTGCTGGATTTTATATGTTGCTTGTTATGCCTTGACCAAATGAAACTCCTTCTATATATATGTTGTGTTTACTCGCTGGAGTGGGAGTGAGGAGTGTGGATTCTTCCCACTCATTTTTGGAGTGGAGAGTGGGAGTGGGAATCTACTCCCACCTCTCCCATTTCTACCATTTTTTATTTTATTTTATGTTTTATAATTAATAAAATAAAATAAATAATATTATATTTATTTGAATAATAATATTATATTTATTTAAATAATAATATTATATTTAACTAAATAATAATTTACATTGATTCTAAGTTAAAATTATTTTAAAATAATATTATTATATTAATAGAGAATTAATAAATATAATATTATTATATTTATTTAAAAAATAATAGTACTATATTTATTTAATATTAATAATAATAAATACTTTATTCTAAGAAAATATTAATTTTGTACTAAATAATATTATATTATTATTTTATATAATAATAAATTTAATATAATTATATTAAATAAAATAAAATAACATTTCATTTTATATTAAAATTACAATTAATAATTTATTGTTCATAATTAAGAATATTAATAATTATAATAAATTTACAAATATAATAAAATAAATATTATTCATTAAATATATTTTTTATTAGTTTTGTAATTAAAAATTATAATTTTTTAAATAAGAATAAAATTGTAATTTAAAACTATTTACTCCCAATTCAAGATAAAGTAAACACATAAATTGGATTCTGATCTCCATTCCATGCTTCCATTCCAGTGTAAGTAAATAACCTATTCCCACTCCCACTCCACACTCCCAATCCTAGGATTCCCACTCTTCAAAATTTCCAATCCAATCCAAAAAATAAACGCTATCATAGAGTATAATAGAGTATAAGGGAGTGGTCTCAATGCTCAACCACCTCAATAAATGTAAGAAAAATATCTATGAGCACTACATGAGTCTAGAATCATCCATGGGCCAGGCCATGTTGCTTGGGTCGTTACACTACTGAGCCTTCTTCTCTAGTATTCAACTTAGTCCACCCGAACTCCAAGGCATAATTTTCTTGTTTCTTCAGCGATGTTGAGACGTAAAAGATTAATAAATTAAGAGAAGTAATTTTTAAATAATAAAAGTATTACTAAAATTTAAATATATGAAATTTAGGTTTTAGGTTATTTATACAGTAACCTTAAATATCGTGTATTCATTAAAACATATTAATTTAAAATATTATTTTATAATAAAATACTCGTAATCTAAATACAAACAACAAAATAAATGACATTAAAGTCTGATATCTTAAAAAAAAATTCTAAAAACAATAAAAAAAAAAACTTAAAATTGTAAAGTGACCAAGAAATAGACGAAATTTTCAGTTCGATCGCGGGCAAAACTCCATTACTGGTATCAAATAATATATTTTACACTTAAAACGAATATCTAAAGTGTAAGTTATGACCTCTGGAATATATGCTACCAACCTACAGTGATCTCTATTGAATCCAGCACCAAATTTCGATTTCAAAAATGCAAAAGTAATTAGAGTGAAAAGCCTGAGCAAAATAATTGATTTGTTGCCCCGCCACGGTCGCTTGCAACGTGTTGAGCTGGCTGGAGGCTTTAATTTACATTTGATAAGTGAATTTTCTGTTTTTTGTTTTTGTTTTTTAAGAAAAGAAGATAAGTGAAGTAAGGCTTCTAAACAAAACACACACCATTTTAGAGCTGCACAAAATAACTTAACAAATAAATAGATCTTAACCATACATTCTAATAAGTAATATATGTTAGTAATAGACCTGAAAGAACTCAGATAATGATCAAATTATAAGAGAATCTGAATTTATGCATGCCAACCCTCCCAACCCTAACTCTGAAAAGTCAAAATTGCTGTCACTTTTAATATGTTAATAATATAACCCAAAAAATAAAAAATAAAAGAGTTGTCGTTTGAAATCTAATCCAAAGCAAACTCAAGCACATAGAGTGTTAAGGAATATGATGAATCGGAGGAGTCAGCTAACATGTCCACGACAGCTCAAACGGGTCTTAAGTGAGCTCCTATAGATACTAAGGCCTGTAATTAGTTAACGAGTTGTCAAAGTGAAAATCAATTTCTCTGATATTTCTCTTTACTCTTCCTCACTTTCTTTTATTTTCTCTCCATCCAAACGATCGATACAATTCTCATAACTTTTCATCGAGCTACCAAGCAGCACATGGTCTATTGACTCTTCGACATCCATATATACCCATGTAAATTGATGATGATCAGCATAGAAAGAGTCATTCTATCTATCGAAAAGCATCAATTAATGCTCTCGATTTTTGATAAATTTCACTCATTTCTCGCTGTCCATTTGATAAATTTGGACTCTATCATTTGATTTTGAAACTTCAGTTTGTTCAATAAATGTCTAAAAAATTTACAACTTACAAAAAAGATTACATTACTTAATAATTTAGTATAACACATCAATGAATTCATATTTTTATCAACATTACTTAATATTTTTACTTTTTTACATTTCTTATTTTAATATTCAATTGTTATTATATATTTTGTATTCTTTGAGTTAAAAATTTCATCCTAGCTAAAGTGTGAATATTAGAATATATAATGAAAGAAACCTAAGAATACATTCTTAAAGGATTGCACCGCCCATAATGACTATTTTCTTTCAAACTATATTTTTAAAAAACTACTTCAAAATTATGATATTTTTCACCAATATCTTGTTCATAGATAATTCACTATATAAACGTATATTTTACATATTCCCAAAGGACCATACAAATATTATGAGTTCATGTATATGTCGTGTGAGACTATATACAAATGTCCTTCTCCATATCTCCCGGAAGGAGTTACAATATGAATATATAAACAAGGCATAATTGTTTTTTGAAAAAAAAAATTGGGGGAAAAATATAACAATCAAAAGTGTTTGAGTAAATGAGGTCATTAAAAAAAATTGTTTGCTTTTGGTTTGAACAGTTTCTTATCTTCATTGGCTCGTTGCTTTATTTTCAATTGTTTAGACTTTTACTGATAGATTTTCACATGCTTAATTTATATTAGATAAATTTCAAGAATAGTTTGATATAATAAAATATTGAAATTTGTTGTAAGTAGTGTATATATATGTACTTTATCCTTTTAATTGATCCGGATGTTTTTATTGAATTCTTGATGAATGATTCTTTTATGATTATCTTAAATTACTAAAGCCTAACTAATATTCACATGTTTGAATCATGAATAGTCCTAAAATATTTTGAGGAAAAAATCAATCTTTGAAGGATTGTAAAGGATTATGATTTTCTTTTATGATTATCTCCTTCAAGGAGCTAAAAGTTCATATATAAGCTTGATAATAATTTTAAAACTTGACTGATTCTCTCATTTTAAATTATGTGAAGAGAAAAATATAAAAGAAAATATATTAAAAGATACATGATATTGTAGCACAAGTATGCTCTTGCAGTGGCAAATTAGGAGTGTCAATATAAATTGATGTTATGGTTTTTATTAAAAGAAAAAAATATGAGTTTTTTTGTTAAAAGCAAATCATGAGTAATTGAATTCCTTAATGGATTTCTATTCTTATGGGAGTAGTAGATGTAACCATTATCAAATAAGTTTTAAAATTTATAATGGCTGGATGTCTTATCATATCAAACCAACATGTGACTATTATACCACTAGAATTGGTATGAAATTGAATCAATATTGGTGATAGACCGAAAGTTCAAATACAAAATCATCACTAATTTGGCTTAGTAACTTTGCTATGCAAGCTTAATAATTTTTGTGAACGTTTGGCAATCTTTGCAAAATATGTTGATAATGTCAAAATAAAAAACACACTTGAAGAACTTATGATTTTATTTCTTTAAGTATGAAATTTAAGTTGAAAGTTCTTAAAATGAGAGAATCCCTTCCAATTTATGTATTGAAATCTATCAAATGGAATGTTGATATTATGGAATTACTAAAGGTATTTCATATTCAAAAATTGATCCACTTTAAAATATGGTGTATATGTCTTGGTCCCAAAGAGCCATATTTTATTCCAACTTATGCATAAGGTTTTGAAAAATTGTATAATTGCAAATTAAAATATGTTTAGCATAAACATAAAAATGTCAAAATAGTGTGAAAAGTATATCACACTTTTTTTTTTAATTTGGATGCTAAAGCTTGGTTTTGTTCAAGAAGATCAACAAAATTATGAAGATATATACATAATGATATTTTTTTAATCAAAATGACAGTTTCTATAATTTACTTTATGTATTCAAGCTTTTAAAAGATTATGTTAATCCTGTAAATTGTTTCACCAAAGTATTACAATTAAATTATTGATAATCGAAGCATCCATGTCAATTTAAGGAACAACATACTTATTGAAGGGAGTTATTGATAAAGATAGCTACATGCACTATACTTTTTTCCTCCACTAGGTTTTTGTCCCATTGGGTTTTCCTAGTAAGGTTTTAATGAGGTAATTTTCACTTTCTTAAGATATAGATAAATAATGCACTTTCATTTGCTAGTCTTTTTCACTAACAAGTGTGTTAATGATGCATATTTTTTGGAGGACGCACATTCAAAGGTAGAGTGTTATAAAATAATTATAATTTATATGAATGTTTATTCAAAAATCATTTCATTTTCCTACAAGTAATTTTTAACTTTCTTATAACTCCTATTATTTCTCAAATTTGAGGATTGTTATCTCCTATAATTATATTGTATTACTTACCACTTCATAGTTGTATCATTATTAAATGAGACATTTACTCCTTATTTGTATGCATTTGAAATTAAATAAAATTGTAATCTTATATTCTTCTTTCTTTCCCTTACTATATTGTTCTGCTCTTAAGGATAAATAATTTAACAACATATAAACACACACTTAGTATCTTAGTATATTATTAGTTATACCATTATCACTCGATTAAGAACAGGTCGTCCACCATATCAAAAACAGTACGTCCACTAAAATTTAGGGACGACGATGAGCTGTTGCTTGTAATGTTAAACGAACGACAAAACGGTCACGTATTATAAATTTTTCACTCATAGTAAACGCAACATCGTTCACTCGTTTGATGTACTCGTATCGGTCGAAAAACGCTTAAAATTGAATGACGCCCACTACATCCCCAGAGACCAGTGTTTGGCCCTCATATAAAAAAATCCGCAAAAAGGAGTCCACTCAACAATGGGCTCCATGCCGGCTCCCCAGCACCTTCGTCTGATCCGTCCAATTACCTCTGTCCACGTCAGCACCAAAGCTATGCCCTATAATCATCCCCATCCCTCGCTAGAGGTCACAGGCGGTGCACTTCACACATTCCTTCCAGCTCTCAAGACACTGAGCCGTCCGTATAGTCCGTTTCCAGTAATTGGTTGGAACTGCCACGTGGAGACTATATTCGCCGCATTCTTTCGGTCTCTCCCAGACGTCAAGCTCAAGCGGGAATGTATCCGAACCAAAGACGACGGCTCCGTCGCTCTCGACTGGATCTCCGGCGACCACCAACTCTTGCCTCCCGATTCTCCCGTCCTCATTTTGATGGTTAGGCCTCTCCTCTTTGAACTCTTTTGTTTTTGTTCTTATTTTTCTGGTGACTCTTCGCTTCGATAGATAGAGGCGGTGGCGTACTCGTATTACTGGTGCCAGTATTTTTAATTCTTCATTAGCTAATTTGAAAGATTATGTATCTCATGCTATTTATTATTTAATGAGATGTGCTGAGCTTTTGATGGACCTGTTTACATTCTCATCTCATTCAATAACCACCGATCACAGTCTTGTATATGTATGTGTGCGTGTGTTTATATATATATGGGATTGAGGTGTTGCGAAAAATTATTGGCATTCAAATATAAGCAGGGTGACTTGAGTGATTAGTAAAACTCGGTAATGTTTTTAAAGCTAAATAGAAGCACAACAGTTACGGAAGGTTATTTTGCTGGAGATATTGATTTTGATTGGTGATTGCAGCCAGGTTTAACAGGAGGGAGTGAGGATTCATACGTCAGGCATATGCTACTTAGAGCGAGAAGTAAAGGGTGGCGAGTTGTGGTGTTCAATAGTCGAGGTTGCGGAGATAGCCCTGTTACAACTCCTCAGGTACTACTGCTTTTCTTTCAGGTTACTGTTTATACCATATGCATTGGAATTTCTGAAATGGTTTGATAGAGTTTAAAATTTTTTTCATTACACTGATGTGCAGTTCTATTCGGCGTCATTTTTAGGAGATATGCAAGAAGTAGTAGCACATGTTGGATCCAAGTACCCAAAAGCCCATTTGTATGCAGTTGGATGGTCTCTTGGGGCAAATATTCTTATTCGTTATTTGGGTCATGTAAGATAATGATTTATCCATGCTCAATTTTTGGATTGAGGTTCAGAATTTTGGATCCATGTTGCCTCTTCTTGTCTTTGCATAATTGCTGTGGGCATAGTGCACCACTTGTGTTTATGTTTGCTCATGAGATAGATCCCTTCTAATGTAATACCTATTCCATTCCTCAATTATCTCCATAAATTTGCAGCCATTCTTTTTTCTTTAATATATCGTTGTAGATAGAGGTAATGGTTTCCATGATTTAAGAATTAACAGAATGTTCTTCATTATTATGCATTAAAAGGTGCTTTGATCTCAAAGGGTCCTAGAAGAGTTGGAATGTTGTAAACTGTTCTGTCTACCTGGTCTATATAATTGAGGCTTTACTTATATTTTTATAATGTGCTATTTGCAGGAATCTCACAGTTGCCCTCTTTCTGGGGCTGTTTCACTGTGTAATCCATTCAATTTGGTCATTGCAGATCAAGATTTCCGTAAGGGCTTTAACATTGTTTATGACAAAGCTCTTGCTAGTGCTCTCTGTAGAATTTTCAAGAAGTAATTATGTGATAAAATGCTTTTCTCTGGCTGCCAGTTATTTCATTTTAAAGTTGATGGTTCTATGTTTAGACACTGTCATCAGAAGCTCCTTTTGATGCAGGCATGCTCTTCTCTTTGAAGACGTGGGTGGTGAATTTAATATTCCGCTGGCAGCTAATGCCAAGTCTGTCAGGCAGTTTGATGATGGATTGACCCGTGGTATGTACTTTTTCCTCCTTGATAGGAAAACTTCTCATTGGGCTGAGGGATTTTGTGTTGTGTGCCATCACTTTACAGTATTTTTCTATGAATCGGTGCAGTTTCATTTGGTTTCAAGTCAGTGGATGACTACTACTCTAATTCAAGCAGTTCAGATTCTGTAAAACACATCCGCATTCCTTTGCTTTGCATCCAGGTAGGATGTTTCTATCATTTCCAAAGACAAAGTTTCTGATATCTGCTGGTGAGGTTAAACTGTATAAAACTGTTTTGCTGATTACAGTTTTGATCATTCCTTCTTACTGCTCATTTTGAAGTATTTTCAGGTTTTATGCATACATTATATCTTAAATTTCCATGTAGAGCTTGAGAATACCGGGGATGTTTTCATTGTACACCTTCATAATGCTCTCCCTGGCATTGAAATCTAGCTATAAAGCAATGATGAAAGAGAAGAAATGGTCATCTCTTTCATGTATTTTATGATCTGGTATGAGGGTTGCCTGTTTGAGGGGTTGAGACTGGAAAATAATCAGACTCTTTCAATCATGACGATTCATCTTAAGAGTTGGTTTTCATGTCTCTGGTAATGGACTGCAGCATTGACTGCATTCCAATTTTTCATTTCGATGTGGTTTTCTTGAGTTATGGTTAGAAAATCTGTAATTGTTTTTCATTTCTTTTCAGTTTGGACTGGCTCAATCTTCTGTGTGATAAAACATGTGGGACTGCAGTAGTACTGCTGTAAATTGACAAGTTTTCTGTGGTTTGCAGGCTCAAAATGATCCAATTGCTCCTTCTCGGGGAATTCCTCGTGAAGATATCAAGGTATGTGCTGCTATCCAGCAAATGAAGCCTTCCTGTCTGTTTTTTCCTTTTATCACATGATATCAAGTTGGATATATATTTCTTTGGTGACGGGTGATAAGATTGTTAGTTGACTGGGGCTCCGTATGACTAACATTGTCGTTTTTCTTTGTGGCTGTACTATCTTTGCATAATTTTCTCTTCCCTTTGCAAATAACATTTCTGATGAAGTCTGTCACTGTTATCTCAGGCAAACCCAAATTGTTTGTTAATATTGACCCCCAAAGGTGGTCACCTGGGATGGGTTGCCGGCCCTGAAGCTCCTTTTGGATCACCATGGACGGATCCTGTGGTGATGGATTTCCTCGAGCATCTGGAGAGAGCCTCATCCAATGCTTTTCCATGTTTTAGTGACCTGAAAGATGTGCAACAAATTTCAGAGGGCTTGAATAGCCTAGAAGTATAGTTGTCGAATAGCCTATTCATACATGTCAATTGATTTGAAAGTATGAATGGGTTCATATCATTTAAAATGCCCTTGCAGTCATGCCGTTGTTGCAGCTTAGCTGAAAATACTCTCCTGCATCATGAATTTATGTTATTTAATATTTATGCACCCAATTGGCTTATGAAGAACAGTAAAGTAGAATTTTAATTATGGGTTTGTCACATCTAAAGCGTATGTTTAAATAAAATGAGCTAATGTTGTCGGATTCTATAGACTCTTATAATCTTTTCGGAGCCTATTTGAAGATTAAAATTCTTGAATAATGGCACTGAAAAAGAAAAATTACGAAATCTTATGTCTCCAGGTTCCTATCCATTGTTCAATAAACGTCCAAGCTTCGTGCACTTTTTACTTTCATGGGGAGAGATTTGACTTCATTACTAACCAGAGTCTTGGTATTTTAATGGTTCTTAGTTTTTGGAACCTAACTTGGCGTTTTCATAAAAAGTAAATCCCAGATAACTTATTAAGTTGCTTTTGTTTATGGCTAACGTAGAATTATTTTATTGATATTTTTGTCCTTGTAACCATCAATCTAATAAAATGAAAAGGGTGCCCATGGCGATAAACCATCAAAGAGAACAAGTTTTATGGGTGTAGTGAGGAAAAAAAAAGTAATGGCAGGGGTTTGATTGAGGTATGTTTTAGAATTTTCAAGAGTGGTGTGAGTAATTTATTTATATTTAAAAAATTTCATAGAATGTCTTAAGTAAAAAACTGTTCAAAATTTTTTTTAGAATACAAATAGCTTCATACTATATAAAAGTCGCTAGGGGTTATTTTTTAAAAGTAGTTTTTGAATTGTTTTTATTTATTATTCTTTTCTTTTACTTTTAATTTAATTGGTTTATTATTAATTTTTATTTGACTTTATGTAAACTTGTGTGTTTGAAAAATGGGAATGATGCATTTAGTTATCTTAAACTTACGTCTATTTTTGTCATTATACAATAAAATAATTATTTAATAACAAAATTTGTTAAAAATATATGATTTACTTTTAAAACTTATAAGACTCTCAACAGTACAATTTACTAAGGCTTGGTTTGATATGGTTTTTCAAGTAAAGCTTTTATAAAAAAAAAAAATTGTTATTTGGTTGTCAATAAGAGCTTTTATTAAAAATTTACGAACTTACTTTAATAGACAAGTTTTTTAAAATTATGTTATGAGAATAATAAAATAAAATTATAAAATAAATAGAGGATATTTTAGATATTTTAACATTTAAAAAAAAACTTTTCAACCTCTACTTGCAAAAGCCCAAAATTTGAGCTTTACTAGTAGAGACAAAATAGTTTATTTAAACTTTAAAATCTCTATTAGAAAAACAACCAAACAAAAAAAAATTATGATAAGAGTTTATTGGATTAAATAACCACTTATGGCTATTAAATAAGTTATATCAAACATGCACTAAATAAGAATTTTTTTTTTGTCCAATTTATTATTTTATCAGTACAAAAGAAGCAAATTATTTCATAATTATGCAGCATCAAACTCAAATTGGCCCTAAAATTCGTAATAGTTTATAAAATAAAATCTACATTTAACTAATTCTTTTCCAATCACAACTAATTATTTTCTATAGTACAATTGACAAAAATTATTTTTAAAATTATAGTATTACCAAATTTGTTAACATGGCATTCAAGTTATTGTAAAATACATGAGTGCCAACTAGTAGACTTTGTAAAATATCTTAGGTTAAAAATAAAGGGTCTAGGGTTGGAACTCCTCTCATATTGGTGCGGAAAGGATTGAATTATTGAAATGCTAAAAAAAATGTTGTAAGAAATATTTAGTTTGCACAAATTTATAGATTATAGTCAGATTAAGGGAAATTTGGTAATACTATAGGTTTTAAAATAATTGTTAGTAACTATGTTACATAAATAATCAGTTATGAAGAGAATCAATTAAAAGTTTTGATAAAATGTATTCCTAATAGTACTATGAGTTTGAAAAGCAATTGTATATATTTAGTAAATTTTACTGTTAAACTATTGTAAGAATGCAAATGGTTAAATTAGATATATTGTTTTAAAAAAATTATTTACACATTTATAAACATGTATATAAATGATTTTTAATTGATAAATAAAATTATATATTTATATTATTAATTTTATTTTATATTTTGTTATCTTAATGTAATTAGTAATAAAGTTAATAATTTAATATCCTAATTAATAGGGATAATTTTAGATTTTATAATATATATATATATAAGAATATATATGGAATTGTATTAAGTATGAAATGAATTCTTAAAAATAAATTTTAAGAAGCTACTTTTCCAATGTTTTTCAAAATCTAAGGTAGAATAAGATGATTTTGTTAAAAGTAATTTCTAAAAAAATTATAAAAGACTAAAATTATTTTTTAATTTTTTAAATTACTTTAAAATCTTCTAAAAATAATTCGAAACTGACCCAAAAATAAATTATAATCAATTTGATTGAATAGGAATATATATTCTTTTCCAAATACCTTGGCCCGAGAAAAGTCTGCGTTATCACACATACTAAGAAGGCTAATGGGTTGTGGTTATATGCGTCTAAAATACAATTGAAGACTTTCTTTATCATCAAATCTGGTCATTAGTAATAAACTACTATTTGAGATATGCTTACCATGTGTTATTTTGCTGATTGTCAACTTGAAGCCTTAAAATTATTATTAAGTTTCTTATCTTCCATTTCATTGGAACCGTTCCGTGTTATAAAAGTGAAGTTAATTGAAATTGAAATGTGCTATTATGGATTTTAAAATAGGACTCCAGGCCTTTGCTTTAGTTTCAATGCAAAGTAAGCAAAGGATAAGGGATGCGAGGACGACAAAAAACACTTGGCATTCCAAGAATGGGTACAAAGATAAGTGGGGCCGGGTGTCCGATCACAGCATCCGCAATGCAGTGTGGGCTCCACCTCCGACGTGGCTTTTTGTCAAGTTCCAAAACGATAAACAGAAGAAAATTTTCAAGAAGATGATGATAAGAGGAAATTGTCGTCTGCTTCTGAGTTGGATGGAGTTTTTTTTTTTTTTCTTTCGGGACATGAACAAGACATTACTGTACAAAATAATGCAGAGACCTGAATGACTCCTTTTCCAGTCACACTCACAGGGAATCGTTTGTATGAGATCCAAATTAGTGGACTGAATACGCAAATTTTAACAGTTTGTGCAGTGTATGATTATTACAATTAGCGCTAATCTTTTTCTTCTTCTTCTTCTTATTTACTAACCACCAGTTATAATCGATCTTTTATTTTATTTTATATGAAAAATAATAATAATTATAAAAAGATAAAGAAAAAGTCCACATGTATAACCCCACGCGGTTTCCCATGGACTAAAACAAAAAATAATAAATTTGTATGTGAACGCTTTAATTTTTTCCTACTTGGTTTGCCCGGATATACAAGAGAATAATGAGGCGTGGAAGGATGCAAGAGAAAATGCAAATCACGTGAGAATAAGCAGTCGGTCAACACAGATTAGTAATATATTTAGTGTGATAAGTTTTGGAATCCCCACACAGACAGCACCAAAAAAAAAACAAAAAATAACAAAGAGGGAGGGAGCGTGGCATGTTCGTCTCCAAATTAAAGCTAATTTGTCATACTCTGTGGCCTCTTTTTGCAAGTTGCAATGTATGTATATATATATATATATATGTATCAAGGCTTAATTTCTTCCATTGTAGTTCCGTCACATTTGGAATTTGGAAGCTATTAGATAGATGTTTGCGAACATCTTTCATTATCGTCATAGTTCGGTGGGGGTACGTAAAAAAGAAAAAAAAAATAAAAATAAACGGACAGGAATCAATTCGTTTGCCAACTTTAATTGACTAAGTTAAGAATGAGATACGTGCACATTTGGATGAACACTAAGACTTTTTCCGATGATGGATTAAACGCTTATCCCCCCCCCCCCCCCCCCCCCCCCATCCTACTATAATATCCCCCAGCCACATGCAAAGTTTTTTTTTTTTCCCCCTTAACAATACTTTATTTCGAAAAAGCACGTGGGGATATCGTTGATGGACTAGCAATAATCAGCTAGCTTCCCAATTTAACGTCTTTGATGACGCTTCAACTTAGTGCTAGTTTAAAAGAGTCAACCTTAATTCTAATCTGTTTGTTATTATTAACTCATTACAATACCATTATTAGTTTTTACTTCTTTCTTTCAGTCAATCATTTGTTGGTCCGTACGTTGATATCAAATTTGTGCATGAATAATAGAGCTAGAGCTAGCCTAATTGCTTCGTCATTAGGGCGGTAAGTGACCAGATCTCAATCAGAACGCATGTTTTGAGACACAATATATAAGTGACGACGTTCAAGGGATGATTAAGTGCTATTTATGAAAATTATATGGATGCAGGCAATAAAAGCAAAATGGGCGATCTCCAGTAGTTTGGCCTTTATCTCGTTTATTATAAAAAAAAAAAAAAAAAAAAAAACGAGGGAGTTTTTGGTGTTCCTCTTTTCTTATTCACCTGTGATTTTAGTTAAAACTTACTCGTGATAAAAAGGTAAATTGAAAGCACGCAAATGTTCCAATTAATAGTAGTTAAAATTCTTCCCAGAAAAAAAAAAAAAAAAAACATCACGAAAGCAACTGCTAAAATGCACCAAAATGAAAAACAGTTGTACTTTTTAATGGCAAATGCTCAAATTAGAGCATATGTATGATCATAGTCGTTCCACCTCATAAAAGTATTACGGAACTTTTAGTCTTTCACTTATTTATAAATATCAATAGTATTTTCGAATATTAAAAATACAAATTAAGCCCAATCAAAATAGATTTATAAATATCAGTAATAACTTTATATAATATAAGTTATAATTTAATTATAATATCAATAGAGAATGTCTGCTTTTTCATTTTTTTTCTTATTTTATTTATCCGCACAAGTTTAATTTGTGGGTGTAAAAAGAGTTGCCAGATTGCTAGTTAAGTGGCAAATTTGAATGGTGTCAGGGCCCACGCAATCGGAATTCGGAAACGACATGCATAGTTGCGTAAGGGCATCCAGCCATGATACATCACCATCCGCAGATAACAGATCCTGCCCTCCCTTGCTTTTGAATTTTTTTTAGCTTTTTTTCATATTTACCTACCCATCTTTCTTAGCTGTGATTAAAGCTCCGACAATGGCGGCTCTCCCTCTAATCAATTCATACGGTTGTTTTTGTTTAGAGCCTCATAGATAAAGTCTCCTAATTTTATTTTTAAATTATAATTATTAATTATTGATTTATATTAATTATTATTTTATAATTATATTTTCTATAAATAAACCACAAAATTCTTACAAAGTCCTCTTTTAACATTTTAATTAACAATTTTAATCCCATTTATTTCCTCCATATATTTTATTTAAAACTCTATAAAAGCCACATATTTTTAAAAATTATTATCCATTAATATTTTTTTCAATAAAAAAACACATGAAACCTTCATTGCTCTAGTGAAAAAAACTATTTTGTCTACTCTACTTTTCATTGATCACTGCTACTCAAAGGCTCAATACATCAAAGTTAAAGTTCTCAAATTTTCGGATTCTAGCTTTCCATTATCTTATTAATTAATTATGTTATTCAGTAATTTTTGTTTCTTTTTAAAAATATTATTGTGTTCATAGGTTGTTTTCTTATAATTATCTAACATAATTGTTTGCTTATTACTCTTGTTTCAGTAGGGAAAAAATGTCTACTAAAAAAATATGCATTAGGATGCAAAAAACTTCAAAAACAAGAGAAGAATAGAAAAGTTAGTTTGATCTCAAAAAGGAGTCATTGATAAAAAAATTATTTAAGATCAACTATATCATAGGAAATATTAAATAGGTTCACTATATTGTTTATTGAGAAGGATATATTAGGAAAATTAGAACATAAAAATTTAATTAATAATTATGCATCTTAGAAACTAGAGAAATTGATTTTAAATAAATAAAATTTTAATAAAATTAAAATATACATTTTACCTCAAAGTTTTTAGAAGGCCTAATTAAAACAATTTGCCTAAGGTCTAAAATATGATTGAGTCGCCCCTGAGCTGGGAAAAGGGTATAATTTTTAAAGTCCTCTATCTTTCATAAAATTCGAACTCGATTGACTATTTAGATGAAATTACTTAAAATCGGTCGATCAGCCCCCGAAGGCCTACTTATATGATGCAAAAGTTTTATAAAATTATCCGTAATATTTGTGCTAGCAGTTAATTAATATTAATGACCTCCTGAACGCAGGTCGCAGCAGCTAGCACGGATCATGGTTGCAAGATATTTAGGTCCCAAATCAAGAGTTTTCCGTTTGTGACCTTTCTTAATTATGTATGTGTGCATGTATGTGGTAGGCAGCGTATTATTAATTTTGCAAAGAGAAGAGGGCACAAAAAAAAAAAAAAGAAAAGTTTTTTGGATTCCACTATAGTCCGTAAAAATAACCAGATTCATTGTAATTTAATTAATTAATAAATACATAAATACGAACAATCCAATTCTGACACACACACTAATTGGAAAACCCCAACTCACAACGCTCTATAAAAGCATCGCCCCGTAACGTTGTTGATCAAAACCCCAAGTCCAAGACCAATACATATTGATCATCAGCCTAGAATTAGATCCTCGAATATAAAAAAAAAAAAAAAATTAAAGATCAAATGGCCGAATGCTTTGTGCTATCTAGCAAGAAAAGATCGGCGGGGACGGAGGAAACCGACGGCGATGATCTTTATAAGACGAAGAAATCAATGTTATCGACTGCAGCAGCATGGGAGGACCCTGCTGCTGCATTAGCCAGTGCCAGGCATGAGTTTGGTGAACACGGTGGCGTTAACATGTCCATCGAAGCCTCTGCCACCTTCACTGTCATGGAGCCCGAGACCATGCGCCGCATGTTCGCCGGCGAGCTTGGCCCCGACCGTGATTTCTTCATCTACAGCCGTCACTTTAACCCCACTGTCTTAAATCTCAGCCGTCAGATGGCGGCTCTCGAAGGAACCGAGGCCGCTTATTGCACCGCCAGCGGTATGTAATATAATTAATTAATTAATTATTAGAGAAATAATTATTTTATTTTATTTATAATTAAAAAAAGATTACTAAATTTTCTTTTATTAAATTATTTTTATCTGAAAATTAAATTAATTTGATTTTATTGGGTTGGGTTGGACGCACACGCACTGGAGTACATAGTATAATATACCGTATTGAATTGAACTGAATTGAGATAAGGCAGGTATGTCTGCAATTTCGTCCGTATTGATGCAACTATGCAGCAGTGGAGGACACGTGGTGGCAGCGCGTACACTCTATGGCGGGACTCATGCTTTGCTGACCCACTTTTTCCCGAGGGCTTGCAACATAACGACGACGTTCGTCGACATCAGCGATCACGAGATGGTGAATAGTGCAATTGTTCAAGGAAGGACAAAGGTGCTGTACTTTGAGTCCATCTCTAACCCTACGCTCGCCGTGGCTAATATCCCCGAGCTGAGCCGTTTGGCTCACGATAAGGGAGTTACCGTCGTGGTGGATAACACATTTTCTCCACTGGTTCTGTCGCCGGCTCGGCTCGGAGCTGATGTCGTTGTGCACAGCATCTCCAAGTTTATCAGTGGTGGGGCCGATATCATTGCAGGTATGTATGATGGTGTATCATCAATATCATTCATGATCAATCCGACATCACTCTATTGGATTACGCTTGTCTAGTTGTGTATACTGTCTGTCTAGATTCTTAATATAAATTGCTATAATTAATCTGATTCTTATACACGTGTCGTGATCTAAAGGGTGTGTGAATGGTGTCTTAGGACGTTGATTGCATTGGCTAATAATATATACAAGCATTAATATGACATCTATAATACATTTCGGACATCGAACAGGACAACAATTTTTTTTTTTTTTTCCGCCTTGTTTTGTTTGTGATTTTTCCTCTCGTGAATTATATTTATGGCTGTCTTATTCACTTTTCAGTTTTCTGCGTGCATGCCAACAGCTGTTCTGCCCTTATTGGGGGATGTCAAATTTTAATTAGCCAATTCTTTTGGTTCTTGACAACGATTTTTCGGATAAGAGATATGTTCGTACTTGTAGGATCTAAAGATGTCGTGTGCGGTTTTTGATCTTGTGTTTGTTTTCACTTGGTATGTTAATCTCTGTGCGCGCTTTGGTCGAATTTCGCATTCAAATTGAAATTGAACTTGCCCAAAAAGTAAGGGCGTTTCATTTCCTGTTACTGCTTATTTAATAATTTGGTCTCTTCACGTGTCCCGCATGAAATATGACTTGTTTTATTATTAGTATTTAATTCTCTGTTTGGATTTCCCACTTATTTCGTTGGGAATGGAATATTCCCATCTGTCTTATTGTGCTCACTTTCACAACATAAGCTGAAGCAATGATGTAAAATTTATGAAATTCCATGGGTCAGGTGCTGTTTGTGGGCCAGCGAACCTTGTGAACTCTATGATGGACCTTCACCAAGGAGCCTTGATGCTGTTGGGCCCAACCATGAATCCGAAGGTTGCCTTTGAATTATCAGAGAGAATTCCTCACTTGGGCCTGAGAATGAAGGAGCATTGCCACCGGGCTTTAATTTTTGCCAGAAGAATGAAGAAGCTGGGCCTCAAAGTTTTATACCCAGGCCTTGAAGATCATCCACATCACGAGCTTTTGAAGTCCATGGCCAATAAAGAATATGGGTTCGGTGGGCTTCTCTGCTTGGACATGGAAACCGAAGAGAAGGCCAATCGGCTGATGAACTACTTGCAAAATTATGCCCAATTTGGGTTCATGGCAGTCAGCTTGGGCTACTATGAGACTCTAATGTCATGCTCTGGTAGTAGCACAAGTAGTGAGCTGAATGCTGAAGAGAAGGCCCTCGCGGGAATTTCCGCAGGCCTGGTTAGAATGTCGGTTGGGTACCTTGGGACACTGGACCAGAGATGGAGCCAGTTTGAAAAGGCACTTTCCAGGATGCAGGATTCAGGTGTATTCAAGAACTAGTGATTCTCTAGCTAAAAGTGTCAATAGTGGAATTGTGGGTTTAAGTTCTTCAATTTGCTTCATATAACGACTGATCCTGGTTTCTTTTTTAGTTTTTGTTATCTAATGACTCTGCGCCAACTTCGTGAATATTATCACTATCAGTTATCTTGCTGTGTTTTCGAGCAGTTTATTGTTTTATAAAATGGTGGTGTACATATGAAACTCTTCGGGCCAGTATTGCGCCGGTATTTCTATGAATGCTATTAACGAATGTGACTTAAGTTATCTCGTCTATGTATCCAATTGTGAGTAAGTAGTAATGAAATATAAAACGCTCTGTTGGACTCTAAATTCGCCAGTTGAACATTGTTAAATTAATGCTTGATAAGTTGATAACTTCAATCAAATAATAGTTTTCATCAATCTCGATTTAAAACTAACATAATAAATGAATAATTCGATAAATTTAGTAGCTAATATCTTATCAAAAAAATAATATTATTTTTCTATAGGGCCCAAATAATACATAAATTAATAATTAACGAATTTAAAAATAAATACATATCATATGTGTATGATTTTTTGTGTTGTACTAGCATAATGTTATACGCATTTCATTGGTCATTGTTACTTTCTTTTCACCCTTCAGACGAGAATCTACTCGTGTTCCATGTGCTATGTTAAGAAAAATAAAAGAGAGAATCAACGTAATATATTGCCTAAAAAAAAAAACTTCCCCAATAACTTACCATATAATTGCATTCTAGTGATGCAATGCAATCCACTCAAAGAATTATTAAATGACTGATTTATTCAATCAAAAATCAAATTAGAATTGTATTATATAACTTGACAGAATCACTATATTTTCTAATTATATTACCTCTATACTTTATAAAAGTTCCTATTATGAATGTTATATTATCTTTATAAACTAGTAATTTATCAATATATTATTGTTTACTAAATTAGTAGATTTTTCATAGTTCCAATGCTATTAATTTATCGAGATTCTACTATATACTCCTGATATCACACATGCACATGCATAGAGACATGATTGATTGAAATTCTATATAATAAAATTAAATTATGTGGGTCATATCGTGTTTTCAATGCATCAATTACAATATGTGACAAAAGTTTGTACAACATTATTTGCATAATAATAAAAGTGTTGTTTGTGACAATATGATTACTCATTTCATTAATGATGCGTTTACTTCATGGGAATGAGAATGGGTGGAATGTGAATGAGCTGTGAATGGGAATGAGCTGGAATGAGAATGAGATTTCAATGTTTACTTGACAAAAATAAATGGGAATGGGAATATGCTGGAATACCATTGATGTGTTTACTTGGCAAAATAAATGGGAATGGGGAATGAGAATGAGAATCAATTTATCAAAATACCCATAGTATTAATAATTAATAAAATAATTAATTTATCATTATTAACAATATTATTATTATTATTATTATTATTATTATTATTATTATTATTATTATTATTACTATTATTATTATTATTATTATTATTATCATCATCATCATCATCATTATTAACATACCTAAGTATGTTAGGGTACTTAGGTATGATAATGACAGAGGAAGAAGTAGACATAACTTGGACTCGAGCAAGAAGATAAATATAGTCCTACTATACAAAGCCATAAAAAGTAATCCAAGAAAACACAATTGCTAAATCAGACCCCACTTCAAGTGCAAATACCTAAGTTAAGTAGCCAGTTTCACATCTTTACAAATAGCATTAGCTTACCATAAAGAATCGATTGATGCCCAAAAAAATAGCTAAAAATGCTGAAAACATACCTCGATGATCAAGCAAACACACAGCTGAGACACGAGATTACACTGATACATCATCTATAGAAGCTTCACTACTCCAGATGGCAGTTGCAACTAGGAGACTAACCTAAATGGCCTCCGGATCACCTTAGTAACTCCGAACTCCTTCGCAAACTAAGAGTGTAATAACCATTGTAGTTAGGATAGTTTAAAGCCAAAAGCATAACTAGCAAGCCTAAAATCCAAAACTACCCTGTTAATAACATCTGCAGAAAACGATGTTGAATCAAACCTGAAAGAATTACAAGCCTTCCAAACATGCCATAAAAAGGAAAGAAAAAACATAAAAGAAGAACCCAAATATGTCTCCAAGTATAGGCACATAGTCGCTAATGAACAAGCAAGGCATGATTGGTCAAAAAGGAAATTGACTTTAAACCAAGTATATGATGAAAATAGAGCCAAACTAATTTAACGGGCGGGCAATTGAGAAATAAGTGACAAGAAACCATGTAAAAACCCTCAAGTATAAAGCATCATTATTGGCCAAAAAACCATGCAATAGCAAGGAAAAAAAAAACCAAGAAGGAATATGTTGCTGCCAGATAATAAAAAAAAAAAACCACATCCCTAAGCCTAAAGCCATATACAAGCTCCCATGCAGTCCGCAACTAAAAGTCACCATCAAGAGCCAAATCCGACTGGATTAGATTTAGATCCACTCTAAAGGGAGTCTCTAAGTTACATTTAATGTAACATACACAACTCATCTCAACCACATGAATTGCGGGTTCCATGATTTTATGTGGTTGAGATGAATTGTGTAAGTTACATTGAATGTAACTTAGCACTTGCCCTCTAAAGATAGGAACTAATAGAATCTGCTCAATAAGTGAGGAAGGTAAAACATCTGGAAGCTTTCCCTTATCCCAGATAATGCCCCTTCAATAAAAGGAAACTGACACCAGGGATGTCGTACCAAAATTATATAAGAATAATGGTCAAGAGCCCAAATAGCAATCAAACCAAAAACTACAAGCCCACAAGTAATCATACATTGCACATAGGGTATAGTGACACAACAAATACAACAAAGACGTCTCCAAAAAGGAGAAGCAGAATAACAAAATTGAACCACAACTAAATGCTCAGCTCTATAATATTTAGCCTTCATAAAAGAAACCCATGGAGAAAGTTGGTCCTTAAATGGTCTTGAAAATACCATTAAAGCTTTGGCTCAAGAGCCTCGGCCAAATTAACAAATGGCTGATGGCTTAAACCACCACTACAACAAATATCATCTTTAGTAGCATTAAATTGTAGCACTTTTTTTTTAAAATGCTACAAAATGTCATTCTATTCTAACATTTTGTAAAAAAATGCTACTATTAACTACTTAATGGTTACATTTTATTTTTCAATAGATATAACATCTAATTTGTAACACATAATAAATGCTATGCTTAATTTTTAATAATGTAGCACTTTATAAATGTTACAAATTTATGTTACATTTAATAAAATTCATATGGTAGCAGTTTAGAAGAGCTATGTTTAACATTTAATAATATAGCATTTTGGAAAAGCTGCAATATAATCATTAATTTAGTAGCACACCAGAAATGCTACAAAAAAAGAGAGAAAAATAAAGTGGGAATCTAGATCTACTGCCAAACAAAAAAATGAAATTCTCAAATTAATTCTAAAATCCTTTTGCCTCTCTCTCAGCTTTCACTTAACAGCCAAAGTGAAAGCTTTTGTTTTCTTCTCTCCTTAGTCCGTCTCTCTCTAGTCTTCACATATCAAAGCAAGTAAAGTCCTAATCCCTCAAAATTTCCTTAGAAATCATATAACATAATCATCCTTTAACTTGTTGAGCAATTGAATCTCCAAATGACTTGAGTTTGACAGAAGAAATTGATGGGTCCCAAAAACTGGTTTCATGAAGGTAATTCACAATTTTTGCTTTTGGGTTTTTAAATTTTTGTTATAATTGTTCTTTTGTTTCCAATTTCTCTCCTAAAATTATTGATATCATTAATTTTTAACTTTTGTGTTGAATTGTGAATTTGGATTTTTTAGAAAATTAATTGAAGATAACCTTTTTTTTTTTTTTTTGGTTGGATTTGAGATGATAAAATAATGCCTCCCAATTGAAGAAGACCCAACTCCTACATGGCTGCACCTCTAGCTTTTGGCCAACCGCACACTGACCCAGTTTTGTAACCTCATCAAAAACAGAGGTTTGTGTTTTGCCATTTTCTTTTCAAATTATTTTTATTATTTTTATTATTATTGCTTATTTGTTTTTCTCTTGCAATCTTTTTAAAATTCTAAACTTTTTGTTTTGTGATTTTTTAGTTACACTAGTTTCTCAGAATATATCATTGAGTTTTTTCTTTTTAATTTTGTTTTACTTTTTTTTAGCATATTATTCTTGTAATCGTAGTACTAGATATATATTTAATGGTGGTTAATATTTTTTCTAAGAGCAAAACACAATTATATATTTGTTCTGAATTCATATGCAGGCTGTGAAGATAAAGAATTTTTGGTGCAGGCCATGAAGATCAAGAATTTTTGGTGCAGTGTTGAAGGCAACTTGAAGATATAGTACTAGATTTGTTTTCCCTAATTTTTTTATCATTAGAAAATATACAAGTATGACACAAATATACTTATCATTGTGTCTAATTTTTTAAGTAATTGGATGTTCACATATTATTACATAATTGAATTAGATGAACTATGAATTGTATGTATAATTAGTAGCCTTTAAAAATATTGAGAATAAAAAATACATTACAAGTATCAATTTTTCTATCTTCAATAACCTTACAAAGATGCTATGGTAGCCACTTATAAATTATCCAGTAGCGTTTTCTAATAGCCATAGAATGTTTCATATATGTAATAAATTTGCCAACAATAGCATTTTTTTGTGCTGTAAATATAATATGGTAGCACTTTCCGGATGCTATACATAAGAGAATGATAGCATTTCTACAATGTAATAATCAATGATTACATAGCTTTTTTAAAATGTTATGTATAACAGTTTGTAGCATTGAATGAATGCTATCAAATGCCAAGACTTTTAGTTACATGGGCTAACTTAGCATTGCTTAAAATGCTACCATTTACTTTCGGTAGCATTTTTCAGATGCTACTATACATACTTTTTCTTGTAGTGGTGCCTCCTCAACCGAATAACAAATTGAAGGCCATCTACACCAATAAATCCTCCGCCTAGTATTGGTATCACCCCCACAAGAAACGAGTGAAAAGTCTCTCGTGCAAGTGTTTTATGAAGCAACTATCTATATATTTGGAGAAGAAAAGAAAAAAAATCTGTATCAAAATCAAATAAAGCGGAATTGATTAATATGTGGACAGAAAATAAGGGGGATGGGTGGAGACAGGGATAACAATAACATCTTGTCATGTCCTTACAAAATTACGAAGACAGCCAAAAATATGAGCTCTAGTACTGTGAATATTGTGCCAGAAATGTTTTGATGATCTGGTTAATGTTTATAGCCACTCTCACGTTCCTGGTTATATGCATCCGTGTCAACATCTCCTCTGGTAACTACGAATAATATTAACCTCCAGAAATAAAGAATCTATCGAGATTTTCCATGTATGGCCCAAGCAGAGACACAAGCATGTGTCATATGACATACACTTTCCATTTGTAAACAAGTTAATTTGGTTGAAATCCTACTGAATCATAATATTACAACTTTATATACACAACTCGTATGGCGTGTTTCATCATCACTTGGCCGGTGCAATTACGACGTCGCTTGAGTGATATTTGTACAGTTAAGCCAAGCCAAAAGACAATGACATAACTGAATCTTGGAGTTTACTTATAATGTCGACCCAAGGAACTCACTTTTACTTATTGGATTGGGACTTTGCATTACGAACTTTTCATGCAAGAGACAAGGCGAGATCACGAATCCATATATGTTAGGGCATGCAATAGGCAAAGTTATCCCCATCCAATGTAAGGGACTTTTCACGAGGTACCATCAATGTCTTATTGCCCACGTGCTTTTCACGTGCAATCACCTAGTTGTTCATGATACTTGACTATCCAATTTAAGCTTTTGAGGTCAGGGCACAAAATGGTTCCCAATTTAATTAAATGAAGACATGAACAGCTAGCTCGGGCAAATGGCAAAGTGGTGATACATCAGTGATGTTTAGAAATTGAAATGAGAGGTTGAATGAGATGCATAAATACAATAAAAAGGTTTCTTGGGAAATTAGTGCTACTTCTAAATCAATTTCCATTTGATTAAGTTTTTGAATTGGCAAAGATAATAAACTAATTCGTTTCTTTCAGAAGCCTATTAGTTACTGAACTTGATCTAGTCCGAGATTTTAAAAAGTGTGAAAGTTTAGAAAAATTTTAAAATCATGGAGTTTAATTCGTTTAATGTGATTTATGCGTTTTTCTGAATTTTTTTTTTTTTGTATTTTAAAGTTCCGGATTGAAACATATAATGTCATCCAAGCTAGCTGCGAAGGTTTTGTTAGAGAGATGGCTCCGAAATAACTAGCCTCAGGCCCTCAGCTGTAAAAACAATCTCCAACTTATAACAACATTCAAATGCATCCATAATATCCAAACCGTCAGTGGATCATTTAATAGCAACATTACAACATAATAAAGTGAAAATTAGACACTGATTACAAAACAACTAATCGGCCACCACACACAAACTTACATATATGTACAACCAAAAGCAGCTGTATGTATACATATTAGTTATCTGCGCCTAGCATGGACCCTCACTGTTAGAGGATTTTTCATTTCACATGAAAGCCTCAGCACTTCAGACAGATCCACCGGGTCATAATCCGATTGTACCCATTTAAATTCATGGAGTAAAGTTCCCACCCAAAAGCTGACCGTGGCCAAACCCAAACCCTTTCCGGGGCAAGTCCTACGACCCGACCCGAATGGCGCCAGCCTCAGGTCAGACCCCATGAGTGAAATATCCATGTCAGCAGCTTCTGGATTAACAAATCTCTCTGGCATGAACTTCAGCGGGTCCGCATATATTTCTGGGTCCCTCATGATGGCCCACATGTTAACCATAGCGGTGGTCCCCGCTGGCACATGATAATGATCTACTGTGGTGTCTGTGATTGCTAAACGGGCCCATGATAAAAGCGGGCCCGGTGGGTGCAACCTTACAACCTCCTTCACTACTGCTGGCAGGTATACCATTGACTGAAGATCTGATTCCGTCAACGGCCGTGATCTTCCAACCACTTGATCAAGCTCACTATGAACCTTTGACTGAATATCTGGGTGGAGTACCATCCTCGCAAGTATCCACTCAATCAAAATTGCTACGGTATCGGTTCCTCTGAATATCATCTCCTATTTAATAATAAAATAATGTGATTAAGAAACGCTAATCAAATCGAATAATGGTACGTCTCAGTTTTCATTGCCAAGGAATGGTAGTGATTAGAGAAAGTATAATTAAAGAACCAGCTGGAATATATGACCATTTCTAAGATTCCGCTGCTTATTCTTTCCTGCCATTTCTAAGCAACCAAACTCCATGCAAAAGAAAACAAAATATGCATATTACGGAATAGAAATAATAATAATAATCATTTACGTTATTATTATTTTGTTTATTTCATGATGAGAGAAGTTTGTTGCTTACCCAAAGAACAGCCACGATATCGTGGTCTGACAATCTATCCGGTCCACTAAGAGAAAGTAAAACATCTACGAAATCAGAGTTCCTTTGGAGGCTGGTTTGAGTAGTTCGATGTTCCTGAATAATCCGGTTGACGAAGCGGTTCACTTGAGGGACAAGTTTGGAGGATCTGAGCTGGACTTTTTGGAGATCAAAATCAGCAAGCCAAGGGAGGTGATCAGAGAAATTGAGCTTTCCCAGCAGGTCATAGCCTTCTTCAACAAGGCGGATCAGTCGACGGGCTTCAGTATTAGAAGAATAACCCAGCAGGGCGTACTTGCGACCAAACACTGAACACATCATGTTATTAAGCGAAGCTGGCTTTAGTATGTCACGAAGACGAAAAGCTGATCCGCCGTAAGATGCAATCATCGAGACCATTTGGGAAGCGATATCGGACCTTTGTGGCTCAGCGGAGTTGATTTGCTTGGGACAAAAGAGATGAGTTGCAGCGATTCTTCTTAGGGTTCGCCAGTAAACTCCATAAGGAGCAAACCCTATTGCTCTATTGAACATTAAATTATAAGCAGACTCTTTTACAGGACGATCAGCAAATACCGAGCTGTTTAGTATCTCTTTAGCCACATCTGGACTGCATGTAATAATAACCCGAGTCTCACCGAGGCTAAAAGCCATGAGACGTTTAGCTTTATAAGCTTCTGCTGCCGCAGCCAGGTTGTGGTGAGGTAGGTTAGTCATGAGGCTCATGCTTCCAATAAATGGTAGCCCTCGGGGTCCAGGTATTGGCTTACTGCAGGCTTTGCTGCCTTTCTTGTATAAGTGCTTACCCCAGGCATGGCCTCCAGGGTGTGCCCAGAAACACAAAGCCATGGCTAGCCAAAAGAAAGCCATGCAAAGTAAAATAGACGCCAAAATATTGTTTTGGAATGTTAAAGATTTGCATTTGGAAGCAAGAGCCAAAACCCAGAAACAGTCTATCTTAGATTCCATTGAAGTATCTGCAACGATTACGTTTTTTTTTTTTTAAGTGTTGTTGTTACGTTTCCTTTATTTTTCTATGAAGTGGGAGTTTGTTCGCTTATATAGAGTTTGTTGTGGAATATGGCTGCGGAATTATAAAAGTAACCGTTAAACAGAACGTTATGACACACTATAACGGAAAAAAGGAATTGAATGAATGAAATTTTTATCGACTGAAATATCAAAGTGCGCCGCCGGGTACCATCAAATTAAATAAAAGGCCAAAGCTCCTCGTGAGTGGAATGAGCGTCGTTAGATTTTTTACGTGGACTACTGACACATATTTTATAGAATCCTAAATTAATTTACACGAAAATGCATGCGAACATATATATGAGAGATTTCTCTCTATATATATACCCCATTTATTTTATTCTATAATAACTATTTGGATTTGAGTTACAATTTAACATTTACTTCCCGAGAGTATGAGTGGCATGGTTTGATTGTAAGATTATGTCATAATTGGAATATTAAAGACTTACATTAACTTATTTTATGATTTCAACATAATATCATTCCTGTCACTAATTCCTTCTTTCCGTATGGTGAATTTGAAATTTTTGTTGGAGGACAATTTTGTTAGTGGTTGCAATTATCACCATGGCGACCCGCCCGTTTGGAGTAGAGTGGAGATGGAGCAGGTTTCGGTCCCACAATAAAAGTTCACGCCGAGCAGAAGATCAATCTACCTGATCGGAGCACTCAAAAATCCACAATTATGTAAAGACTTATTAAAAACTTTATCTCTTCGAGTCTTGAATTTCAGAATCTGAAAAAAAATAAAAAATTATTTGCCTTGACAATTCAAGATATTAACTAATTTCAAGTAAAATGATTAAATTGTCAAATATCAAGTTAACATTTTCATTAAAAAAAAAAATATTTTGGAAAAGTTTGTCGTTATATATTTTTCTTCTTTTTCTATAGGGGATTAAATTTGACAAGATCAATGATATATTTATAAAATTAGAATTTAAAATTTATATCTCAAATAATGTATCATCAGTCAATGACGTGTATTAGATAATAGTTTCTTTGATGCTATCATTAATAAGATAATTTTACAAGTATCACATCATTTAAAATAAACACTTTGTAACCCAACATTATAAGTAGAACCATCACTCATATAATGGAGTTCTAAAATAACATATTTACATAAATCTTGATAAATACAATTAACTACAATATTATAATTAAACCATTAAAAGTATATGCATAATAAGTAAAATATTTGTTGTTGTTCTTTTCCAGCCACAATAACATTCTCAGCCCATTGCTATATGATTTCTTTCAAATATATTTTTTGGGTAAATACATGTACAGTCCTTGTAACTCCTCAAAATATCCTGTTATCAGTTGTGCTATAGTTAAAAATCCCTTTTTTTCTTTTTTTTTTTCACAATAACACCCTTGGACTATTGATCGACGTCAGATGCGAGTCCAAGCAAGTCTTGGAAACATTGATGAAGAGAAAAGCAATAGTTTACTAAATTAATCTTAAAAGTTAAAAAAAAAAAAGTTAATTTTATGTGGAAGTGAAAGCACTAGCATCTGCCATTATGAAGAGAAAAAGAAAGTTAATTTACCAAATTTCTCTGGAAGCTCAAGGATGCATTAACAGCAAGAAAGAGGAAAAAACTAATGTATCAATTAACCCGAAAAATACCTTTAAAAAAAGCCCTAAAAATAAAAAATTAATTTAATTTTTGTGGAAGCTCATATCACATTTCACCATTTGCTTGCCCTTTTTTTTTTTGTTTTTTTTTAGTATTTCAATTCAATTACCCTGAAAGTAAGGCTAAACGTTTGATCATTAATTCAAACATCTCAAATTACACTTATATAAAATGAGATTCCTCAATAAAATACAATTCAAAACATTGGTTGAACCACGCGCTTGAGTGAGAGTGGCCTTGATATATAAAAAGCAAGTTGAGTTTTGGGCTTGCAAAAAAAAAAAAAAACCCTCATGAAGCAGGAATACATAAAGCTGTATGATGTTTACACGTGTTGACTAACATCTCTGGTAAAGATAGTATCGTGTCATTCTCACGATTCATGAAGCCACAAAGCCCGCGTGGGTGTATGTCACCTTTTAGCCAGAGCTGTAGGAAGTACTGGAGGTCCACGTAGCCCTCAAAGCCTAGAGGCCACGTGTAACATGCACTGCTTATTAATTCGTCTTATAATAATAACAATTCTGCTTTTCCCGAGCATCGAAGATGCTGGTGAAATCTCCCCGCCAGGCGCCAGGCGTCAAGAGTCACGCACCTTTTGCATCGCTTTGTCATTATCATAATTCATAATTCATAAATCATGTGCCCCTGAGTGCAAGGACATTATTGTCCACTTCAAAACATAGGACAATACAAAAAAGGCCACAGAAATGGTCCAACGACTGTCGTATTCGCTGTCGAGCCGGGGCCCCATGCGAACCCTCGGTTCCAGGTGGTCAAATTTCTGGCAAATTATTGGGAGATTTATAAGAGCTTTCACTGTTTACATTAGGGGTGGGCAAACGGTTCGGTTTTTGCCGAACCGAACCGAACCAAACCGAAAAATTCGGTTTGATTCGGTTCGGTTCTATGAGCAAAAACCAAATAGTTTAAAAAATCCTGAACCGATTGGTTTTTCAATTCGGTTCGGTTTTAAACCGAACCGAATCGAAAAACCAATCGGTTCGGTTCAATTTAACAAAATATTTAAAAATTAAAGTGGAATAATAAATTTAAAATCAATTTCAGTAACAAAAATTCAAAACTCTAAGGCCTAAATCACGATTGCATACTGCTGCTGCCCTTGCCTCTCTCCCTCACGCCTCTCCCTCGCATCTCTCTCTCGTCATAGCGCAGCTCCTCATGGCGGCACCACCCCTCGGCAGTATCTTCCCCCTCTGCGCGTGCACGGTGCTGTTCGGCTCAGCCCCTCACGATCTCTTCCTCGCGCCTCTCCCTCGCGTCTCTCCCTCCTCACGGCGCAACTCCTCAACGGCGACACCACCCCTCGGCAGTATCTTCCCCCTCTGCGCGTGCACGGTGCGGTTCGGCTCAGCCCCTCACGATCTCTTCCTCGCACAGCCCCCCAGTAGCAGCACAGCCCTTCCCCTCACTGTTGCAGGTTATTTTGTTTAATCTATGTTGTGGCCTCTGTGTTTGAATTGAAGCTTATGTGGGGTTAAATTTGTGGAGGTGTTGGTGATTGTGTATATCGGTTGCTGGCAGTGTGGAATTGTACAAGTAAAATAGTTGTGTAATTGTATATTGTGAGAAACTGAGAATATTGATATGTAAATAGTTGTATAATTGTAGTTGTTGATTGTGTATTGTAGACTTATTGTGTTTTATTTTTCTTGTTGTGAACTTATATTCTGTAAAATGTAGGGGAAAATTGTAAAATGCAGTAAAATTAGGCAAAAATTGTAAAATGTAGTAAGATTTGGTTAAAACTATAAAATCTATAAATATGTGCGAACCGAACCAAACCAAACCAAATCGAACCGAATTTTAGAACCGAACCGAACCGAAATATTTCGGTTCGGTTCTAAAATTCGGCTCGGTTTGGTTTGAATTTTTTAGAACCAATTGGTTCTGGTTTGGTTCGGTTCGGAGCCCGAACCGAACCGAACCGGAAAATGCCCACCCCTAGTTTACATGTTCTTCTCCAAAAAAAAAAATAATAAAAATAAAAAATCATGTATCTAGTCACTTTGTTTCCAGATTATCTTCTTCATATTCCATCTTAGATATGAATTATTTTCCTTTTGGTTCGCTCAAAATCTGCTGTAATTTAGAATCTTACGTCTTTATTCCTTTACTTTCATGCAATATTAATTCGTTTAAAATTTTAGGCTGCAGTAGCTCAGCATTGTGAATGTAAGATAAGACTCTAGAACTTTAGATCAAATATTAAATTAATTGTGCTAGATATAGATTTTTTTTATAATCTCGTATCACTTGTGTATTTATAATAATTTAATTATGATTCAAATTTAATACATATTATTTCTTATTTAATAAATAACTAATTATCCCAATATTTCCCAAAATAAATTAAACGAGTGATTTCACCTATTACAAATCCCAAACTCTTCTTCGCTTGTTACAAAGCTTATTGGTCTTCACGGGGTAACAAAACTGTGGGCACCGAAAATTTGAAATCTGAAACTTGTCTGCTAATTAGAGCACGCATCGCATGTAGAAGAAAAGCTCATTCTTCTAAAAGGATCAAAAAGTAATTTCCTTTACACGCACTATTATTAGTGGAAAGAAAGTTATATTGCACTTGAAAAAAAAATTGTTTAGACCAATCGAGCACTCTAGGGCTAGTCTCGATAGATGAAATTTTTTCCAATCTTGGTGGCTATGACTTGCTGTGAGCGTGCATTTGAGGGCCAATAACTACTGCAAGCAGTAAGAATTAAGAATGGTTCAAGTTGAAGCTTTGCTAGCAAAAATATCTGGTAGCCATCGTTTTTTTTGCTAACAGTTAGTATAATTTATAGATCGGTGAATTATTTGTAATCTAAAAATTATTTTGAATACTTTTATTTTATAAGATAATTTATTAAAAAATATTCATTATATAAATTATTATTAAGGACAATCTATTATGAGCTAATATAGCATGATTACTATGAACTCATATATAACACACGTATTATTTAACAAATAAGTCTCATCCCTTAAACCATAAAAAAATGATTTCTAACATTTTAAACAATACTTAGCTGGACAAGGAAAAAAATCAATATTTTGAATGATTTTAAATTGAATCTTGTGGTCCTTTAATTTTCCAAAAAATATAATAAAGTGCAATAAAGAAAACATGTTCATGTTTTATTCTTTTGATTTAAAAATAATAAAAAAATGAATAAAAATGTTTTAAAACTATTCCACTTCTTCTTCTTCTTGGCATCACGTTTTCGATCGATTACCAGCTGTATTTTGGGTGCGCGTGTCCAATATTGAACATATTCATTAAATTAATTAAAAACTAACTATGACTAAAATCAATTAAAGAATTTGTTTACAACTTGACTTGATCATTGGTACAAAACTATATATGTCAATTTTTTTTTAAAAAAAATAATTGAATAGTTTTATTGATGTTTTGTTTAAATAAAGATAATTAATTTAAATGATTTAAGGATTTTTTTTAATAATTTTAATAAGTGTATAGAATAAAATTTAATTTTAAATTTAGTAGATGAGTGTACAGAATAATAAAATGTTTAAATAAATTTTTAGAATGCAAATATCTGCACCCTTATAAATATAATATATAGTTTGAAATCTATTGAGACTATAAATACTTTATATTTGTATTAAAGTAAGAGATTTATCAAGTATCAAACTTGAGATCTAATCTTTCCATTAGGTAGGGATAAATCTATCCTTAATTTAAAACTCAAATATTTAGTACAACTGGTCTAAAAGCAGTAGTTGGAATCATTCAAACTATTGGACATCATTGAAAGCAGTGGATTGCAGATGGCCAGTATACATACATAATCAAATAATATACGTTAACCTACACGCTTTAGATTGCCATAAAATACTAAATATGTTTTTTGTGGAGGAGGAATTATGAATCCTTAAAAGTATATCTGATATCAATTGCCACGATCTCTTCAACATATTATAAAATGAGTGCCCCAAGAGAATCAAATATATACTTTTTTTTTTTTTTTTTTTTTTGTGTGGATTGAGCAACCACATAACGAGGATTCGATCCAACTTGTGGCTCATTTTGTGTGAATGTGGAGAGAGGCGGCATTTGATCCTTTAACTTTTTATTAATGTGCCATGAATATTATTGTAAAAGTGAAAAAAAAAATTAGATAACATATTTATTAATAATGATGTCTTAAGACGTTTTTTTAAATCTAGGGACTAAATAATCATTTATTTGGTGACGATATTTTAACCCATCGTTTACTCTTTGCACACCATAATTAATTAAATACTTTATTAGTAAATTAGTTTTTAGTAAAATTACTTAAGTAGCCATATTCTATTTGTTCCGCATACTTTAATTTTCCTTTCCCTCACCAATGTGTTATTATCAGAACATCAAATTGCATATGAATTTAACGTGGCTGTTTTTAAAAAATTTTCAATTTCGCTACTTATAACCTGTCAAAGTACAAGAGAAAAACAATTCAACATGGAAAAGTGCATATAAAATATCTTGTACCAAAATGAATATATAATAGAGATAGGAACGCCCAAACAGAAATTCTAATTAAGGGTAGTTTCACGATATTCATAAGTAGATAAATAAAATATATATATATTTTTTAATTTTAATAATAAATATATTAAAAAATTGGTATAGAGATAAAATTTGCGGGTTTAAATAGTTCCACCCTATATATAAATATCATTCATATATATATTTAATAAAGTTATTATCTAGTAAAAGTTTCCTTATTTTGATATGATGAGGGATTAGCTAAAAAATAAAATTATCTTTTTGGTTGTCCACTAATTTATTAAAGTAATGAATCCTTTATTGAAAAATTACTCGATATAAATAGAGTATTGATCTAGTACAAGATCTAAATTTTATTAAAGTTTGGAAAAGCTATTAATAGTATAGTATATGATTTAATAGCTTTCCTGAATTTTAACAAATTTAGGATTCTAGATTGGAGCATTATATATATATTTTGACATTTGGGATCAAGAACCTTGAAGATTTGCATCATAATTTATTTAGAACAGAAAAATATTGATAATAAAAGAACGAGAAAATTTATTACCTTTGAATCACCTTATTTTATCACATTAACCATGTCAATGTTCCCATTTAGAGGATTACACTGGTCTAGCTTCCCACTTGCCCCACTAAAAGCACAAGCTATACATATTATTGTATTCCATTTAACGTGAAATTAAGGCTGTTTTTAGATTTACAGTCGTTTGGGAAGCTTTAACAGTTCTTACGAATTGAGCGAACAGCTCATAATTAGTGAAAAAGGTGAAAAAAATCAGAGACATATAGTTTCATTATGCAAGTGGATATTCTTTAGGCACAACCAGATATTTGTTATTGATGTGCATGCCAGACGTGTGGTTTAAATCTCATCAATTCGAATATTGGATATAATTAGTTTATATCCAAATCAATTAACGATGGGAGCACTAATAATGAAATAATTAAACCATAAATTTGATTAGGTTTTATTCTTTCTTCTGTAGGAGATGCGAGAAAAAGATTAGTTCAACGATTTAATTATGCACAACTTGAAAGCTTAAAGTTAATTGGATCGCCCTTTGCACATATCCCGGCACCTCATTTTCTTTATAAATTCATTAAATTAAATGGCTGGTGATAAACAATTCTCTCCAATTAATGGCAATATGAGTTGTTGAGCATAGAAGAAGATTACGATTTGCAGGCGAATCATTCATTCCATCAGCTGCATGCTGCGGCCTGGACCATTGACATTGAAGATTCCAATGAGTTCCTTAAAATGATTATTAGCCAAGTTGATCATTTAGCTATCATTCTTGATTAGGCTATTTGAAGTAAACTACTAATTAATATTGAGAAGACCTTTAACACATTCAGTTTTTTTTTGTGGATCAATTTAAGGATTCGATAACAAATTAAAGATCATGAGGGATTCTATAATATATAAGAGGTAGTACTGTCCTAACATCATTTATTTGTTGTATGACTAATATGATACTTCACAGATATATTGTAGAATTTCTCCAAACCGAGAGACTATGCTGCATGCAAGAGTATAGAATTTCTGAATCGCAATAATTCTTTTATTTACCAAACCATCCTAGAAAATTAAAGCTATGTATAGAATGTTAACTATCTTCGTTTTCTTTAATTTCATTTTTCATTGGCATTCAAGTTTTTGTAACCTTATTGAAAGCAGAAAGATTAACAATACTTGTAAAAAAAAAAAAAAAAAAAAAAGATTAACAATAATTAAGTAAGACTAGTAGCAGTAGGTAATGATTTTGACATGCATCTTCTAACTTCAACTTTCATTTGAAAAGAAAAGGGGATTGAGCTGTACATTACATACAATACAAAACATGGTTGATGAGGGACCCTCTACAAAACCAACAAAACCCTAATAATCAATATATGTTGATTTGCTTCCAATTTCTTTTGTGCGCTTTGCATATATTCACTTGCTTCCATTTGTTAAAATAAAAATAAGGAAATCTAACAGTTGTACTACACCAGTTTGATTAAGACTCGTTAAAATTAATACCCATTGCAAGTTGGATAAAGACCTGACAATGAGGTCATCCAATTAAAGATTAATGAATCTATTAAACAATTAATTATAGAATTAAGGGCACGTGAATTGAAGCATATATTCTCTTTTATTTATTATAATTATTAATTTTCAAAAATCCCTTTCTCTCTCTCTCTCTCTCTCTCTCTCTCTCTCTAGCTATATATATATATATATATATATATATATATATAGATATATAGAACACACAACGAATCTAGCTACTTCACTAAAAGCAAGCAGGCTCTTGAGGAAAAATATAGTTCTAATGATTAGTTTTAAGAGATTTGTAGCAACAACTAAATGTTTTTCCATCCATAACATCGTTGACCAAATCTAAAACAAATCCCTCCTGCCTCTTGATATCTATTGTAAGCAAAGTGGGATTGGACAGCTAAATTAGTTGGTAATTGATTACAGTATGAAAATTGCAATCAAGTTTTTTTTTTCGATTACGGGTTTAATTTAAGAGTAATGCTTTTCACACTTTTATACTCCACTTTTGTAATCATAGTTCTATTATTGTTTACTAGAATAATAATAATAAAAAACGTATCCGAAAAATTTAGTTAAATTAAAATATCTTTACAAATCATGGACCCTAACTATTTTTAATCCTAATATTTGATATAATTAATTTTATTGATAAAATCAAAATAATTTTGAAAATAGATTATCTAATAACAATAATTTTATAATGAAAAAGTATGTTCACAAATATTATTCTAAATGAGAGTTAAATTTAATTTTGTAATTTTATTTCCTTTCTTATAACTTTATTAAAAAAAAAAAAGAGATATAAAAAACAAAAATTGAAATTTCCTAAAAGTTTAGAAGGTTTGTTAAAAGCTGTACTCATAATTTAATTTATTTCTCACTCCACAAGGGTCGTGCTTGTGGATACTTCGCTATCTGTAATATAGTCTAGCCAACGTCAAAAAGATGACGGTCAGTTGGGTTTTAGAGATACACAATTTTGTCCAAATGGGCCTGTAATTGCAAAATGTTTAACTCCAAATTCCCGTTTCGAGCTCCAGCTCAAGGCTCCATATCAAGTCCTTGGCAGGCTTTCTGCGCCAGATTTGTTGGGCTGGAGGTATGAAACTAAAGAGTGAAACAATTTGCACCCGCCGAAACTCCTGTGAAACCCCTTCTATATATATAAATATTCTTTTTTTTTTGTTTCACATTCTTTACCCTTAATTAAAATTGCATTAAAACAAAGACGAACGAAGTAACGAACTCAGTCCTTGGGCATAATCTGTGTCTCACCAAAAATTGTTCCCACTCCATTTCGATATTTCTTCTCTTTAATTGTGAAAAGAACTTCCACATGAAAAATGTTTAACGAAAGGCTAGTTAATTCTGATTCTCACAATTATTATTTTCCCTATGTTTTTTGCATTTGGGATTTTATTTGGTAGATATTTTCACTAATTTAGCGGATCAATTGAATATTTGCTCATATAGGAGATCATTTAAAAGCTTATGTATGTTTGTTGTGTTTTTAAATTTGTAAGAAACTAAATAAAGAAGCCATATTAGTTCTATTTTTAAGCAAAGAAAATTACTGTATCGAAACTCAAATACATTAATTAATTTACAACCTTCAATGGACGAGTGCGGACTAATGAAATAAATTGAGATTTGACCCCTTAAATTTATTTCACAGGCCCCAACTTCCCTTATTATAAAACAAAAATAATAAGTAAACTATTTTTTATTTCTCTTTTTTTCCCCCCTCTATCTCTAAATTATGAATTTTAACCAATTACCTTGTAAATGGTTTTGAAATTTGTCTTTAATTCTAATTTAGCCGAAACTTAAGCCTATCTAGATGTTTTACAATGGAGATTAAACAGTGTTTAGATGACTCTGTTATGAACTGTAAGTATGCTTTAAATTAAAATAGAACATGCTTCATCAACTCTAAATCAAGTATATTTCATTCTAGCATTGTTAATGAAAACCCCTAAAAATCAAAACTTTAATAACTCGAGCCAAAAAAAAAAATTACAGAAAATGAGATTCAAAGAAACTAAAATCAGGGTGGCTTTAAGAAGGCGGTTGGCCCATAAGAAATTAAGAATATGATCCGTTGGTTTTATGAGCAGTGTTTTTTTATTAAAATTGTTGAGATGTTTAGAGAGAAGTTGGGAGGAAAAGAAAATTTAAAATTTAATTTTCACACAAAGTAATGATATAGACACAAATTTTTATATAAATTAATGTATTTTATACAAAAATTTATAACTGTAACATCACTTTTTAAAAAATAAATAAATTTAATTAAAAGGTGAGGATTAATTAGATAAATTGAAGTATGGAGCGGCAAATATCGCCACTCACCCGATAAATAACGGGGGCCCGGTCCAATCGGAACGACGACAAAAAGGGGTCAATGGATTGGTACTAGACTCGACCCTTTATTTTCATTATAATACCCGGTCTTCTAAATAGCGATTCGCAGAAGTTTTGGGGTCCTGAAGAAGAAGAAAACTGTAATTACAGTTTCCTGATGTATGTGTTTTTATTGTGCCTTTTTCTCTTTCTTCTCTCAAAATTTATATGAAAGTTGTTCTTTCTATATCTATATACATTAGGGCTTGGATAGATTTACATATAATTAGTTATTCTCTCTCTCTCTCTCATTTTTCTTTTTAATATTAACTCGTGTTGAGCTTTGGTTGATTGTAGTTTTTATAATTTTATGGAAATTGAAACAAGATGTGAATTTTATTATCATTACCCATATTTTGGTTCTTGATTCTAATAAATTAAGAGAAGATATGATGAAATTAAAATTAAAATAAAATTTTTCGTTGTGTTTGATAGACGAGAGAAAGAAAGATGGATGGACCGGTGGGGGGCAGCAGAGCAAGTGGTGGCAATGGAATGGTGAGCAATCAAGCAAACGATACAACAACTGTGGCAGCTGACGATCCGAAGCAGAACTTGAACCAGGTTATTAATTCAGTTCAGAAGACTCTTGGGCTCCTACATCAACTCTACCTTACCGTATCTTCCTTCAATGCTGCCTCCCAGCTCCCTCTCCTACAAAGACTGTACTTTTTCTAGAAAACCCACTCTTTCTATTCTATTTGTGATTCTGGGTTGGTTGCACTTTTGTTTAATTAGGTTTTTTGTGTTTGCAGCAATTCTCTTGTTTCGGAGCTTGACAACATGGTTAAGTTGTCTGAGAAGTGCAATATTCAAGTGCCCATGGAAGTGCTTAAGTGAGTTTGTCCTTTCTTTTATGTTTTTTTGTTTGCTGGGTGATTTGATTTTAATGACCTAATTGTAGTATGTTTTCTTTGGTTGATGTGTAGTTTGATTGATGACGGAAAAAATCCTGATGAATTCACAAGGGATGTTATAAACAGCTGCATTGCTAAAAACCAAGTCACCAAAGGAAAAACTGATGCTTTCAAGGTACTTTAATAGTCGATCGTCATTCTTTGTTCTTATTTGATTCTTTGAATTAGTGTGGGAATGATTCTGCTACTTGTGAATTTTATAGAGTTTACGTAAGCATCTTTTGGACGAACTTGAGCAGACATTTCCGGATGAAGTTGAAGCATATAGAGAGATACGTGCAAATTCTGCTGCTGTAAGTAATGCTATACTCTCTGAGGCTCATCATGTTGAATGGATGTTATCAATTTGTTGTCAATTTTTTATGTTTCTGATTCTCTACATCCTACTTTCTGTGCTATATGATATTAGAGTAGAGCAAATTGTTAAGGGAAATCAAGCCTAAGGGAAGGATCTATATAGTGTAAACAATCAATTTTAATATCTTAGTTGCTGATAGGCCATTTTCTTCAAACTTTTATTAGTTACTTTTTTCTGTTAGTTTTTTCTTTATCACACTTCGTGCTAAACAAGTAAATATGTACATGCACTGCTGCTTAGATTGATATTCAAAATCTTATGCTGAAACCAAAGTTTAAATGCTAATTAATAATTATTGGAGTATTCCTTTAGAATTCAGAAACCATGTAATTTAAAGTCTCTATTGCAAGGTTAGGAATATATTGTGTTCACGTTCTTGTTCTATTGGTTTTTGCCACTGGTTATTAATCAAACCAATTTGTTTCAAATGCAGGAAGCAAAGCGTCTTGCTCAATCACAAAGTATGTTGCCAAATGGAGATGTGAAAGTTAAATCTGAGCTTTAAATGTCCCATTTCATGCAGAGTGTTGGGGCTCTTTCGACTACTACTTTCTCAATGTAATGTCATGAGTCGTTCCAGTTCAGCAGCATTCAATGATTAAATCTGAAAAAATTTGGTTTACTGTATACCATTAATGAAGCAATTTCATTTAGAATAAACCAATGGCCGGTAATACGTGCTTCAAATGCATTCCATTATGTTGTATACCCTGCTACATGATTTGTGATATTTACATGCTTTGAATGCATTCATAAACGTTGTATGCCCTGCTATATGATTTGTGATATAGGTTGATCTCCTTCACAAATTTGATACATGTAGCTCATAAAGGATTGCCCAACATGAGATTTGTTGCTGCAAATTGATCAGCAAGAATCTGGATGAGGCTGAACAAAGAAGTTATAATTTGTAGGCAAAGAAACTTTTGCTTATTCTCTGTTTCTAGATGAGCATTTTTTATCTCAATTTTAATGACAGCTTGTGATGTGTTAAAATAATAAGTTGCTCTGTTCTTTGAATCTTTCTTGCTGTTGCCAAGTTTCATGGAAAATAATTTCCTAAATGCTATTTTGCACTTGCTTATTAAGGAAAGTAGTTTTCCCAATACCGAGGTTGGTTCTTTTGGAATGGCATTAAAGTTACCCCATCCGCTGCACAATCTGTGGAAAGTTTGTAAATAACTTTACGAACTCTTAGGTAGAGTTTCTGGTTTATTTCGGTCGGAAAAAACCAAAGTGCTTCCTCTAGATTATTTTTTGCCCTTTTTAATTAGTTTTTTTTCTGTTATAAATTCCTGGTGTGCTAGCGTTCATCTATGTGCTTATATGGTTTCTTCCAGTATAGACATTTATCTACCAATTCTTGATACTATCGAGCATAGACACTCATGCTTCTATCCATCCTCACTAATTGGCTTAGCATCATAGAAGTACAATCTCTCTAATTCACTATACAATCTACAGTGTTGAATTGAAAACATTTTAATCATACCTATATACTAGCAAGTGTGCACAGAATCGTTCGTATGCCCGTCTACTTTTGAGGTGGTGATGCTACAACGATCAAGACCAGAGCTCCCACCACGGCAATGTAGAACTTGTCTCATCCAGAAAACCGGATTCAAATTTGCACCAATTTCCTGATGATTCCGTCTGTTCTTCCACGTTAGTCGCAGCAAAATCTTTCATGATGACGGTGCTCTCAATATTTCTGCTCCTATCATCACTAGAAGGTACATAAATTTGGCTGGGCCTTTCGTTTGATTCAGTTGTGATCTCATTCTCGGATTTTCGATCGCCGCTGTTCTCATTTGTGTCCTCATGACCCTTTCCCAGGAGATTCTTTAGCTTTTGTAGCTGGTGAACCCAAAACAAAAAAAAAAATATATCTTCAAGTGTATTAGAACTCGTGATCACTGAGTTGATATATACAATAGGCAGTCAATTCTTTAGCTTTTGTACCTGGACAAGCAGCGATTGGTGTTCTCTTCTCATTAACTCGTAGCTGGAAGCTAGTGTCTCGAACTCTGCTTTTAGTTTAGTATACTCATGCTCAATCTGCTTGGTCTTCGATCTAGCTCGCTTATTTTGGAACCATATAGCAACCTGACGAGGCTGTAGACCAAGCTCATCAGCCATGCGATGCTTCATCCGCGACTCTGGCCTTGCTTCTGACTCAAACATGAACTCCAGTGACTTGACTTGTTCATCGCTGAATCTTCTCTTGTTGTTGCCCGTCCCAAAGCTTGCTATAGGCTGCTGCATGTCAGTCCAGTCCAGATTTAGGCCTCTAAATTTCACTGCTGCTGCTGCCGCCCTTTCTGGGATTTCTGAATTCATAAGTGAACTAGATGCATGCCTTGTGACATTTATATCGTCCTGGAAAGGGTTTGAGCGTATTCCCTAGAGTGGGCCTCAAACTGGTTTTAGTATTAAGTGTTTACTCGATTTTTAATCTTCTCTTCGAGCCTCTTTCGTCAACACCGACCAAATGACTCTTTTATAACACAAGCTTGGGGCTGTTTTATGTATGGTAAAACTAAAATGCTTCTCATATTTCAATTCTTAATTTTTAACCCTCACGACTACTCTCACAATAGGGGTTCGAACTGGTGCCTTCACATTTGGAGGACAACTGACATGATCACCCGACCTTTGGCCGAGTGGTTAAAAGGTGGACATTGTTAAAAGAAAATGTTTGACCTAATAGTTTAAATTAATAAGTAAAATAAGACTTAACAGGCATCTAAGAGCCTCTTTAATGGACCATGAGAAAGGAGGTCCCAGCAGCAAGCTAAGAAATTATAATTGAGTATGGTTTAGGTGAGAGTTTGACACATATCAATACTATTTAACAACTAAAGATTAGACTCAACAGATGCCATGAAAGAATATGATTTTTTTACTGCTCCCTCTAAAATCTTCTCTCCAATGGCCTTCTCCTTTAATAGAATTGACTTTTTTGCCATTTGATAATGACGTATAATGATTCTTAAAACTCTTATGGGATAGATAAGTATAAAGTATAATGCATCGTCCAACTTTGGTCGAATCTGTCTGTTACTTTGAAAAATCATTCATAGTCTAACAGTCGCAGGATGCCACGTTGATCTAAAGTTAAATTTTTATCAAAGTGGCAACTTTGTATCATTGCATCAGGACAAAACCACGGCAGCGCTTGCTTTAGTTAAGCCAATGAGGAATTGCCACGACCGTACGATGTCAAAACAAGGGGTCTGCTTGAGTGTTCTTTCCTTGAAGAATGAAGATTTAAGGGTTTCAAATAACTCAAACGTGTCAATTAAGTTGTGGTTCTGTTAAACAAAGTGGCGGGGCTAAGTGGATACGTGGGGGCTAAATTTGATGGATTTTGTGTGGCCTTACGGGGACAACTGTCCAAGTATAGCTTGTTTTATGCGTTTGACAAATGTTACGAGACTCTTGTTTCAGACCAAAAAGGCTGATTCTTGAAGATTTGATGGTTACTGTGTCTCCCTCAGTTACTGCTTCAGGTTCAAAATGATAAAAAGGACTTAATGGGGAGTCCCTCATCTGATGACGGGACTAATCTCTGTTTTTAAGCTAACGTGGAGTTCATTAGGTTGATAGCAACTTGTACTTGCCATTTCATGTGTATAACGTGCTATTTAATCTAAGATTTCAGTTGACTCAATTCTCACACTCGAGAGCATGTTTCTTTCGGTAGTTTAAGGTGATAAAAGACGAGACCATAAATTTGCTCTCTTGGTGTTGGGCCAAATTGAGCCAAGCCCAAACGCAGTGATGGTAACTGATTGATTGAGGTTCAGCCAAGGTGAGATCCATGGGTGGTTTGAGAAATCTTATGAAAGTGGGTTCAGATGAGAAGCAAAATGCACAGTTTAATGCGCGTGTATAAATAAATAGACTATGAAATAAGGATCAAGATCAAAGACAGAAACACTTGAATTACAATACATTATATGATAAAATTAAATTATATCGAAATGTGTGTTTTTCTGATTTTTCAACTGATCCTTCACTTTCATAAAATAAGAGAGATCGTTATAAACCTCTTATTAGTAGTGAAGAACTCTAGCGATGGAGATTTCATATTTTACAGTATGCAGACTTCAAACGCAGCACTTAACAAACAATACGATGCACGATTCAGCTTTGTATGGAGAGAATTACTGTGGCAGTTGTAAATCAAATGCGTGCGGCAATTTGCCTGGTGCAGTTGCAAAGAGCGCTGAAAGCAAGTTGACCTATTGGCGGGGAATGGTGTGACATGCCCAGAGAAAAAAAGGTACTTTTCCCTCCTCTATCAAAGCTATAAATCAATATTTTCATTGGGTGATATAAATGGTACCCACAAATTGACAGTAAATAAACAGTCTCCAAGAGCAGCTGCTCAAGGTCAAATTTTCTGTCTAATGTTATATTTAAATAGAAAACGAAATTCAATGTGTCGTGGTGTGCATGTTTGAGTTTGAAGTTTTTACTTATCAAAAACAATCACCCCCATAGCTTTTGGTTCCATTTTCTACGTTGTTTAGTTTGTAGAGAATCTTCTTTTCTCAATGAATTAGCCAACCCTATAAGCTTTTGCAAAAAGGGCGATCACCTTTTTCACTTTTCAACTACTCTCGCACTAAGGCTAAGGATTTATTTTCATTCGATACTTACTGTAAAATTACTAATTTATGCATGTATATATTTATATTTATTACTAATATTAGGGGTGTTCAGAATCCAATCCGATCCGCTCAATCCGTCTAATCCGTGAAAATCCGATCCGTATAAATCCGATCTGTGGATCCGTGGATTGGATATGGATTGAAAATTTAAAAATCCACAGTTGATGGATTGGATATGGATTTACTTCTGTAAATCCATAAAATCCGTGAATCCGCAAAAAAAAATTAAAAAAAAATATATATATATATTTAGTTAAAAAATTATTATAAATTTAATTAAAGAATATTATAAATGTGACATAGCATAGTTACATAAAATACTATAACATATCTTAGCCATTACCCAATAATAATATTAAATAAAAAATAATTAAATAATTAAATAATCAAATATGACTTGTAAAAATTGTAAAACAAAATAAAAGTAAAGTCACACGCACTAGCAAAAGCAAAGTAACATAACGCCAAGTCACCAAAAATTTGCAAACAAAAAACCCTAAGTTTCCTCGCACACGCACTAGAAACACCCAATATTGATTCGATACACTCTAGACACCGATTTGAAGGACGTCATCCACGCGCTTCCAGCGAGAGTAAGCCATCTTTTTTCCCAAGTCCATCGAGCCACTTCACAATCATTGGTTCTAGCCAAACAATTGCACTATCACAACCTTTAAGATCGCCACTCGTACTTCTCCTGGTTCCCATCGTTGATGGCTCCGTAATCACCACTTTTCTACAAGTGCAATAGCCCTTGTGAAGGATCAGATTGTGTTTGGTTTCAGAAACTTCGCTATTTCAATTAATTGTGGTTTTATTTGTACAATTAATTTCGGTGTTATATTAATATACTATTGTAACTTTATTTGAACAATTAATCTTATTATGTTATATTTTGAAGCTTTAAACGTATTATTGTAGCTTTATTTGAATAATTAATCTCGATGTGCTATATTTTGAAATGTTGAATGTATTATTTTAGTTTTATTTAAATAATTAATTTGTTTAAATTTTATTCAATTTTAAATTTAATTGGTAGTAAAATTATTTTTATATTAGATTTTTTTTTAATTTCATTAGTTCATGGATGGGGGAGAACTAAAAATTTTTAATTTGGAAACTAATGTGCAAAATAGTTAAGCTAGCATCATTTTGATACAGTGTATTAATCAATTTAAAGTTGATTAGTTGTCACATCTTTTCAACTACAACGTTAAGCTAGCATCACGAATCAAGCAATTTAAATAGAAGTGGATAAAAATATTACCACCAAGAAGAAACTAAGTAATGCAACTACCACCAAGCCATGATGATTTGGTTAATGCACATTATTACAAAATATCTATCAACTTGGTCACCCGAAGTAATTCACTGCATCCAATTTGAAGTTAAATTAAAAAAAATAGTTAAATGAATTATCATGATAAAGCAGAGGGGGCGGAAGCAAAATAGAAATATACAAAACACCTCATGGTGATGTATAATGTATACATGTAGATCTATTAAATATACATAACCATTCTATTTATAATAGGACAAATCCACTAGCCTAAGAAAACTCAAATTTGGAAATTGAATCCTACTTAGATAATAATAAAAGGACTCTAAGAACATACTACAATATGATTCGAACAAAATTTAATTGACAAAAATTAAGGCAGTTGCTAAAATAACTAAACTTAAAATAATTGTTTTACATCATTCTCTGCCTCTTAGAAGAAACTTATCATCAAGTTTGAGTGCAATCTAGAGAAAAGAACTCGTAATGTAACATTGAATAAGCCAACTTGTCATTGAGCTTGAACTTGTATCCCTTATCATCGATCTTCCTTAAAACATTGAAAAATCTCTATTTCATCTTCTTTTTGCATTTGTTAGTGACTCTTCTAGAAGAGGAAATCTTGTATAAATGAAGAACCTCTAAGCTTTTCAAGATTTTCACCAAATCTCTCACAACATGCTCGCCAATTAATTTTATCCTTGCAACCAAATCTTCTTTAAATAAAACTTTATTGTCTTTAATGTAAATAGTCATGCAACCATATCAATCATTGGTTAAAGACATGAATTGGCTGCACATACTCAATCATATTGTTAGGCTCAATGCTCAAATCAAGAGTAGAAGTTGCTTCTTCTTTTACAATTATGAACATATCTTCAATCCCTTCCTTAGGGCATTTGAAATCTCATGCACATCTCTAATCTCATTATTTGAAACATCTCTAAGCTATTATCAAACACATTTGTAGTTAGTCTGCCCAAGTATACTTCAAACTCCTTCCAAAGATGACAATCAATTTGTGTAAAAAGAAGGTGGAGAAATTTTAAGTGCAGATAAGGTATCAAGGCATTTGATATCTTGTAATAACATGAAGAACCTCTGAAAATCTCATAACTCCTAGGTATAATAGAACCTTTTTTTTTTTATCCTTGTCCATTAGCGACCTATATGCAATGCGAAAAAGTGCCCGTACAAAAAGTGAAAAGATTTTTTTTTTAAAAAAAAGACAGAGTATGAAAAAGATTGAAAAAAAAGAAAAAGAAAGAGTGAGTGAAAAAAGAGAGTAATTAAGGATTTATGAGCTATCCAGTTCAAGAGTTTGATGGAAATTGTGGCCTAAATTGTTTCTTTTTATGGTTGAATGAGATTGATAAATTCTTACATGTTACATTAGTGCCAAAAGAGGATCGAGTATCATTTATGGTTAATTTTAAGTTGAGAGGAAGTGTTTTAAATTGGGGGGCTAAAGTACAAAAGTATAGAAAACTGAAAGGAACAAAAAAAAAAAAAAATCAATCATAGAGTTGTATGAAGAGAATGTTGAGATTCATTCCCCTTAATTATTGTTTAATACCTCAAGATATGAGATGAATTTATGATTATGCTGATGAGTTTGAAAGATTTTTATAGGCATACATATTTTCATGAGAATAAAGAGTTATTCTAACATAATAAGAAGGGTAAATTGGTAAATAGAAATAGCTTGGTGGTAGATGATTGGAGTAAGGTGGTTGTGAAAGTCCATGGGGATAGTTAATGCTGTTAGAATAGGTGATGTTGAGTTTGATGGAACCAATGGTAAGAGTCAAATCGAGTCGGCAACAGTAGGTCAAAACATTGAATTTGGGATGCGGGTTTGGTTTAGTTACAATGATTCTAATGATCTTTTAGGCATGCTGGTGATTTTGATATGACGGAATGATGGCACTAAGTATTATAGCGGCTTGAACAATGGCAAAAAGGTGATATTGGTGGCCACTGGAGTGGCAGAGCTCTCAAACTTTCATGGCTTCGCGCGATGGTTCTAGTAGTGGGAATTTGGTTGTGATGAAAGGGTTTTTGTTTGGCGTCCAATAGGATTCTCATGGTAGTGAGATTCAGCTGTTAAAGGTTGGTAACTATGGCGAGTTATGGCGTAATGGTGATAACAGATGGTAGGTAGGGTTAGGGTTTAAGTTTTTTATTTATAATTTTTTTGGAATTTTCTATTTCTTTATGACTTTTTGGGTGATAAACGGTGGTGGGTAAGATATGTAGCTATTAGGAAGTTGTGACATTGGCACAGAAAGTTGACACAATAGGGACAGAAGTCGAATAGAAATATACAAAGAGTAATGATATAGCCACAAACTCTTATACAAACTTATTTTATACAAACTGATGTGGCATGATAAGATTGGTTGAATGAAAATATAAATTAATAAAAACAAATCATGTGGGCCAATTGATATTTAATTCAACCAATCTTATCATGCCACATCAGTTTGTACAAAATAAGTTTGTACAAGATTTTGTGGTTGTATCATTACTTATATACAAAACATCTCACGATGATGAAAAATTTATAGATTATACAGATAATAACACTTTACAGCGAGATTAGAAGATAATCTAAGTCTCAAATGGAAAAAAATTTACAAGAGAGATTTTGATAAATCATTCTAAAGACAATTATAAAAGAGGATTTAATTTATCAAAACGCTCTTAAATAAAGTACGTAACTAATTTCTTTATCCTAGATCAAATCCACTATAATAAGAAAACTCAAATTTAGGAATTAAATCCTACCTAGATAATAGTAGGACTCCAATAACGTACTGCCATTTCTCGATACCCCTTTCAAGACAAAAGTATCTTGGTGCCAATCAAATGCTCGAAATTATATATTATTCATTTGATCCGTTGAAAAATATCATAGTCATGCAGCATTGGTTAGCCTCAAATTAGTGTTTAAAATTTGTATGTATTTCAATACGTTTTTGTTTGATAAAAATGTTTTCATTTGTTGCCACGCACGCTATTGCTTTGTGGTAAAAACTTTTGATTAGGTTTGAGTCTTTATGCAGGACAGTCTTTATCTTGTAAATAAATAATTGTGAAGTACGTGGTAGATAATGTGTATACTTACATATCGGACGTGATAACATAGACTTGAGAGTTATGTTTTGATAGCACAAATTTAAACTTATGATAGGACCTTCAATATAATTATTCATTCAAAGGACTTGACCAAGTGATTTTTAAATAACTGATTAACTTCCTTTAACTCAATTCCAAAAAAAATTAGAAAGCTAAAAAAAAATCGATTTAAACTTTATTCACAATCATACATTTACAGTATCAAACTACAAAATGCACATAAAATGACTCAAATGACATGAGCCGATTTTAGGTAATACTGAAAGATTTGAATTAGCGCAGCCCTTTAAACTATTGTGGTGGAGCCCACAAAGTTTAAATAATGCATGAGAAATGGAAGAACCATATGTGATCGGGTGGACCAGAGAGCACCTGAATTTCGAACAGTACGCTGGCCAGTGATTACTGCCCTTTGTGTGTCTGTGTGCAATGCCTGTTGTCATCTCGAATCCCCCGCGAGCGAAGAAAAAGTAGGGAAAATTTTGCAGTGAACGAGGGAAGTTGCCTTTTTAATGAAAATATCATTTATAGTCTTTCCAAAATTCACGTCATATTAAAAATATAGTAAAACTAACAAATAAAGCAACCAAATATTTTTTTTCTTCGCATACACGGACCAATGTCGGTGAATTAGCTCAACTAATTCTCTGACTCATTTTTGGTCCCTTTTTGATTGTGTTGTCTTATCATTATTATCTACATCATAACATTCATGATGATGATGTAATATTATCTCATTATCATAAATGTGGGATTTTGATATGAGATTTCTTACCTATCTAGATGATTTGGATTTGTGTTTTGTTAAGATTAAGATATAAAATTGCCCTTGCTATATGTACATATAGTATATCAGCTGATGATTTGATTAGGTCATGGTGATATATAGAGAGAAAAAGTAAAAGGAAAAGGGGTAGTGCGCTTATTTTCTATGGGTATATATTGTACTGCATTTGCATTCTATAGAATTTAGAAATAGAAGAAGAGTGAGATTAACTTGATGAAACGAAATAAATAATTGAGTGATAGGATTGAGAGAGTGAGAGCTGGGAGTCCGAAGAAGGTAGGGTCAGGGGGGTCCTGACACTTTTATTAATTTGTTTGTCGTCTTTTATTACCTCCACCTCCCCCTGGCCTTCTCCTCAGCCTTCTTTTTATCTCTTGATTTCATTTCATTTCTCGCACAAACACAAACCCTCATCTCAAGAATGAAAAACTTCTCTCTTTCTCTCTCTTTATATATGTGTGTGGTTTGTCTGAAGGATCTAGGGTTAATTGGGAAGCTTTTTCTTTTGAGGGGAATGTTGTCTGGCTCGAGGCCACTAACTAGATCTTTGATTTAATCTCAGTTGATCATATATTTGTTTCATTTTTCTTCCATAAAATTTAATTATATTGAGATACCCATCATTGATCTTAAGATAATTAAGTTAGTGACGTCGGACCAGGCTTCATTCCCCCCCAATAATTGCTTCTATCTGCTATGATATCATCTTCATTTCTTG